>NC_139057.1:600000-1088402 GCF_965140915.1 Aythya marila
AGGGAATGAGGAGAGGCGGGATGGTGGAGCTGCACGGTGCTGTCTGGAAAAAACAACTCGAGTCTCTGCAATAGCGTTCTCATGCAATTTCATTTTGTTCTGAATTAAGCAATTCTATACCTTCCCCCCCCCCCCCCCCCCCCCGGAGCAAAGTAATAAAAAATGTCTGTTGTGTTGATTTGTTGGTAGGTTAGAACAGCTCATTTTAATCTTTATGTGCTTAAAGTTTAATTCTTGCAGTTTTCTTTGGAGTTGAGGTGTTGCATCCGAAAAGCATTAAGCTCATCTTTATTTTATAAATTTTGTAGGGAAAAAAGGCAGCAGAAGTTAAGAGATCGAGAGCTACTTGAAAACCTCTGACCTGCCATAGTAAAATGGAAATATTTTGACCTTTGTTTTTTAGGCTAAAACCCTATAAGCAGCTTTGAAAATCACGTTAATGACTTCAGGTAAAAGTGAGAAGTAAAAGGAATCTTTTTTTTTTTTTTCCCCAGCAAAATCGAGTAGGAAACTTACTTTCCTATATCTAGCAAATGATGTCATCCAGAACAGTAAGAGGAAGGGTCCCGAATTTACGAGGGAATTTGAATCTGTTCTTGTGGATGCTTTTTCTCACGTTGCCAGGTATGTGGTTGTGTTACATATTTCTTCAGCTTTTCTCTCTAGAGGTTTGCATTCTTGTTACGCAAAGTTTAATGCAACTGCGTTCTTAAATATCAGGGGTGTTCTTAAATATCAGGGGTGTTTAAACCTTGTCTTTAGTAGAGATGAGGTTCAGGCTGCTTTGTACCTAGGGCTGTGTGGCGGTAATATTTCTCTTTGGGGAAACTTGTCAAGCTGTGAGGCACTGATTGACATGCAGACATTCTTTGCATGCAGCTTCTGTGCGCTTTATTTTAATTGTTGCCAAAAGATGTAGCAGCTCTGTGCACGGGTAGTGAAACTGAATGGTTGCATCTGTTTTTTGAAGCCCCTCAATGAATGAATGCCCCGTTGTTGGAAGCCTTTAAAGCAGAGCTGGTATTTTAGGTCACAGCATCCTCCTCAGTATTCAGGCTCGAGCATAGTTTCGTTTTTATATGACTTGTTTTAATGGTTATCTGATCACTGGCCTCCTTGTTAGGGGAAGGAAGAATTTTATCCCTAAAAGGGAAGCAGGGACGCAGCTAACCTGTCAAACATCAGTTAAGATGTTCTCTAAATAGCGTGATAATTCTTATTATCCCAACTAAACAACTTCACTGTTCTGTGTATTTAGTGGTACCCTGCTCTGGATGGATGGCTGACGTTCGGTGTGCATTTAGGTGCCTAATGATCCAAACAACCTGCCTTTTAATTGGGATGTTACTGACTGAAACAACTGTTTAAAGTTTAATACTCTGAATCGTAAACGTGCCAACTTGGAGATGTTTTACAACTCTTGCAGGCCTGAAAGATAGCAAATTTCTTCCTTTAAAACTTCTGCCCACACGTTGGGGAGGGAAGGTGAGGCACGTTCAGGCTGCCTTTGGTTCCAGTAAGAGGGAAACTGGTCACAAGTGTGTTTTACACAGTTTGTCTCAGACAATGAGAGAATCTCTCTCGTACTGCAAACACTGCAGTGGAGGCAGATGCTAGCTTGGAAGATGCTCTCTTAAAAATACTCTGTATGTTTTTCAGCTGAACTATAATTACTTTTTAAATTTTTGAACAGAGAAGCAGATGAGGGCTGCAAAAAGCCCTTGGAACGATTGCTTAACATTTGGCAAGAAAGGAGTGTGTATGGCAGCGAGTTCATACAACAACTGAAGCTTTCTATGGAAGACTCCAATAGCCCCCAAACTAAAGGTAAACATGTACTGTTTTTGTTGAGTATTTAACTGTTTATTTTATTTTTATTTTTTCTTTAATTGGTATATGCTTTACTGAAAGAATAGCAGTGAGGCGTTAAGCCCTGGGCCGCTGTAGTTGAGTTACTGGCAGAGCTGGTCATGGAGATCCTTCAGGACTGTCTGAGAGAAGCCTGGTTTTGTCAGGCTCGTTGTTCCAGCTTGCAGGTGTGTTGCCTGGTGACTGGCAGCAAGCTTAACAGCAGGTAACTTCTGCCTCTGCACGTGTACAAGCGTATGACAGACAGAATACGCCAGGGCTGTCTTTTGATGTGAAAAGAAGTAGGTAGGTTGTGCAGAACTGTTGTGTCTACCCTGAGAGTTAATGTTCTGTTCCAAGTGTCTGAGAGTAGTCAGCGGGGTTATTATACTGGCTTATTCAATATTGTTAGTGCTTTCATTCTTATATTAATTTTTAATTTCACATAGTTTTATTAAAAAGCCCTTGCTGAATTATAATAAAATACATGAAAGCTGGAATATATGCCCAGAAGCTTGTCAGGTCTCTTTTTTTCTTTTACGAGCTGAAGTCATTTGGAGGAAATGTAATATTTTTTCATCATTTAACATCGTTAGAACATTGTGGTTATACCCTTATTATTCAGGTTCTCATATCTGTCTCCTGCAATGCAAACTTCTTGTGGTTACTATACTTTCATACTTCTGTAGCACTGACGATATTTAATGGGTAGTACCCTAAGGACAAGCAGGGAGCAGCAGCATGGTGCCTAAACTGTGGAAGGTGAGGGTCATTAAAAGCTAAGTGTTCTGGTCAAGAGAGTATTTGTCTACTCTGCAGCTAAAGACGGTGTCAGTGTCTTCACATTAGCCAGAATCAGGCTGTTGCTTTGACCAAACTCTGCTCAGCTCCACGTAGGGTACTGTACTTGGTGAGACAGTTATTGGTGAAGTCCTCCTAGGCTGTTCTTGGTGAAAACGAGCAAGATAAGTGTGAGCCTTTTGCTGAGGTTGGTAATAATGCAGCCTTAGATGTATGTCTCCATATTCAGTCTGCAGTTGTGTTTTTTTGTTTTTTTTTTTAGCATGTTTCTTGAGGCAAAATTACTGAATGGGTGCTTTAGCAGCTTGCAACACAGACCTGCCAACTTAATGTAATTTAAGTGTTGCATTCAGAAAGCGTTGCCTCCTCCTCACGTGCTGGGAGGACTGGCTGACCCGACTGAAGGGGTTGTCCCTTTGGTGTCAGGGCAGCGGGGCTGTCCCGGTGGTGGGAGAGGGGCAGCGTGTTCTGGAGGGCTGGGACGTGCCTGGGCTGTGAGTGAGGTAGGTCAGGTTGTGTCTTTTGCTGTTGTCTGAGTGCAGTGCATAAGACAGCTGGTTGTTGCAGAAGGACAGAGCTCAGGTTCCAGAATTCTTTTTAAACTGATTGTGAGGGTTTGAAACCCTTGATTTATTAAGGTACCTAGGTAAATTGCACTTTTTTTATTTAAATAACGTGATATGTGTCCAAGAAGCACAGCTGCGACCGCCAGGTGAGTTGGCAATGAGCTGCTGCTCAGTGTCATCGGCTGCTGGGCTGATGGCATCAGTCAGCCCTGCGCTGTTAGCTTCAGAACTTAAAGCTGTTTATGCAAAATCAGGCTCACACCGAGTGTAACGGAACTTTCGGGGAAACAATGAAAATGCATAACTGCTTTGTGCACACTTAGACTTGGCAAGGATCTTAGGTTTTTGTCTGGGTAATTGGAGACATTAATGTACTGTGTTCTACTTGAGAGACCAGCTCAGGCTTCTCAGCAGTGTGAATATTGCAGTCTTCTTGTCAATTCATTGTTTAAAAAACCCAAACCTTCAAATTTTTTTCTTAATTTAAAATCTCGGGGTTCTCCTGACTTTTTCTTTGCTTTGACTGACACATTTTCAAGTTAGCTTCATAATCGTAAGATCTATTTTCATAAGGGATTTTTATGGCTTTCTAAGATGAACTGGTTTTTGTCTGGTGGTCAGCTCCCTGTGTTGCAAAAGGCTTTGTGGTTACTCTACTCTGTTTTCAAACAGGCGAACATGAGTGAGATGGATAATAGCGTCTTGTTTTACAGACATAATGTGTGTCATAAAAGTGGAAAATGGTGGTGTACCACTCCTCCAAAACCCTTCTCACTTCGTCTTTTTATGTTTGTCCAAGGAGATGTCGCTTAGAAATATGTAGCATTAGTAATTTTAGATCTGTGCAAGGCTATGCTGTTAAAATTTTGAAGCATCTTAAGAGTATCTGGTGTTATGAGGGAGCATTCTCTTCTCCAGCCTAACACATGGCAGCAAGCGTGTGCAGCTAGTTCTGCGTTTTTGTTTCATGCTGCAGTGTCTTACGTGATTGGGTCGCCAGCTGCTGCTTTCGGACGAGGATGGCTCTGCTTTGCTTCCAGAGCACCAGTTACACTTGGGGTTATAACTTGCCAAACTAAAGCAGAGTCCTGAACCAGTGAGGAAAGACATCCTTAACGCTTGTTGGTGCATGTTTGGATGGTGCAACCCACTGCTTGCTTGAGGAGTAGCAGATAAATGTGTGTCTGGTGTCAGTTGGAGGCACTTGCTGGATACCTGCTGCAGAACAGAATTGTTCTAATGAATGATGAAGCTGGCCGTTAAGAGAGGTGGAGAGCTGAGAGTATTGGCTCTTTCTAATTGTTTTATTCCCCAGTTTTTAATTTTTTATTGGTACAGCTTACTACCATTCTGCAGTCCTTCAGGTTACTTAAGGAAATGTGCATAGACATGGAGATGAACTTTCTGAATATTGGTATCTTGTTTTCAATTGAGCGTGTTCATCAAGCTTGAATTTGCTTTCTCATCAATCTTATTTTTCTTGGAATGTTTCCTTTTTACAAGGAGTAGGGAAGAGAAGAACCCGTTCATCTTAAAGCATGGGAAAGCTAGGCCTCTAGAGGTTTGATGCAAAATCCTTTAGGTAATATCTATATAGCTGATGTTTTCTTGTCATTGCAATAGGCAGATGAAGGAAGTCCTTGAATGTGCTCTGTTGTAGGAATGCCACCGTGTAACACAGAACTGCACTGCTACCCATCAGGGATGTCTGTGCTTGTATCACAAATTCAGGCATAGGAAGTAAGAGCCATGCTAAAATATGGAGAGGAACATCAGAGGGGAGCCAGCAGTGATGTTTGCAAGGAAAAAAAAAAAGGGTTAAAATAGTTGGAAGGTCTTACAGGTTTGCCTGTTGTAGGAACAGCGTATCTGATGTAGTGGGGTCACTGCGTTTGCCTGTAGACAATTTTCTGCTCATGCAGCTTGCCACATAGCTCTATGCATCACTGTCAGAAAAGTCACACGGTGTAACTGAGGCGGATAAGTCATGTAAATTAAGGGCTGCTTGACTTTTTTTTAGATAAAAAATCTGAACCCCTTGTGTAGTTCCCTCCAGTGAAATGCACAGCTTGCATCAGGAGTTCCTTACAGGTGGTTTGGCTGCTTCTTGAATGAGGAAATGAGCTTAACCGAGTGCTCATGAGTAAAGACAATGTGTTCCTTTTATATTACCTTGAGATTAAAAAAAAGCCCAAACAAACGTAATATTAATGTTTTTATTAGAACAAAGTTTCAACTTCCTAGTTCTCCTTTTGAATACGTGTACACAGATTGCACAGTCAGTTCCTCTTTACCGTGAATTTGATCCTGCAGTCAAATCAAAGCAGCTTCTTTACAACTAAAAGTAGTGGCAAGAAATGAAAGCGCGGTGAAGACCCTGGGTGGGAAGATCTCCCCCTTTGCAGCTTACAGGAAAACTCACTTTGTCACTAAAGTATTTGACACTATAAGCTTTCTCAAGCCACCAGATACAGTTTGAAGACTGAAAAACGAGTTGGTGGAGAAATTCCCGTACGATTCTCTCTGGATGCTCCTGACACCATAGCAGCAACAAGATCAACAAATACCTGGCATTGCACTGCAGAGCTGTTATGTCAGCACTTGTCAGTTACTGTGGAGAAAAAAGGTGCTTCACTCTTTGAAGGCTTTTAGGGAGCAGTTCAGTTTCTCAGCTGTGAAGAAGACCCCAAAGGAAGCAGGAGAGCTGACTTCCACTCCGGTAGTGGCTTCTTTATCTTCTTTGTGTCAGGAGTGTTCTCTTGATTTTCCTGGAAGAAGCTGTCCGTCTTCTCCAAGGGTGTTTTGATTGTTTCAGAAGCTGTTATATACCACTGAATTCTGATCAGTTTTAGATGCTCTTAATGTTTCTTTCCTCTTCTCTTGCTGGATTTGACAGGCTCTTTCAGATGTGTAGCAGCAGTTAAATTACTTCTGGCTCGTAGACTTTTGACTGCCACCCAGGCAGGGTATGTTAGAGCAGGATGCCGGTGTAAATTATATTTCAGTGGTGCCTTTCTGTCGTGTGCTCTTGAGTTTGAAAATAGATTTTTTTTTTTTTTCCCTTATTTTTATGAGATAGAGATGGTGTTCGCAGGATTCTTCAGTGAGGTCTTCTGCTGTCCATGTTTACCAGTGCCAGGGATGACACAGTCCACGTCGGCCTCATTTGACTCGTGCCCCAGAGCTGCCTGCTCGCTCTGTGCTCCTCATTCCTCTGGCTGCCGAGTCCCTTGGCTGCCCTTAGCATGCTTGGGGCCAGGCTGCTTTTTGGGCACGCTGGCTGCTGGCACATAGGAGTGCAGGTGCTCGTGCACCTCCCTTCTGCTGCAAGGCCTTTCCAATCCCACTCGTTGGATCTCATTGAGACGGGGAATTCAGCAGACTGCCTGATCCTCTGTTAGTCATAAGCGAGCATCAAGTTGTGTCTCGTGGTAGGACAGCTGGCAGCACAGCAGGAACAGTTCTTCAGCAATTTGAATCCCAATTCTCATTCATGTTTTCTCTTCTGTGCTCTCTGTGGTCATGCGTTCCTATATTGGTTATCGTGTGTTTATCTTCTGTTGGTTAATTACTCTGTGCTAAGTGCGTACAAGTGCACTTATCAGTGTGTGTAAGTACTGATGGCACATGGCACTGGCTTGTGGAACTTCATGCGCTCTGTTTGCCCATTTTGCTGTCTGCACATCTTCCTTCCAGCTCTGTACCTCTGTCCAATGGCCATTTCTCTTGTTAATCTGATGTCCTGCTTGTTGGCCACGTTACGAAGCACTCCTCATCAGCTGTGTGCATGCAGAAGGTAGACTGTTGGTTTTCCTAGCCTAGGCAGCTTTGCTCTAGTGTATGTTAAAAATTATTTTGGTTGAAGATAACTGTTTTCTGTGGTTCTTTGCCTTGCAATGAGTTAATATGTTCTCTCATGGATGCATTTATATTTGTCTCATGAAGGTCATTCACCATTTTCACGTGTGAGCAGGATTTCCTTTGACTTTCCCTCCGTTAAAATGTTTTTCAGATGTGTCCCAACTGACAAGGCACACAAAATTTGGCATTAAAGACACCTTTCTATGCTTCCTTATTGTCTAGGCAGACTGATTTTGTGTCGAATTAAGTGATCTTGGATTTTCCTGTGGTTCAAAGTGTATACAGATTGTTTCTCTTTAACTCCACGATTATCCTGGTGAGATCTGATTCCATTCGAGAGATGTTCTCAGGACTCTGTCCTCAACTTTTTTTTTTTTTTTTTTTTTTTTTTTTTTTCAATTTATCCCAACTCTTATGAATTGTGGTGGCAAGTCTGGAGAATGGTTTGTCTTCTGCAGGCTCTGTAACTGGATCAAGGGCTGTGTTAAGACTTCTGACTCATTAAATGAACTGTCTTCTCTTTCAAGCTAAGATATGGTATACCAGGGTTCATTCATACTTTATCTTGCTTTATGGAATTTATTTCTGAAGTGTTAGAGGTTGCCTTGGAGATTGGTTCATGCTCAGCCCATAATTGCTGTTGCTGTCACACCATGCTACAGAGCTTTAGTTTGACAAAGCTCTTCTGAAGTCTGTTTTGATGGAAGAGCAAAAGGGTGAATAACCAGCAGCTATTCAGTTGATTGTGGGACTACAGCGAGCATATGCTTGGTGCAAAAAACAACCTGAAATTCTTCTGTCCATATGTATCCTAGGTCCTTGCTTCATTTCTACTGGTAGAAAATCCTTTCCTGCATGCATGCATGGTATTAACCAGGGAATCTGAGCAGCGTTGAAGGCCTGCCATTTACTGACAAGCTAGGGCATTTCCTTAGCTTCCCTACTTCCACTGTAGCAGACACAAAGCTGTGTACAGTGCATGCTGATACGAAGACTGTATCCTTGTAGTTAGAGTGCATGCATGCTCAGAGATACCCGTGTGGGCAAAATCAGCCTTTTCTTGCAGTTTTTTATTTGATTATTGGGAGTATGATGCCAATGTTAGAGTCCATCTGTGGTCATCTTTTGCTTTAGAGAAGCCTTACCATCAGAGCACCTGGTACACTTTGTTGGAAGCAGAGATGGTTGTGGTGGGCAGATCTGGTATCCAAATGAGTTGCTTATGTGTGTCTTCAGTTGCAGAGGAGAAGAAGTCTTTAAAGCGGACTTTTCAGCAAATACAAGAGGAGGAAGATGACGATTACCCTGGGAGCTACTCACCCCAAGACCCTAGTGCTGGGCCACTGCTGGTATGTGGGATGGGTGGAGAGTGGGAGTTCTGAAAGCCACCTCCTGTGTGGTACCACCACAAGGTGGAGCTGCCAACAAGTAAAATGTTTAATGGAGAAGTTCAGTTGGGGGTTGAGGCACCAGTGTGACATGGAACAGATTCTTTTTTCATGTTGAAACTGCCAATTCTGAGTGATTTCATGTAGTCCAAGCTAAGGTCTGAATATTGCTACCAGTAAAGAATCTCAAAGGACTGCTAGAAGAACAAACTATATTTTTAATTATTTCTAAGTTCCGAGTGTAATCTCTCAAAGCCAAAGCCGTAACACAGAATGTTTTTTTTTGGGGGGCGGGGTGGGTGGGTAGGACATATCTCTCCAGGTGTGTATTAGAAAGCTCAACCCTTGATAGATTTTTATGGAGGTTGGTTATGAAAATCAGTTTTGAAGACTTTTTTGAGGCTGAGTGGTGTGGAAATAATAGGAATGAGAGGATCATTCTGACCGTTTAAGGCTGCAAAATGAACATACGTTAAATCATTGTCTATTTGAGAAGGATGCAAAAAATTACACAATGCATCTGGTAGACTGTAAACTTTGAAAAATAAAAATAAATCATGGTTGTCAAAGAAATGAGTGAGTTTTTTGTTGTTTTTTACCTCCAGATGCATTACAGCTTATGGTTTCTTTCGATGATAAACATTGTATTTGTTACCGTTGGAAAGCATTAGTAGTTTGCAAATTAGTAGCAACTATGAGGCAATGGGCCCTAATGTTCAGATAAAACTAAGACTCCTGTAAATATTTATTTGATTTTTTTTCAGTGTTTTTATTAGTTTTTCAAACTAACTACTGAAATGCTGTTTAAACGACAGTGTTGCTTACAGGGCAAGCATTCCAAATACAAAAACCTTGTGTTAAACGAAGAAATGGAGTGCTTTTTACTTCTGCTTATGGAGTCTCCCCTCACAAATCCAGAGCGTAGAGGAAATGTGTTGGGTCAGGGGAGGTGCTCTTAATGCTGTCCTCATCCATGTTCTTTTAAACTAGGATCTTTTTTGAGTGTATTCATTTAAGCTGACAATGCATTAAAACGTTTGAGAACTGAAATTGAGGGAATACAGTGGAGTGTAGTTTAATTGTAGCGTGCTTCCAATGACCCAGCTCTGCTAAAAGAGGATAGTGATGTCTCTGCAAAACCAGGGCAGTATGAAGTGTGCTTTAACAGCAATGTGTTTCATCGTAGCTGTAGTTCTGGTTGGTAACCAGTTACGAAATTCTAAAACTTGTAGCAGTAGACATTTGACACAGTTTTACTTGGACTGATACAAAGCTGTTTTTTTCCAAGTTGTAATGCACCTGTGGGAATTAACAACAGGGTGCATTTCTGCAAAAAGATGACTGGCTAACAGAAAAAGTCCCCATTTTGTGCTACACGAAAATCAGGTGGTTGTGCCTCAGACTGGCCTGATGGTGTAGTGTACTTCTAGGCTTTCTCTCGAATGGTCACTTCAATAGAATGAGAGGTTTTTCACCGCAGGTTCTTGAAAAAGGTGGTCCTACTCCAATTATGCATAAGTCACCAAACACTAGAATATTGTAAACTAAGTGAATATCCTCTGTGTAAGGAAGCACCTGTTGAAAAGACACTTGCAAAAAAATATTCTGAAAATGGTTGGTTTTAAAAGTAGGTGACTTCACTTGGAGTGGCTGCATCCACAGGAAATGGCAGAGCAGTTAACCTGGTTTTAATGTTAGCTAACTTGCCTTGTAGACTGAGGATTTGATTAAAGCCCTACAAGACTTGGAAAATGCAGCATCAGGAGACGCAACAGTGCGGCAAAAAATTGCTTCCCTGCCTCAGGAAGTTCAAGACGTTTCATTACTGGAGAAAATTACAGGTATGAAACTGGAAGAGAAATGGGTCCAAAGAATAACCGTAAGACAATCCTTGATTTCTAAAGAACTACAGTATACAGGGAGCAAACTTCTGCTTTTATGTCCTTGCTTTGTAGTTCTTGGCTAATTAATGGATATTGATTTTACTTCATAGGATTTTAAATTAAGCTCATCTACGTTTTTTTTCCTGCATGTACCAAGATTTTTGTGCTCAGATAATGTCAACAGCATTTTGCAAGAATGTAAGGGAAATATGGCCAGAGTTCTCAAATGGATGTGTTTGATTTTGAACACCTTGACTGTTAAATATTCTTGAGTGTTATCAGGCTATCCTAGTGCACACATACTCGTTGATTGGTACAGAAAAGGAAACTCACTACTCCCATAAGTCTTTATTTAGTCAGTCTTTATTTAAACTGAGTTTTGCAATTTTGTTTGAAAAGTAATCTTGAACTGATTTGACTTTTATTCCTAGAAGTAGTTTAATTCAGAACACATTATAATGTGTCACTTTTTTAAGTCCTTTTATATTATAATCTTACTGTGTCCAACTGTGAAGAGTGGCGTGCAATTCATATGTTTGCTTGTATTGATTCATTCTGAGTTATTCAGAGAAAAGGGGAATTAGGATGTGCATACCATCTGATTTAATTTCCAGAAGTACAGTCTGAAGTGTTTAATTAACCTGGTTATAGAGAATAACTTCATAGCTTTTCCCCACCCCATATCATTGACATCTCTGTAAGAAAAAGACACCTGATTGCGTCAGTGTCTGAAACCCACCATTCTTGAGTTTCTGGTCCTGCCCATTTCCTTTATATCCCCTGTGATTAGAACTCTTATTTTCCTATCAAGCCAGAAGTGTATTTGAATGCAATGTTAATGCGCGCGTTGTTGGTGAATTGTGGCCTTTCTTCCAAAGATAGAAGGTTTTAAACTTTGTCCTCTAAATTACCAAACACTTTTTCATGTAGACAAAGAGGCAGCCGAACGTCTTTCGAAGACTGTGGATGAAGCATGCCTGTTGCTAGCGGAGTACAATGGCCGGCTGGCAGCAGAGCTGGAGGACCGGCGCCAGCTGGCACGCATGCTGATCGAGTACACGCAGAATCAGAAGGATGTGTTGACAGAGAAGGAGAAGAAACTAGAAGTGAGTACTGATGAAACCAGCGCCGGCAAGCCGATTGTCTCACCAAATACTCCCAGTTGACTCCAAATGCATGTGTGTATCTAAAAGACGATAACTGTAGGTGGTATGTTTCCATTTGGAGTAAAACTGGGAGGAAAGTGGTGTAAAAGCTTTGAAGAAAACGTTGGTTCTGATGTTCACACTATTAATGTTTTACTACACATCGACTTTGGAAGGCCCAGAACTTTAAAAACCTATCAAGAAAAATAGGCTCATTTAACGATGCTTTTCTTTCAGATCTACTAATTTTTTAATGAAATCCCCATTTCCAAATGAAACCCCCATTCCCAAGAAGCCAAGATCTTTGCCGTAATCAGCTGTTTCTTTGGTTGGTGTGTTGTTTTTTTTTTTTTCCTTATGACTGCATGCTCTTCATCTGCCTTCCTAGCCTCTACTTGATAAAAGCAATGCAGTTTAAGCAAGCTCTCCCAGCCTTTAACACACACTTTTACCTACAGCTTCGATGGTAGAATATAAATTGGGCTGATACCAAAGGATGATGACTTGCATTTCCTGCCATAGCTCCCTTGAGTAAAGAGGGCATGAAACTAAAAATGGGACTGCTCTGGCTGGAGCTGACCATCAGCTACAAGCCCTAGAGTGAGCGTGCACAGGCTGCAGCTGACAGACATTTATCTGAACGCTCTTTCTCAGAGGAAGTTCTTTCAGCACTGCGCCCTGGGACTAGTATGGAAGTTTAATTAATGATTTTGGTTGTATGTCACTCTGCCATCTGTTAAACTGCCCCTTGGCGACACATTAAGGGCTTCCTCTACACTGTCGGCTGCTGATTATTATGAACAGCTGTTGCTGGGTGGGACATGAGTTGCTGTAGAGGACAAAGTCTTCTGGAAGGAGACTGTGTGTAGCAATTGCAAGTTCTGTTTACTGTCATGACAAACCTAATTCTCCAACAGCTAGGCAACATTGTTCCGAGGTAAACTTCATTTTGAATGTATTCTTTGTCATGTGTGGTTATACTGGAGTTTCTGAATGTCTTCTGACTGTGAACATTGCTTTTCCAGAGCAACATTTTTTCCAAATCAGCCAAACAAGTGCTGATGCTGTATTCAGAATTAGAGTTGATGGTTAATAATTCTGTTAGCTTGGTTAGCTTGAATTTCTCTGACTGTAGCATCTGTCTTATGATTGAGACATTAAAAGGCACTTTCAGACACGGATGAGAAAGGTGCCATAAAAACATACTTTTTGGCACAGATTCACTGAATACTAGTGGAAATCTTGGGTCAGTTTCCTTTCCTTGCTGAAAGGAGGACACCTGGCTAATAGAAACTTTTTTAATTTTTATATACATAAATGAAAATGTGATACGTAGTGCTGTTTATTTTTTAAAGGCTAATGGCAACCTAATGCACAGCAATGTTTTCAAAAGTCCTAAACAATCCATCTATACATTTGAGTCGGCTTGGTACAACATTAAACTCCCTAGTGCACAACCTGAAACTGTTGGTTTTTGTTTGTTTTTGAAAACGTGCTGTTGGTAAGTTGGTACTGTTGTTACTTGAAAACTGTAACTCTGGCAGAGGCAGAAATGGAATCCTGAAAATTTAGCAGTTCCCTGAGCAAGCTGCTTTGTTGATAGGAATAACCCTGTGGGTGCTAACGGGACGGGTTGCTTGTACCCTTCTGAGTAAAAACATTAAAAAATGTTGAAAACTAAAGAATGATTTTATTGAATTGTTAAGATAGTCTGTCATTCTGCTGAAACAAGATGGTCTTACTACTGTAGAAGTCTAAAATCACTTGCAGGAAATGCAACTCCAGTATTTATTCAGCATGAAGGCACAACTCATATTCATGTCAAATCTCACACCTTAGCTGAGGGATATTGCCTGAGTAAAGCACTCCGTTGTTCTTGAGTGGAGGAGGGTTAATAAATAACGGGAAGTGTTGGTTACCGATGGGGCAGGCTGTATCTACTTATCAGTTTTGTTTGATGTTCTCATGGAAATGCAATTGATAAGGGCCTGGATTTTTCTTCGTAGCGCTAATAAGCATTTTAATAGAGGTATCAAAATTCTTGCAGCAATTAGGGAGTGTATTAAAACCCCAAACATTTTTTTAAGGAAATAATTTTAAACATTCTAATTTTAAATATCTTCCTACTGAGTGGCTTGCTCTCTCAAGATATCTTTCCCTGAATCTTTGGTGCTATCGACTGCAAGTTTTGCCTCTTGTGAAGTGAGTTTCCTAACTCTCAAACAAGACAGCACTTCCAGATAGGAGGTGGGCTGTGTACTTCGCTATCCAAATCTAGTCAGGGCTGCTAGTCGGGGAATGGGGGGTTCTGGTGTTAATGTGACTCAGGGTTTTATTTTAAGATATGTAAATGCCTGATTCAAAAATCACTGCGGATATTGCTGCATTTTATTTGCATGCACAGGGAAGTCTTTCACTGTGATAGTAAAGAAAGTAGGTAATCATTATCTGTTGAAAAGCAGCTTTTACTGTATAAAGAGCTACAGTTGTTCACTAATCCTGTTAATGCTATCCCTCACGAAACACAGTGAATTCTCAAAGCATATGCATAAACTCAGTGTGTTTATGCCTACTGAGCTAGTGCTGAAAATACTGTGTGATGCCAAAACCCTGGGAGGCAGCGCTCTTGTCATCGGTTGTAGCAAAGCTGACTATCAGAGGACAGTACGCTGAGAAAAGTGGTCTTGGACAATGAATTGCTCTGCAGCATAGATGAAGACTGCCGTGAGTAAGGGTTGAAACAGCATAGCACTGAGAAACACTGGTAGTTTGAAGGGAGAAATCTAACACAGAGCCTGGAGGTCATAACTTATGTACAAACTCTGCGTCTGAGATAGCAATTTCCAGGGTGTGGTTGAAAACTTGAAAGTGTAATAATTAGGGTTGCTTTATTGAAAAAAAGATTGTGGTGATTTGATTGGAGAATAAGGGGAAAATGAAGCTGGTGCGTTCTTTGTAAATGCATGGCAGACAAATAGAAAAAATCCAGGGAATCAGTTTGTGTAAGAGCTGAAATGTGGGGGAGATCTGAGAGCACTCCCATGATGCTGTACCAAATGACTGGAATTAAGTCAGCTAAATAGGTGGGACTAGAGGAATCAAGTGAAAGTAGTGCTAGAACATGGCAAATCCTGGAAGTCTGGTGGTTGGTTGAAATAACTGCTGACATCAGAAAATTCAGAGTAGGTGAAGGTGGGCATTTCAGTCTTATGGGGAGAAGAAAAAAATAGGGAGAGGAGCATCATGTGCATTCAGGACAGGTCAGGTCATTTTGCTTTGGCCTGCAGCCAGTGGTGCTGAGGTTTTTTTTCTGCAGGCCTTCCATATGTCTTCTGTTTGTAAAAAGATGACGTGAGGAACATGCTGTGGTGTATACGGGGGCGTATGCATGTATACATACAAATATAAATACAAAAGAACACAGTGTAACATCATGTATGTAAAATCCAGGTTAGAGGAATATTTTTGATAGTTCACTGCACCAGAAAAATTGTGACTTAAAATCTTGCTTAGAGCTGTGGGTGTTCTTAGTTTTGGGCTTTCCTTAATGTTCATGGTTCCGAGGCACCTTTGAGGTGTTTGAGCCGTGCCCACATGAATTTCCAAATCCTCTTTGCTAATGCATCTTGAAGGGTGAAGTACCTCAGCGGTCTCCGGGTTCTCTGGACTACCCTGCACAACATGCTTTCTTGAACTGTATTTTAGTTCTGCAGGTTAACATGCAATTTGTTGTTGTATTGCTTCCAGTGCTTAGGTTTTTGTTGCATGTCAGTTGCCATGTCTTTGTTTCCTTGCAGACAGGAATTCTGGCCCGTGGCGGATTAATTCCAGTGGTCTATGCAGGGAACAAATGTCAAAGTTTTCGTTTTTTGCCCAGGAAACGAGTGGCAGCGTCTGGCACCCGTGCGAGGAGCAGGAGGTGGCTGTGGGAGCCAGGCAGCAGCGAGGTCTCCTGCTCTGCACCCTGCTGGGGCAAGAGGGCTGTGCAGAAGAACACCCAGACAGTGGTGTGCTGCAGTTCGTGGGACTGAACTGCCTGATTAAGGTGGTGAGGAGTGACTCAGGGTATAGCTGTACTCCCAGCTGTGAGCCTCAGTCATGCCTGTGGGCGTGGGGTGAGGAGGAAGGCGGTTTCCTAGCGTCCAAACTCTGCCTGAGGACCTTGGGCTCTGGATCAGACCTCAAATGTGTCTCATCTTTCACTTCTGTGCAGTTGGGTTTGGATAGAAATAAGCAAGTTTGTGGGTAATTCATGTTTTGTTTCCTGTTCTCTTCTCTTGATATTTTTGTGTAAATGCTTGTCAACTGCCTTCTTTTGACTGAGACTGCTCCTGCCCGTAGGATTGTAGGGTTTCCTTACAAGGCAAAATGGTGTCTCCCCTCTTTGCAGACAAGCCCTTTAAAACTTGCATTCTATGAGGTTTGGTTGGTTATAACTGATGTGGAGAATGCTGTTTTTTTTTTCCTGTCATGTTGACATCAGCCAGTTTTATAGTGTTCTAGTGAGGTGGCTTTTCAATGAAACGCTTCCATCAGGTTCATTCAGGGGTGTTTAATTCTGATTTTGTTTGTTTCAAGGACTGAGCATCTAATTCACTTGGACAGTGGGTATGTAGAATCCAGCAGACTGAGAGGGAACGTTGATTAGTGAAGGCATTCATGTGGCACAGTGCCAGTTTTTCTGTATCAAAGTCCTGCTTACAGCAAAGATCTCATTATTTTGCCTAAAAAAGGCAAATAGCATCCAAATACCATTAATCTTAATAAAAGCCTACTATGCAGCAAGGCAATTAGCTAGACTCACGGAGGACAAACTAAGACCTCAGAAAGCAGTGATTTCTTCTA
This sequence comes from Aythya marila, assembly GCF_965140915.1. Classification (NCBI taxonomy): domain Eukaryota; kingdom Metazoa; phylum Chordata; class Aves; order Anseriformes; family Anatidae; genus Aythya; species Aythya marila. The sequence goes on from NC_139057.1 coordinate 616,338, forward strand.
AGTGCACTTCATTTTTGGGTGGTGTTTATAGGCTAGGTGGACTTCATGCAGAAATCTGCAAAATCTGCAGTGTGCAGTTTCAAAGCCTGTCACGTAAGGCAGTTAATGACAAACTTGCTTCCAGAGTCTGTGTTGCAGAATTGGCCACAGCTTGGGTTGTGGAAAAAGAAAAGCCCCTGAGCCTGAAAGGAGGCTGCGTGTCCCTGCTCCTTACGCGTGCTCCTGAAGGTGACAAATGGCAAATCCAGATGAGTGTGCCTTGCTGTGCCTGCGCAGGTAACAGGATCCAGGGCGACGCCTTGCTGGTAGCATTGCTTCCATGTCACAGAGGGACCTCAGTGGGCAGCAGCCCGGCAGCAGTGGCCGTGTCTGGGCTCTGTGGCTGACACCCTGCCTTCAGCTCGCTGCCTTGTGCCCGCTCTGTGCCCCCCGGGGGCTTCAGCTCTGCCAGCAGCCCCTGGCCCAGTGGTGCTGCCCAGCCTCTCCTTCGCCGCGCCGTGGTTGTCAGCACGTTTCAGCACCAGAGCAGGTGGAAAGTGTTAAGCACAAAGGAGACAGCTCCCCACCACAGTCTGCGTTGTGTATCAGATCTGTCCAGCAACCGTTCATCTCTTCTAGGAAATCTTGATTCCTGGATTACTCCCTTAGAACATTGTTTCCATTCCTGAATATAGTGACCTTTTTCTGAGCCAGTGTTTAATGTATTGGAGGCTGGTGCTACTTTGTTGTGAGTTTGTTTTTTTTCTTGAAAGGATTTAGGCCTTCCTGCTTTAACCAAAACTTTTGTGTAGACTAGTTAATGCCTTCGTTAACCAGCTAGTAAGGTAGAATTGCTTAAAATTGCACAGATGTGGTTTTCACGGTTACTTGAATTTTTTGTCATCATATGTACAAAAGACTGTTCAAAGTGAGAAGGTATTTCTGGTAGGACACAAGTTTGAAATAGGCCGTTAATGGATATTCTTATTTGGGGCTGGCTGGGAATTTACAGCATGCATTTACATAGCTGTTCCAGGTGTGTTCTGAGTTGTTGCAATCAGTTTTGCTTCTCACTATTCTAATTCAAAGTAATGAAACAAAGAGAATGTAAACTCATTGCTTGTAACCCTGCAGGATCTGCTCGCTTTGATATATGGGAGAAGGTGAAGAGAATTTCCATCACTGAGAAGGTTAGAAAGATTGGATTAAAGTTGTAAACCCTTCAGAAAGACATTTTGATTAAATGTGCACCCAGTTTTATTTGATCTTCAAACATGAAATTCTGCTCTCTGGTAAACTGTCTTCTCTTTGCCAGATAACTAAGAAATAAAGTATGTTAATGCTACAACTGGCTTTATGGAAACATTTTATGTACTTTTTTTCTTAGTTTCATTGTTTATTGCATTCTGGGGATGCCCCCTGCCAAATGACATGCCTAATTAAGTAAAAGGTGGTGCATTTGAGAAGAAATGATGTAATACTGTTTTTATAATGATTTAAACAGCTGGTTTTGTGATTCCAAACACTTACATAACTCAAAATAGTTCAGAACGTTGAAAATGATACAAATATCAATTGTTAATTGAGATTCTGTATTAGATGACTTGAGTATGTGTTTGCCTGTTCTTAAACCGCCTTTAAACATAATTTAACAAGGTAACATACTTTCTTTCATTTTCAGGGTCCAAACTCTTCCTCTGTCTTCTCATTATGAAGCACAGATCCCTGTTACCTGGCTTCTTTTAGATTGTAGAGGCTTCCGAGAATGGGTAGAAATGTCATAGAACCATAGAATTATCTGGAGTTGGAACAGGCCCTCCGGGATCACCAGGTCCCACTCCTGGCTCTGCACAGGACCACCCAAACCCAGACCCCGTGTCTGAGCGCTGTCCCAACACTCCCTGAACTCCAGCAGCTCGGTGCTGTGACCTGGGGAGCCTGTTCAGTGCCCGACCACCTCTGGGTGCAGAACCTTCCCCTAACACCCGCCTGACCCTCCCCTGCCGCAGTTCCATGCTGTTCCCTCGGGTCCTGTCACTCTCTGACAGCTTTGTCTTTGTCCCGGGGTGCCACTCCTGCAGCTCGCTGCCCGATGGAGCCCCAAATCCCTTTCCATGGGGCTGCTCTCCAGCCTCTTGTTCCCCAGTGTGAGCATAGACCCAGGGCTGTCCCATCCCAGGTGCAGAATCCACCACCTGCTCTGGTTGAACTTCTGCAGCCGGTGGTTGCCGGCATTCTAATCTGTCAAGATCTCTCTGCAAGGCCTCTCTACTCTCAAGGGAGTCAACAGCTCCTCATTCAGCATCATCTGCAAACTTGCTTAGTGTGCATTTGGGTCCTGTGTCCAGATTGTTTATAAAAACTGTGAGGAGAACTGGATGTAAAACGGGAGTTTGAGTGTTCAATCCAAATGTCATTTGTGGGAAAAAAATACTTGCAAGTTTCGTTAGGGGTCTTTAACTTACTGCTTTTCTCTCTTTGTAGTAGAATTCTGAAAACTTTGGCGAGTGAATTTTGCTTGGTTTTAACCTAGTGTGCACGTACCTTTCTCTGATCTACGTTTAGTGATCACACACTTATTTATTTCTGTGTTTGCTAACGTGCCAGCCTAATGCTAGAGCCGTTGTGGGTGCTAACGTGAGTCTTCTGTCTGATGGCAAGAAGAGGAGACCGTATTTCACAACAAACATTTGTTTTAGATTTAATGACTGAAAAGGGAATATCTGGTTATCTGAATATTCAGAATTCCTCAAGTTGGAGGGGGGAGCATTTCAGCAAAATAGTAATACCTCTGGTATTCCTCATCCTGCTGCCTTCGTCAGTGGGATGTATCTGAACAGCAGTGTGTCAGTGTTCCTCTGTTGGCAAAAGTCAGTTGTCAGGGAAGAACATAAGAATAGAGCAGCTATATAGTGACAGTTTTAACAAATATTGTACCAGGCTCCAGTGGGTGCAAATTTTTGAGCCTTTGCATGCTTTCTGTTGAAGTAACACATCGAGAATAAGGGTTGTGGGATGCCAAAGCTTGTGGACCTCCCACTGATACCAGGTTATGAATTTGGGTGCAGATGCCAGGTGTGCCATGCCAGCAGTGGCTCAGAGGAAGCCAGTACCTTGCTACCTTTTCTCAGAATTCTCACCTAGAAAATAATCTTAGCTAAAAGCACTGTAAATTAACTTGTTTTTAATTTTTGGTCTCTTCTCTCTTCTTTTCCTTAGGAATATAAACAGAAGCTTGCTCGGGTAACCCAGGTCCGCAAGGAGCTGAAGTCCCACATCCAGAGCCTTCCAGATCTGTCACTGCTGCCCAATGTCACAGGAGGTCTGGCACCTCTGCCATCTGCTGGTGACCTGTTTTCAACAGACTAGAACAAATGATGTCCCCCAGTTTCCATTATTACCAGCAAAAGTAAGAAGACTGGTGTTGGCTTGAAATCCAGTCTTCCAAGATCTACCGTAGGAAGGAACTTGCAGACCCTGCTTTGAACCTCTTGGCTGCTCATGCTCACACTCTCTCTGTGTACACTGGCTCACACTGAGGGGAGGATGAAGAGTGAGCTGTTGTGAGCTCTGAAGGGAGTGGGGATAGTCCATATAATAGGCAAACTTTTTTTTCATATTTTTTCCATACTCTTTAGTTTGTTTGCTCTTAGCACTTGTTACCCCCACAAAAGTCATGGGAATCATGTACGTATATATCTGGAAAGTTTTCAAAGAAATGTTGACCATATAACATTTTCCTCTGTAAAAGTATTGTATTATTTCTGAATGTCTTGTCTGTTTTAGTTGGGTTTCTGAACCTCATATCTGAAAGCAGTAGAGTGGCTAGTGGGCTTCATAGGGGTGCGTGTGTGTGTGTATGCAGGTACTGTACCATGTCAGTGAAAGATGAAGGCATCTACTGAACAATAGCACAAATATTTTTCCTTAAATCTACAGTTCCTCGTACTGTTTTAGGCCTGACATAAAAGATAGTTCCTATTTGGCATGAACATAAATTGAAACTCACCACAGGCAATAAAAATAAACAGCTTTTCTTTGTGAATTAGAGAGCTCCGTAATTTATACTCTGCTGAGCAATGCAGAACTGGATATTACCTAAACGAGAGTGGAAGTAAATTTTGTTCTCGCTACCTTAGATTTATACCACATTTTTCTTCTTCATTATACAAACGTAAATGGTCACAGAAGCTTTGGTTTACCTGAGAGCTTGGAATGGTGGACTGCAACTGGTGCTATCCCAGTGCCAGGCACTGTCTGCTCTCTGTAGCTTTAGTGATTTTATTTGATGAACAGAAGTTAAATGTGTTATAAATATTTATATAGAAGACAGACCCACATGTATGCACATACCCTGCATGCACATGTGCCATGTCCATGCATGTAGATATTAGGATGTACTTAATTTTGTGTCACAGATTATTGTGAGTTGATTTTAATATTAGGGGGAAAAGAAAATTAAAAATACTCTTAATTCCATTAATTTGCTAGCTAATGTTTTAGCTGCCGTGGGTGTAGTTAAATTTCGGTTTGTGTGTTAGGTCTATCAAGCTGGATTCTGATCACTGAAAAGCATTCCAATTTGGATAACAATTCTGCTTAAATTTATCTGTCACTCTAAAACACCTTAAGTTTCTGGAAACACTTGATCTGACAACACAGGCTCCGTAACACAGAGGCTGAAATTAGTCAAAGTGATGTGCTGTGCTTGTGCCTCCCTATAGTCTTAAGCTGCTGTTCTCAAAGACATGAGAGGAAACCTACAGAAATGCAAATCTTGTTCTGTGTTCGCATTAATTTATTTTACAGGGTATTCAGTAGGCTATTCAGCATTCAGTTAAAGCAAATAATACATTTTTGATCATTTAATTGTTAAAAAGCTCGTGTGCTTTTTCTTACTGACACTTCACTGTCCTTTTTTTTTTTTTTTTTTTTTTTTTTTTAAAGAAACTTCTTGCATCCTTACTGCCCAGCCAAGAAATGTGCTTTTCTTTTTAGTTTACAGGAAATTTTCTAGTGGCAAAACTATTTTTTTCCATGAATTGGTTTGATCGTACAACCATTTATGGTCCAAACGATATTTAGATAAAGCACTGTACATTCTTTTTGCTTTTGCAAAAAACCACCCCTCCCCCCCTAATCAAACCCAAACAAAAAGATTAATTTCTGTCCTGTATCAACTCATGGAGTTACCCTGAGGTGGTTTTAACCAGTTATTGTTTTGACTATGGATTGAATATGTATCCATAAGACAGAAAAAAAAAAAAGCTGTTATAAAAAATGTGGACGTGTTGACATCTCATGCTGTTGTTCTGGGCAGATCTCGTGTGAGAAAGTTGTATGTCTTTTTTCTTTTTTAATTGAAATGTTTTGATTTTTTTTTCCAAATATATGTGTGTGTTTTATTTTGCTTAATTTAAAAGAAGTCTCATGGTTTTTAATTTTATTTGTTTTACTTTTGGGGCAAAGGGCCTCTGGTGAAGTGGGTTAACATTCTCTCAAGGTTAAAACGGATTTCCCTGAGGTGCGTCCTTTTTTAACAAAAGATTAAATCTGTATATTAATTGATTTAGGAATTTAGACATATAGGCTGCTATTTGTGACAGCAGTATATTCTGAAATGTCTCATAGATATATATTTTTGAATAAAGAGGGTGTCGTTGAATAGTAGTGGTTTTACTTTTTTATTCACGATACAGGTGTTGCTCTGGCACACTGGGTTTTGCTCTTTTTTTTTGTTTTTTAACAATAAAGAGGGTAGTGACTGCTGAACAGACCTTATTAATATTTGTAGCTGTAGATTATTGTTTAAGTTTGTCAAATGAGTAGTTGCATTTTCTAACAGCGTATAAACCAAATCAATGTACAACTTCCTCAGGTCATTTCTGCAACAAAAATAAAACGTTCCCCTGGACTAACCTCAGATGTGAGGGGCACAAGATATAGAAGACTAGTTTCTTGTGTTTGCTTTTTTTTTTTTTTTTTTTTTTTGTAAATTAATTTAGGTTGTATGGAGGACAAGTAAATAATTAGTCTTGAAATGGTCAAACAGATGCCAAACCTAGAAGCCAGGAAGCTGGCTTTCCTGTGCAAGCATCAAGGGCTGCTTTTACAGCAGCATTTCTGATACTGTATAATCAAAGTGTTTCTGCTTTGGTGTACAAGGATCTTTGCATCTTATGTATTAATTCTACTAGAGGTTTTTTTTGGGGGTGGGGAGGGAGGGCAGGGCTTATGAGTTCTTTGCTGCAATTAACTGCTACACAATAGTCTCTGGGCGAACTTGGTAATTGTTTCTTATGCCCTGGAGAGTGTCAGTAAAGCTGTGTACATTTTCATAGCAATTTACAAATCCTCCATTACAGAGGCTATATTTAGTGCTACTTTTGCAAGAAGCTTGCGGAAAGTTTGACCTACAGCGTTCTGTGAGTAGGAGGGAGCCTGATGCAATGCCTTCCAGTGAAAAACTTGTATGGGGTTTGTAGGTTTTCTGATGACCTAGAATGTGCCAAGTTACTGGATGTCCTTTCCTGCCTTTGAGATTTTTTTTTTTCCCAGAACCGAAACAAATTCCTCCAAAATGATCTGCCTATTTTCCAGCTTTCTATGCAGTTACCTACTTCAGTGCATTGGGGTATTCCCTTCACTCTGTGTACTCACGAGGCATTTCTGTACAGTGAATTAATGGCAGCTTACACATCTGTAGAAGGTGAAAACTTGATCCTAGTTAACTAATGCTCAAGTCTGTGGGATGACAGGTTATAATGAGGACAAAGCAAGGCTGGCATAGCCCATGCCAGTCTGCAAACCAGCCTTCTGTGAAAGCTGCAGAGAGTGTGAGGGAAGATCCTTGGATTTGGGCTTGTCTGCAATACAGCTGGAGCAACATCTTAGTTTTCAGGGGATGAAGGAAAGACTAACATGAAATAGAGGTGAAAAAATGAAGCAATCATCAGAGGGAATGGAAGTTGTAATTTTAGATTGCATTAAAAAACAACCAGAACAACTCCTGGGGATAACTGCAAGCTTTGACCCTTGTGTATTAAAGGGTTGAAATTAATCTCGTTATGAACAGCAGCGTGGGGTAAATCAACAATCTGTGCTGAGAGAAATGAATGCTGTGGCACCAAAAGGAAGGTGAGTACTGCTGCCAGGTGTCTGCAAGGGGAGAATCACGGAGACAGGCAGTTCTCTGGAAGCTGGAGGCCAAGAAAATGCCCTAAATACTTCACAAGGTTGGTACGTATCAACAGGTCTCATACCTCGGGCAATGTTTTATAGGTCAGAGCCTGTCCAGAGCTGTAGAAATAGCTTCAGAAGACAGCCGGTGAGAGGTGGCGAGGCACGCCGTGCCTGTGCCTGTCACCGTGTGCTCCCCGTCCCCTCCTGGGGCTGAGCCGTGCGCTGCCTGCCCCAGGCACCAGGGCTGCAGCCTCCTCCCAGCCCCTCGCTTGGGCCAGCTGCTGACAGTCACTGGTCAGTTCTGCAGCCTGTGGATGTTAGTCTTTAAGACTGGATGCAAAAAGTATAAAATGTACCTCATGCCATCCAAAAAACAAAACAAAAAAAAGCCTCATGAACCACTTGAGTGAAACATCACGTGAGTGTTTTGGCGGCCTCTTAAGAGGAGTGGGGCCAGGATAAGCATTTTCCAGTAACTCCAGCTGCCTTCAGGGAAGTGCCAGAGCCATCAGCTGCTTTTTTCCTACCTGAACTTTGCTATCACCTGCAAGTTTGGGACCCACCAAATTTCTTGGGGCTTGTTACCTGGCAATTTTTGGATAAACAAGGAAGGAGAGTGAGCTGTATCCAGCAGAACAGGGGAGCTGGAAGAACAAATTCATGTTAGCACCGAATGTGTTATCTTTGTATCATCTTAGAAAGCAAGTTATTGTCTGAATAGCCAAATAAAATGGAATCAGATCTTCACAGAGAAGGATTAGAATGTTCCTCCTCAAATATGGCAAGTAAAGAGTTCCAGATTGCCAGCTTTGCGATGCAGGAAATACCAGAGGTGGTTTCACAATGCAGAAGGCAGTTTGATGGATGGCAGGAGGGCTGGGAGTGAAGGAATCTGGCTGTGATGAGTGGCACCTGATTTGGGATGGAACAATCACGGTCTGAGCTTCTGCATACCTGCAGGCCTACCTTTGGGGGATTTACTGTGCTGCTGAGTGCTCGGCCCTGCAGGGAGAGCCGCTGTGCCTGCCCGCGGGCTGAGCCATGGCGAATCCTGGTGAGGTGGCCAAGTTAGGGCCCCTCGAGGGTGTCCGAGAAGCAAGAAAGCTTCTTGCAGGGATTATTCTGTGAAGAGCGAGTGCCTGTGGAAAGAGGATTGAAAGGAAAGGGGTGCAAATTATAACATACACGCTTTTGTGTCTTATCGAGAGCTGCTGCAGTTCCCAGTTCCTTGCTCCTTTCCTCTCTTTCCACTTCATGTGAAACGGCTGCTGCAGGCAGCAAATTGTTTCTTTATTTGCATTTTCAGCCGGAGCTTCGCACAGCACCGCTAAGTGACAGGCTTAATGAAGGCTGACACCATACCCAGCCTCTCCTCGGCGTGTGCTGGAGCAGACGAAACATCAAGGCCGTGCTGCAGCAGAACGCGGGGCACTGCCAGCGGTGTCCATGCAGAGGGGATGGGGCTTGAGGCTGCAGGAGCCTGGTGCAGCCACGGGAGGTGGTGCAGAGCCCAGCCTCGTGTGGCGCCGGGAGAATGCCCAAGCCCTGCTCCTCCTGCCCCTGCTCCTGAGCAGGCTTCTTGCTGTGTGAATCAGTGGCGTGGCCATTCCAGCGAGGCGGTGGGACATCTGCCACCCTAATTGCTACAGCAGCTGACAGTCATCTACTCTACTGCAGTAGTCAAATAGGGTTTTACAGTTTGCGTGCTGTCCAGGGAGCTGGGGGGAAAGCACGTGTCGGTACAGGACACCCACATTGCACTGCCCCGCATCTGCCTTGTGTATAATTTGGCACAGGCTGTGAAATGGTTTTCTTCACCTGATGTTGTTTAAGTGTTTTAGTTTCTGTGATGCTCTGGGGCTAGGGAAGATTAACGTTTGTTCTGGGACTTGGATGGCTTCAGATAAGTCTCCTGTTTTCTTTTGGATTAGCTCTACTGCCAGCAGCTGGGGGGGGGGAGACAAAACCCACACCTGGCTCCCACCTGGTTGCAGAGGAGGTGCTGGGGAGGAACCTGGCCAGACAGAGCCCCGCAGGCACTGCAGCCATTGCTCGGCACTGCTATGGCAGCAGCACAGGCGGCTCAAGATGGTCAGCATGTCCAGCAGCACGGTGCTCCGGGGCCTACGGGCCTCTCAGAGCCTTGCGCGGTCACTGGTGAGCAGAGGCCTCCTTCGGCCTCCTGGGCTGTGTGGCCTCCCCATGCCCACCCTGCTTCTGGCAGCAATGCCAGAAAAAAAACCTCTGCCCGCAGAGGTTTGTGTGGGGGAGCAAGAGCTTTGTGCATCTAACCGGTGCCCAGCACATGCTGGTCTGACCGCAGGTGTTTCACAGCCTCAGCTGGAGCCCAAAGCCCTGAAAATGATTGTAAATGCACCTCTGAGTTTTCCTCTGCTCGTGTAATTAACGTGGTGCTGCAGCCTAGCCAGCTCGTTATAGTCAAGCTGCAGTGGGTCGGTGTGGGAGCTGACGATCAATCGTAAGCCAATTTGGGGCCGTCTCTCACTGAGGACAAACGAGTGGCCGATGGGAGACACCTGCCTCGTCTGTGGGTGCTGGGTGGCTCCCACAGGGCCCTCACTGGTTTGGGGCTGAATCCAGCTCTGTGAGAGCAGCACTGCTTGCAGCACCGTGAGCAAGCCCCGGCAATGCCGTGTCAGCTTCTGCCTCCTGGGGCCATGCAGAGCGGGCACAGCGGGCACCAGGCCGCGTGTCTCCATTGTCACCCAGCTGCTCAGCGCTGTCCCCTACGGCTCCTGTGAATGCAGGCCGGATTCCCAAGGAGCTCTCACCAGCTGCGGCTTCTTGTTTGCTGCTGTCTCGCCCCTGCCAGGCCCCAGGTACCGGCTTGTTCGGGGATTGTAGGAATGCACCCGTGTTTGCCGAGGGGGGAGAGCTTTGGGGAGACTTGAAAATCCCACAGAAGTGTGTGCATGTGTGCTCTAATTTACGGTAGGCTTTTCCTAGTCTCGGTCCATCAGCAAAGGTAAATTGGAGGTCCTCAAGTCTAAAATGAGTTTACAGTAGTTTCTTGGTATGTCAGCATCTCCAGCCAGCTGAGATGTATTAATAACCTCTCCTCCCCATGTAAACAGTCTCGCCTTGCTTTGGAACTTGGGCTAATGCTGAATTATATTTTTTCCTGTGCAATGAGTGCTTTAAATGTTCATTTCATAATTTATTGCTTGCATGGCAGGAGTGCCTGGCAAGGAGTCTCAGGGCTGCAGCCCCGTCCCCGGGAGGTGCTGAGGGGAGCTCGGGCAGGCGCCTGCGGCTCCCCCAGCAGCACTGCAGGGCCAGTTGTGGTGTTCTCAGTCCGTGGAAAACATTTTAGGAAGTGTGTGGGGCAAACACCCACAGGCTTGGAGGTGCCTTAAGTGATTCATTGGGCTCTGCAAATAGCATGGAAGGAGGGGTGGGTGGGGGTTTATGTGGGAGAAACTAGCCTTGGAGAGAGCCAAACCCCAGAGCCAGACCATAAATGCAGCATTTGGTGTCTGTCATAAGAGCTTTGCTCCTTGTCAAAGCAGCCTTGCTCCGCCATGCTTCAGATGGATAGGAGTGACCTTCAGAAATAGCTGTGCTAATGTTTATTTTATCAGGACCCAGCTTCGAACCAGAGGAGCTGGTTATTTTTAAACCAGGCATTGAGCAGCTTGAAGCCTGGCTCAGCAGAGCTCTGTGTAACAAATGCTCTTTAAAGTAAGGCCGTGCATCATCCCTGGCTCTGAGCAATATTCCTGACAAGGGAAAGCAGCGTGGGGCTGCTGCCTGTTAACCCCTGTGTGGCACTGCTGCTCCTTGGGCTGTGCACTGCAGCTCCTGGCCCAGAGGCTCCGTGGTGCTGGGCTCCAGCAGGGCATGGAGCTTGGCCGCTGCCCCTACAGCCCAGTGCAAGGCCTGGCCTGGCCGAGAGCTGTACCGTGCAGAAGGTGTTGCTGTAATTTCCTGTGTGGGATTTTCTCTGCAGCAATTTACCCCTGCGGCGGGTGCTGCTGGGAGCCATGCGATGGCTGCAGGTGAGCTGCAGGGCCCTGGCCATGGTGCAGCCCCCCTGGCCCTGGGACCAGGGGAAGGCCCCGTGCAGCAAAGCTCCAAACTGCACCCCCTGCGTCAGCACCAGGCTGGACACGGATGTGGAGAAGCCTGGCAGAGGTCAGGGCTTCACCCCCACCTGGCCCAGCACTGGGCGAGGAGCTGCTGGGTGCCCCCCTGGGGAAAGGATGCTCGAGAGCCAGATTTGGTTTTAGAAGTGAAAAATAGAGTTTTTATTCAGTGCTTGCATAGTTAGTTCATGTAAATGTAACGTCCCATTCCTCGCCACACAGGCTCTACAGTGACAGGAACGGTCGTTAAAGCAAATAACCTGCTTTACCTATGCAGTAGGGCTCTATGCAGTAGGTATTCATGTAGCCATAAATAGGTTTATGCTATATGTCTATATAGCATACAAGCAGCCTCGTGCTCACAGTATACAATCTTTTCTCTACCAAATTGCATTCAGAGAGTTTTAACTGGCAGGAGTGAACGCCGCTGCTGCGCCACCAGTGCTGGAGAGGATTGTCTTCCTATTGTTTGCTTTATAAAACGTGCTCTGCGTCCCAGGGGTATGTTTAGAGCTGCAGAAAAAGGAGCGAGCCTCGCTGCCGCCTGCCCGCTGCGGGAGGGGGCCCCGGGGCTCCCTTGCACCCCGAGCAGGGCCGGGCAGATGGGGCCATGCTTCCACCTCCACGTGGTGAGGAGGGGGCTCAGCCCCTGCTCCCCGGGGAACGCAGCCGGGGGGTTATCGCTGTCACCCTGCCTGTGCCGTGTGGATGCCTGCCTGCCCCTTCCCCACGGTGCAGGGTTGGCAGCACTGGCCAAGGCCAGGGGCTGGAGAGGGGCTCGATGGGCACCAGGACGGTGGGCAGCGGGTGGGCGGCTGCTGCAGGAGCCCCTGGCCCCCTCCTGCTGCCTCCCCCCAGCACTGAGTGCTCAGCACTGCAGCCTCAGGGTGGCTCAGGCAGGGTTTTGCAGTCGTTCTGTGGGTCTGCAGCATCGTCCTGGGCTGAAGGGAGCGGGGCCGGCCAGCCCTCGCTGCAGCAGGGAGGCAGGGGCTCGGTGTGAGGGCCGGCAGCGGCCTGGGGGGGGGGGGACAGGGCCCCTCACTTGGGCAGGGGTGCGATGATGACGTTGCGGTAGCCCTTCACCCCCGTCAGCTTGTCGCTCTCGAAGTCCACCATCAGCTTGCGCAGGCCCGACTGGCGCGGCACGAAATCCAGCCTGAACTTGGCCTCGGCCTGGGGCTCGACAGGGTCCTCCCTGCAGGACAGGCGGGGGTCAGCGGGGCACGAACCCCCCCCGTGCCACCACCTGCCCCGTGCTGGTGCTGACAGGGGGCAGTGACAGTGCTGTGGGACCCACGGGACCCCCTGCAGCATGGCTGAGCCCCCCCGACCAGCTCAGCACCCCCCTCCCATGATATCCGTGTGGAGCTGGGCCCCAGGCAGCCTCTCCCCTGGCCCCTTCCCTGCTGCCCGGTTGGGGAATGTGAGGGAAAGGCTCTTACAGCTCCTTGATCCTCTGCCCTTCGGTGAGGCCAGCTCCCTCCACCACAAACACGCAGTTGTTCAGCGGGACCGCGAGGGGGTTCACCAGGGTGATCTCTGCCACCAGCTTCCGATTCTGCATCGGCTCCCCTAAAACCTGTGAGCAAAGGGCACTGAGACACCCTGCAGCACTGCCCCAGCTTACTGGGACTGCCCCAGCCCCGCTCCCTAGAGCCGACTCTCCCGGGCTGAGCCCTCACCCTGATCTTGATCTCTGGATTCTGGATGTAGACGTCCCTGATGGCCAGCACAACGTCACCCGTCTCGTACTCGGTCAGGAGGGCCACCACCTTGATGATGTTGTCCTGGGTCAGGCACGGCCCGTACTTCTCGTAGAGGATGCGCAAGGGCACGCTCTGCACTGGGAGGCGAAGCAGAGCAGGGTCAGCGCCTCCCCCCCGAGCCCAGCACACACCGGGGAAGGTTGGATCAAGGCTTTCGAGCGCTGCTCCCACCCAGCACAGGCAGCAGGCTCAGAAACAGCTTTGCAGGCACCCAGAGGAGCAGTGAAGTGCTGGGAGAGGTTTTGCAAGTGTGAAGTGTCTGCAGGGCAAAGGCAGCGCCCCACTTCCCTTGGCCAGGGAGAGCAGCCCCGTCCCTTGTTCGCTTAACAAACAGCACACAGCCGACTGCTGCATTTGTTATGGGCCCCATTAGCAGAGCTTGGCTCAGGCTAAAAATAAGCCTGTTCCAGCACATCAGCTGTACTACGTCTCCAGGCCCTGAAGGTTTGTAGAAAAATGATCTAAATCTAAACTGTTTAATTACCAGGCAGCGATGTTAATTTGTAACAACCGCAAACCAAGGTTCAGGGTTTTGTGCGCTGGGCTGGGGCCAGGACAGCTCAGTGGCCAAAATAACGCGAGGATGGGAGCGGCCGTGCCGTCCCCAGGAGGAGGGCTGGGGATGTCAGCGCTGTGGGTAACTGCGGCGCTGGGCACGGGGCCCCCCAGCCCCGGGGATAGCAGTAACGGAGCCGGCTGGGGCCAGGCACTGCCCTCCCTGGGGGAATCCTGCACAGCCCTAGGGGAGAAGGCATGGCCTCCACCCTGCAATCTCACACCGAGCAGTGCGAGGGGGACGTGATGAGCGTGGTGCAGCCCTGGGAGGAGAGCCCTGCCTATAGCACAGCTTGCTTCCTCCGCATAAAGCATGCAAGAGCAGTAACTTTTGTCCTGCTCTAAATGCATTTCCAGCCCCCTGCCTGAGTAATGTTCTTCATCCTTTCATCAAAGATTAAAAATCCGCGGTGGTAAATAAATAAGGACAAAACCCCCGAAGGAGGCATTGATCACCGCGCAGCCGTGTGACAGCGCTGCAGCTCGCACAGGCTCCCGTGTACGGCATGCTTTGCACTGGGAGGTGCCGTGGGTGAGCACACCACGGGCTGCCCGTGGGATATCTGCCCCCCAGTCTGCCAGCCCGTCCCAAGCAGGGCCTTAACGCTGCCCTGATAACACGGGGTCAAACAAAGCCCAACATGCTGCGCTGTGCCAGCCGGGCTGTGTGGAGCTGGTGACCCTCTGGGCAGTTGTATAACGTGGGTGGGTACAACGTCTGCAGGGTCAGGCAGCTCTCTGCAGGCTGGAAAAGCTGGGAGGGGGAGAGCTGAAAGCAAAACCCTGCCTGTGGCTCATGCTCCGTGTGTCAGGGGCTAGCGCAGGCGCCCAGGGCCCCATAGCGGCTCGGTGCCTCGCACGTGCCTGTAGCGGTTTCTGTTTGTCCCGCTGTGCCCTGGCCTGGGTCCAGGGACGAGGTTTGCACAGGCATTATTTCTGCTCAAGCCATTGTGTGCACAAAGCGTGCGGTTGGCAGCTGGGATGAAGAATTTCCTCTTTGGGAAGCCGCCAGCGTGGACTCGGAGCTGGCAGCTCCCTCCGGCAGGGTGTGAGTGCTGCGGGCACGGCGAGGCTCTGCTGGGTGGCACAGCCACCCCTGCCCCGCACCGCTGCCTCACCGCAGCCCTGCGGCCCTATCTGAGCCCAGGAACACCGCCGAGCTTGGTGCCATCATTGCTCTTACCCGTGCGGGGCCCGAGGGTGAGGTTGAGCAGGTCCTTCATGCCGCACTCCGGGCCCACCGTGCCGTTGTAGCTGGCGGTGCGAGCGCACAGCATGAGCCTGCACACGCGCTCCGTGTCCGTGTCGTTGCTGATGACGGCGAAGACGTCAAAGTCGGAGCCGTTGTTCGCGCCCTCCGACAGCTTGATCTTGACGTGCAGCCCCTCCTCGCCCTCGCTGAGGGACCTCTTTTCGTGCTCTGCCTTGGCAAACACCTCTCTCTCCTTTTCAGACCCTGGGGGTGCAAGAAAAACATTCTGTTAGTGGGGAGGCAGCGGGGCTGGCTCTGGCTGGTGCTCACCCTCCTTGCTGGAGCCGTTTTGGTGCTGCTGCTGCGCTAATGAAATGCGCCCCTGACCCCCAACGGCTGCCCCCTCCCTCCTGGCTGCCCCCAGGCCCCCGTACCCTCCGGGTACTTGTAGTTGTGGGTGATGTCCTCGCGGCTGTCCCTGCCCACGCTCTTGGTGCTGATGTTCTTCCCCACCACCGAGGAGTGCGTGCTCTTCCTCTGCGAGCCGTCGCGCTGCACGATCCAGTACACCACGTCGGCGTTCACCTCCGCGAAGATGAAGGGGATGTCGTACTTCAGCTGCAGGTCGCCCTCCTTGATGGCCTTGACGGGGGCCGGCCCGCAGCAGTAAACCCCTGCGGGGAGCGGGGTCGCTGCTATTGCCCGGGACCCGGAGGGGCGACCCCGCTGGCCCCCACTGAGCGCAGGGCATGGGGAGGGCAGGGAGGGCGCGTGGCCGCGTCGCACCTTCGCTCTTTTCCTGGGGGGTTGGGTCCAGCGCCTGCCACCCGTCATAGCCAGGTGCCAGGTCCGGCCGGGACATCCAGGATTCGACCCAGCAGTGAAAGTTCCTGCAAGGGAAGCGCAGGCACAGGGCTGAGCAGCTCCGGCCCTGCAGAGCTGGTGGCCGGGGACGCTGCGGGGTCAGGGCATGCTGGGGGGCTGCGGTCCCCGCTGCCTCTCACCATATCATGTCCTTGGAGCGCCTCTCCTCCACCCCCGTCTCGTTCATGTAGCGGTCGATGACCAGGTTGCCGTTGGTGTCGTGGGCTGAGTTGTAGTTGGTCACCACCCGGCTGGGGACGCCCAGGCAGCGCATGACTGCGGGGAAGCGGGGCAGGGTTGGCTGCGGGTTCCCGGGGCGCTGCCCCTGCCCCTGCCCCTGCCCAGCCCTTCGGCAGCACCAGCCCCGGGACCCTGCAAGACGCTGCCAGTCTCGGCGAGCCACGGGCGAGATGGGTGGTGCACTGAGAGTCAGTTTGATGTTGCAGTAGCAAAAGGCACAAAAGAGGCTGGAAGTGCTTTTAAGGGAGTGCACAGCCAGGCAGCGCGCAGCAGCCTCGTATTTAATCTCATAGCTGCCTTTTACTGCGAGCGGGGCACCCTGGGGAGCAGGGAGGCAGTTATAATGTTTCAAAGGAAGGCTATAAACTTCTGTGATTCGTGGAAAATCCACTTAAGTTCTCTGCTATTTCTCTCCTCTAAAAAGAACCTCATACACATGAAATATATAAATGGAGGCGCTCACTCTCCTGCAACCCAGAGAGCAAGGCCAAGCGTTGTGCTCAGGGCAAAACAGCGCAAGCACGCACGTGTGTCTGTGCACTCCTTAACAGAGGATAGCCTTGAATTTTTCTTCGCTTTTGCCCCAGATTGACTGCCTTGGTGGCACTGAAATTATTTTGATCTGAGCGGATTCATTACTTCATTGCAAACTTGACCTTAAAGCCACTTTCCTTCTCCCGAGCCGTGAATTCAGCCCCTCCCTCCTGGCCGGGCTGTCCCTGCCAGGGCACGGAGAGCTAATTGAAAAGCCAGAGAGGTTCTTTATCATTTTTTCCCTCCATTTCCTGACAAATTGGAATAACAGAGCCTAATTGCTAAGCATTCATTGCAGGCTGGCCGCAGCCAGCCCAGGCGGCTCCCCCGCTGCAGCACGAGGCCGGGGTCAGGGGGCTGCCCCCTCCCATGGGTGGGAGATGGGATCCAGGGGCTGGGGGGGCCGGGGGGAATCCTGCTCTCACCAGTACACGCCACAGCAGCGAAGACCCAGCACTGGCCGTACTTGACTGGCTGGCACCCAAAATTCTTCCACCGCTTCAGGATGTCCACGCTGCCGATCCAGGCCATCGGGCTCATCCCATCCTCGTAACGATCGTCCCAGCGTCCCAGCAGCACCCCGCGGTCCTCGTCGTTACAATTAACCTGCGGTGAGACAAGGGGGGCTGCGACAGGAGGAAATGCCACCGGACAGCCCTGAGTGGCCTGGCACAAAGGGACAAAACCCCAGGGGCAGGAGCAGGCTGCGGAGGCAGGGGAAGGAATGCCTTCCTCCAGCTCTTGCGGGCTGCCACCCTCAGCAGGCAGGGATGCAAGAGCTGCACCAGGATGCGCGTGGCCACGGTGTTGGTGCTGCAGCAGCACACACGGGCACACCAGGGTGCTTGGGCATACTGGAGTGTGCACAATTGATTCATCACCGTGAGCTTGTGCATCACGGTGGCAGTGGAGGGGCTGTTTGGTGGCCAGCCTGGAGGGGCCGTGCTGGCCAGAGCCCCGCGGGACTCACCATGGCGCTCACCACCCTGCCGATGTAGACAGGGTCGTTGCGGCGGGAGCAGTCCCGGTTCTGGTCCCTCAGGAACTTGGGGTTTGTGTCCAGCAGGTTGAGGCAGATGGCCAAGATGTCATCTTCAAACTGGTGCAGAGGGAGGGGAGAAAACACGCGTGAGGTGGTGCAGCCGTGGCGGGGGCAGCGCGGCAGCGGCCAGATGACTTTGTCCCTTTTGGGACACCACGATAAGGGGCTGGGGCTGATGCCAGCGGGAGGCTCGGCTCAGGAGCAAGCTCCCGCCCTCGTGCTGGGGCTGGATCCTGCTTCCTGCAGCTGCTGCTGCACAGAGGTCAGGCACGGGCAGAAAATAAATCTCTGGGGGAAAACCACCTATTTCCCCACCATCCGATGAGTCAGGGCTTCCCTGAATCGAGACGTGGATCTCCTGAGAGCCACCAGCCCCCTGCCCCCACAGCCCATGGGGGTGTTGCATAGAGCCCCAGCTGGAGCTTGGGGGGCAGCTGGGCCCCCCCCAGCACCCGGGGCCCCCAGCTTGGCTCTGGGTGCTGCAGCTCAGGACACAGGCGCTGCCTTATCGGCACGGCCGGCACGGCTCTGGGGAGCACATTATCGAGCAGCAGCTCCCCGGTGGCACCGATTAGAAGTGTGAGGCCCCAAGCCAGGCAGCAACGCTCCCCCTGTTCTTCCAGGCTTTGAAGTTGGCACATTCCCGCTCAGAAATGAGATTTTCATGTGTTTGCTCTGTGGGCACACAGTGGCACCTCTTCCTCCCCACGTGCTGGCTGCGTTTGGGGTGCAGGGTGCGTGCCGTCTAGGGGGCACGTGTGGCTCCCATGCCCTGTGAAGCCGAGGGCTGCGGCACCCGGGGTCCTGGGGGGCCGTGCCCCACACACCTGGCCGAAGTTCCAGGGGGTGGAGGTGATGTAGTCCCGGGCGCCCTGGTAGATGAGCCCCTGCTGAGACAGCACGTACTCACGGCGCTCGTCCTCGTCTCGGAGGTAGACCGTGTCCTCTGCGGGGGGAAAAACAGATGGCACAGGGATGGGGACTCTGCCACACACCTCCCAGTGCCCCCCACTCAGCTTCCCCCAGGACAGGCCAGGGGCAGCCACTGAGACAGAGCTGGTGGGGAAGGAAGCTGCAGGGGCTGGGGCTGGAGCTGCTCCTGCCTGAAGAGCTTTTGACCCGGTTAGATCTGAGCAGATGGGAAAATTTCAGTGGGCTTGTTTTCCTTTTTCATTCTTATAACTCTTTTATTTCCATCCCCTTTGTTTTATGTAGTGGGTTTTCTTTTTCCCAGGAGTGGAAATCTCCCTGGCCTGAGAAATGAGCAGTGGGAACTGGGAGTGCTGGCTGAGGTCACGGCTCACATAGAAACTACCGCTGGAAAAAATGCTCTTTACTGGAAATGTTTTCAGGGAGCAAAACTATACATCTCCAGCATCAGCATTCAGCACAGCCCCGGGTATGTGAAGCTTCCTAAAAGCCCTTATCTCTGGAGCCAGCACAAAGCGTTTGGGATTCAGGAAATCACTTGTTTTAGCCAAGGTCTTGGGAGCAGGACAGCAGTGGGGCTGCTCCTCAGGGCAGAGGAAGGACGTGAACAGATGAGAATCTCAACTGTTGTTTGCCCAGCTGTAATTAAACACGGCAGCACACGTTCTCCCCTCTGTGTCCTGCCCCCCGAACTTCACCTGGACAATAGCATCTGTGAGCCCCAGCTCAGCAGGCACCAGCCCAGGAGGTGCAGGGTGGGGGGATCTGGTGGCTCCTCCCCAGCTGGGAGCTGCTCTCGGGGGCTGCCCTGAGGGGGCACTGGGTGTTTGGGGTGCTGGTCAGAGGAGCTGTGTGCCCTGGGGCAGAGGACGGGGCTCACAGCCTGGTGCAGGAGCCCACAGAGCAGGGAAACTCAGCTCTGGAAGCCCCGGTGTTGGAAAGGCGAAAGCCTCACCTGGGTGCCAGGCGTTGAAGAGCAGAACGAAGTCCCCGATGTGGAAGGTGGAGCCCTGGTAGTCGGTGGAGGTCTCCAGCGTCAGGCTGTAGCGGCCGACGCAGGCACTGGTGGGGGAGCAGAGCGAGACGCAGAGCGCGGCCCCGTCCTGCTGCTGCACCACCGCGCTCCACGTCCCCTCCTCGGGGAAGTCGGTCAGGGCAAAGTGGGACCTGGTTCCCGACGTCTCGACGGGGCAGGGCCCTGCCAAGCAAGGAGACATCAGCTCAACACAGGCTCTGGCTTCCCACGCAGAGAGGTGCGCGGTTCCCCGCTTGGTAAAGCCCAGGGGTGGCTCTGTCCCTGTTTGGGAGGGGACAGGATGGCAGCAGAGATGCTCACCCAAGGGTGATGCCCTGCCGAGCTGGGCAAATGTTAAAAACACACAGCAGCCACCCGAGCTGGGATGCTTTGGGGTGGAGGGGGCCCTGCTCCATCCTGGCACAGACAGGTTTTGTTTCAGGGGGCACGCGTGCAGCCCGGGAGGAGAGGAGGGCGAGACTTTACTGAGCTTCTCCTCCCCAGCCGAGCAGCCAGCTCCCGGTGCGAGCACGGGTCCTGCCACAGCCCCCAGGAGCTCCGCCAAGCGCGTGCAGCCCCAGGCGCGGCTCCAAATGCCGCAGTGAGCCGTTACATCAGCGGCTGCAGCGCTCGAGCCGAGGACAGAGCGATCTGCACCGGCCCCACGAGCCCTCGGCTGCGTGGGGCCACGAGCCCTCGCGCTTGCGTCCAAGCCACCTGCGCCGAGGCCGGCTCCAAACGCTGCTCCCCTGGGAATGGGGACGCCCGGCCCCGCCGGTGATGCCGGTGATGCCGGTGGCTGCGTGGGGTGGGCTGGCAGCCAGGCAGCGCCGCCGGTGCCGCCTGCTCCTCCCTGGGGAGCGGCTGCGTGCTGGGCCCCCGCCAGCCCGCGCCCACAGCGAGGGCGGGACAGCAGGCGAGCCACCAAAAATACTCATGAACTCATGAGAGTGACACAGCTTCTCCTCCGTGTCCTTTAGGGAAGGTCGGGCTGAGCGAGCCGTGTCCTTTTGGCAAGGCCCCTGCTGGGAGCCGCCTCCACCTCCTCCCTGCTCTGAAACCTGCTGTCCTGCAGCAGCATCCCTGCGCCCCAGGGGCCGGGGCAGGGCTCTTCAAGTGCAGCTACTCTAAAAATATAGGCTCTATTTTTGCACCGAGCCATTCCCCTCTCTTCTGCAGGAGGTGGCACAGCAGGTGGCACGTGTCCGCGGGCGGTTTCACTGTCCCATGGGGACGGGTCAGGCCTGGCAGCTCCTGCTCCCCGCTCCTCTCCAGCCCCACGGGGCTGAGGGTCCAGCTCCCGGTGAGAGTCCTGGCTGGGGCCGCTGCCAGCAGGGCCGTGTGGCTGTGCCTTGGCTGGAGCTGAAGCTCCTTTGCCCTTTTTTTGGGAGCGCTGCAGCTGCGCTCCGTCCTGCCTGCAGCCAGCTCTGCCAGCCTGCACCAGTGCGCCAGGAGCAGTGCGGGAGCTGGGGGTCCTGGCCTCACAGCCTCCCTCACGCCAAGGGAGGAGCTCAGCCTCCTGGAAAAATAATGCTGAACCCCGTGGGGAACCCCTGGTGCAGTTTTGCTTTGAATTCTGGCCTGGTTGACTCAGCAGGATACGGACTCCCTAAAATAGCTCTCGTCCAAGAAAGAGTTTCCTCTTTGTTTGCCCGTGGCTGGCCTAACCCCTGGGCAGGGTTCTTGTACCCGGCTGGGGGCCATGGGAGCAGTGTCCCTGTCCCTGTCCCCTGCTGCTCTGAGCAGGAGCTAAAAGCGGTGGTGGGAAACTCCCCTGACCCCAGGGTGATGGAGGGGGGCAGCATAAGAAGATCATCACCCTGAGGGAGGGGGTCCCACCCTGACCCTCTTCTATTTCCCTGCCACCTCTTTTCAGCTCCCTTTATGGAGCCTCTACCTTCTCTCCCAGTCCCACCGTAGGGACTGGCTAAGACAGCAGCCAACCCGGGAGGCAGCGGGGGCACGCAGTGGGGGGAGGCTCAGGCAGAAGCCCCCCTTTTGGGCTGCGTGCAGCTGGGGCTTCTCCCGCGGGGCGCAGCGGCACTCACCCGTCTCGACGTTGAAGGCCAGTTTGTCCACCCCCTCCTCGTAGCCCCTGCCGGAGAAGTGCAGGGTGATGGTGAAGGGCTGCCCCCGCCGCACCACCAGCTGCTGGCCGCCCATCTCCGCCGTCCGGTGCTCGCGGCCATTGCTCTCGCACTGCAGGTCCCACGTCTCCAGCACCAGCTCTGCAGAGGCAGCAGTGGGTGAAGCTCTCCCCTGCTCTCAGTCTGAGAGTGATTTCTCATTAACCTCACCCTGAGCCTTGATGTGGGGCTTCAGCAGCCTCCTCCACCCAGCCCCGTGCCCCCCGGCATGCCCAGCACATCCATGCCCAGGCTACAAGCACCCCCCTGGAGGGCTGCACTGGACGGAGTGGGATCACCACTGGGAGCGATCTGGGATGGGGGCAGAAGCCCTGCAGCCAGCCGAGCTCCCAGTGGAGTGCTGCTCTGCTGGCCCGGGTCTGTGCCCCATTTCTCACACCACGGTGCTGCCATGCATGCTATTAGGATGGAGGAGGAGGGAGCACCCAACGCCAGAGCAAAGCCCAGTGCCCATTTTCACATTCTGGGAGGCTTCGGGCCTGTGTGCTGGGGTTTGCCGTCTGTCCCCTCCAAACCCCTCAGAAGAGGAACATTGCTGAGCTTGGGGAATGCCAGCGATGTCTGTGTGCCTCAGCAAGGCGCCGGGCAGCTTTCCTGCTCTGTGATCGCTGAGAAATTGGAGAAACCAAGCATAAATTCAGCGACGGAGGCAGCGTTCGATTCCCTGGCCTCGGGCACTCAGCTCGGCTCTGCCTCCCAGCCCAGACGCTGATGCAGGCAGGGCTCCGTGCCGGAGGGCCGGCGGCCGCAGCCCCAGGCAGCACGCTGCAGCAATGCAATATCGTTCATCATCGCTCAAGACCAGTGACCCCTGAATGCTCTGGCGGCAGTACTGATTAGTTGCCAGAATAAATGAAAGCATTTCACGTTGGAGAGCGCAGTGCAAGCTCAGCACCAGCCAGGAACCGCGGGGCGGGCGGCTGGGGTGATGCTGGGCTTGCTGCGGCTCTGCCTGGCTGTGCCCTTCCCACCACCCGTGTGCTGGGAGCCGTGCTCTCGAGCCCTCCTTGGGCTGGTGCTGGATGCAAAGAGCTGACCCTGAGCCCTGCATTCCCGGAGAGAAATGCAATCCCCACGCCTGCTCCTCTGGGCACGGGCAGCCTGCAGGACGCACTCGTGTGCAGATGCGGAGCTGGGGCTGCCTGCCTGTGAATGCGGGCAAGGCTCACCCAGCTGCTCCCCCGGGACCCTGCAGTGGGGACAGGGCACAGAAAGGACCTTGTCCTTGTCACCTCCAGCCTGGTGAGCAGGAGCACTGCTCGGTGCGATGCCACGCCAGCTGTGAGTGCGAGCCTCACTGACACCGAGCTACATGGAAAGTTGTGTTTGGGACTCTGGAGATGAGCTGGGTGCGGGAGCAGCACCTCAGGTCCCCCCGGGTCTCCGTGAGCATTACCATCCTCGGCAGTCCTAGCAAAAAGCGGGGACTCTTCCGAAGCGCAGGCATCTCCTCCCCTGGTCAGGAGGGCGGTGGGATGCCTGCGGTGCCCGGCTCGGCTCGGCTCTCCGCGGGGCCTCCACTCGCGGGTGCACAGCCGGGGGCTCCCCGTGGGACAGCGCCCTACCCCTGCCCCCCGCCCGCCCCGAGCAGCCCCCCGAGGGGCATCTCCGAGGCAGGGGATGCTCACCCCCTCGGCTTCCAGGAGCCCTCGCAGCGGGGCGAGGAGGGGGCGCACGCTGCCCCCAACCCCCCGGGCTGCCCCCACCACCCACTCCAGCCTTCGTCTCGCTCCCAGCTTCGGGTCCCTTACCTTCGGCCATGGTGCCGGTGCCGGTGCCGACGAAGCGCCCACCCCCGCCCGGCCCCGCCGCTCGCTCTCTTTATAGAGCGGGCGCAGCGTCCCCCCCCCGCGGCCGGGGCCGGCTGGGGGGAAAGAAAGGAAAAACAAAGTTTCCAGGAAACGGAGCAGTTCTGGTCCCACCTAGTTTAAACAACAACCGAAAAATAAATAATTAAAAAAAATATATATATTCCGCGGGGGCAGGAGCGGGGCTGGTCCCGGCACCTGCGGCCGCAGCCCCCCCCCGCCCCGTGCCCTCCCCCCGAGCAGCCTCCGGGGAGCGGCGGCGCTGGGTTGGGAGCGAAGAAGCGGGGGGGAGGAGGGGAGGGGAGGGAAGGGGAGGGGGCCGCGCGGTTCCCACCGAGATGCCAGGAGTTTGAGGATGTTTTCTCCTTATAAAGTTTTCTTCCCCCTTCCCTTATCTCCGGCCGCGGCCGTTTCTGGCAAGGGCCGTGGCTGGCTCGGGGCCGCAGCTGCCAGCCCCCTTCCCGTAAGCGCATCCCTCGGCGCTGCCCCGGCCAGAGGCAATCGCGCTGGCAGCCTGCTGCCTGCCCCCCCCACCCCCCCGGACCGCTGCCCGTGCCCCGCAGCCCTTGTCCCGCTCTGCCAGCGGGGCCGGGGGGGCTGCCCGCCCCCGGAGCCTTCCCTCCTGCCCCTTCCAAAGTGCCCGGGGCTGGGAGCTCGCCGCGTCTCGGCAGCTGCTGGGGGTACGGGGACTTCCCGGGGGTGGCAGTGTCCCGAGAGCTGCTGGGCTCTGTGGCTTGGGGAGCCCCGGGGCTCCCGCTGGGTCCCGCGGTGCTGAGCCCCCCCCCGGGGCAGCCGGATCGGCCCCGGCACTGGGGCGCTGCTGGAGAGGGGCCCCTGGCAGCGGGCGGTGTTTGTGCTGGGAAGGGTTGCAATGAACCGTGCAGCCTCGGCCAGCTCCACGAAGAGCCTTTTTTTTTTTTTTTGTGGCAGAGCAGATTGGGAAAACCCCCAGGAGCCAGAGCCCGACGGTGTGGCTGGACCCGGCCCCGCTGCGGGGCTCCAGGGGCTCGGGGACGGTTCTGCAGCAGCTGCCCCACATGCAGGAGCTGGCCCCGTGCTGGTGGCCCAGGGACCCCCATGCAGCAGGTGGTTTCTGCTGGCCCTGCTCCCAGCTCTGCCTCCGGGGCACCGGAGCCTTTGCCACCAGCGGCGACACGTGCAAACCTGTCTGGGCTCACGCTGGGGGTGCCGGGCTCAGCTCTGCCCGCACAAGCCTTCTCTTCCTGCCTTACCGCAGGTGAACTTTAGATAAACTCGGCAGCCTCAGGTCCCCAGGTCCCGCTCTCTGGAAGTGCTCAGTTCGCTCTGGTTAATGTGTGACAAGTAGCCACGTAACGGCACTGCCTCCTCAGAGCAATCTGAGACGCTTTTCTCACTCGGGGCCAGGAGCTGCCCACTGCCTGTGGTGGGTCTGTGCCCCTCGGGGCAAGAAGCCAGGCAAGTGGGGCCCGAGGCTGGCGTGGCTTCAGGGACCGACATGGTTTTTGTCTGGTTTTCAGGTTTTACCAGCTCCTCTGCAGCTCTTTGCTGTGGGATAAGAGCAATGGGCATGGAGAGGCCGGGTCCGATCCCAGCATCCCAGCAGAAGGAATCCCCCCTTGTTTCCGGTGCCTGCTCCATTTACACTGCGTACAGGGGAGGCTTCTGTCTGCCCAGGCACTGGAAAATGCTGCACATGGGAGGCCAGCCCCACCAATCGTTATTTTTACTCTCCTTAGTAAGACAAGGTTGTATTAAGATGGTGTTTGCACTGCTGGATGCCCAAAATAACTCATTTGCTCAAGGTGTTCGGTGGAGGGCTGTGATTTCCTTGCTCCCACCCTGGTCCTGGAGCAGCTTCAAAGGCTGGTTCCTGGCCCCCGAGGTCACGGCACAGGCAGAGCCGGGCTGTTTGCTTTCCTGGGTGTGTGCACTGGTCACCAGCTAGCAGGCGTTCAGCTGCACACGCACACCAGCACACCCTGACTCAGGCTCTTGTGCAGGCAAATAAACAAGCCCATGAAAAGGGACAGTGTCTTCCCCTGAGCTGATGCTAAATCGGCAACTGACTCCTAACCAATTGCATGTTTGCCTGGATCCCCTCCCGCACCGAGGAGGATGCCTTTGGATGCATCAGACGTGGGATCAGGCTCTCGGCATAAAATGAGCCTGGAGAAGATATTTCTGAGAATTGCCAAGAGCAAAAATGTGGAATCAGCCTCAGAGGTGATGAGGCAGGCGGATGATAAGCAGCTTGTCTGGAAAACCTGGGGGCAAAGTGCTCTGCCATGTTTGTAGAGGGAGGTTTGAAGAGGAATTCATGATTTCACAGCCTTTGTTCTCAAGCCGAGCCTGTGTTTACCATTTCAGAAAAGCAGAAGCCAAACTTTCACCTCGCCGTTTATCCAGAGCCGAGCTCTGGGCTGGGACCGGGGTGTGGGGCCGGGTGGGCAGCAGGGGCCGGGTGTCGGCGGTGCGGAGCGGGGGCTCCCCGGGCAGCGGGGCTGCGCAGGCAGGAGGAGGCATGAGCGGGGCACAACATTCCTTTTGCAAAATGAACTGCTTCACCCTGATCTGAGTTGAATTCCAGTCTTCAAATGTAATTTCCAATCATCTTGCTGGAAAAAACTCAACCCTGCTTCCCCAACAGGGCCTTTGTGTCGCTGAGGCGCATTTCCCCAGTAATCCTACACCTACGCGAATTTTGACGGGCGTCTTCCAGGGGAAATCAAGATGGTATCTCAACCTCGTGCATGGCTTTGGTTTGTTACAATGCTCATGCACCTCTCAGACTGTGATTTTCCAGAATTAAACACCTGAAGCTGCAGAATCTCTGCAGGACGAGTGATGTGCTCACGTCTCTGGTGGCGAACGGTGACCGGGGCAGGCTCCGTGCCTTCTGCCCCATCCGTGCCTCTCTGGGGCAGCTCCCGGCCACAGGTCCCGGGCGAGGGCCATCGCATGGCATCAGCAACTTCTGAAGCCATCACAAAGCAGAGTGGCATCTGCAGGTCAGCTCCCTCTGGCACCAAAGGCTCCGGCTGTGTTTACCTGCTGAAACCAAATCCCTGCGGCTTGGCTGCCACAGGAAGGACAAATCCAGGCACAATCGTGTCTCTGCCCTGACATGGGCCAAATCCACGCCCCGTGCTTCGAAATGCCTTTGGCCATTAGCAGCTTACGTGGCGCCAAGGGGTTGTTGTGATAGGAATGGAGCCCGCAGCAGCTCCACTGGCACCAGGGAGCTGCGCCCCGGTCCAGAAGGGGCTCGGGCTTGTGCTGTGCCTGTAGCTGTTGTTCCCGAGCCTTTGCCTTGCCACAGCTGGTGCTTTTCTCCTTGCCTTGGACAAGGGCACAGCTGCAGCGCTGCCTGGAGAGATTCCCAGCCCCGGTGCCTCTTGCTCAGCCTCTTTCTTGCTTCATCTCCCCTCTGTCTCTTTGCGGTTGATAACTCAGCATCCCTCCTGCCCCCGCAGTCTGCAAGGCCGGGATCATGGGAACTGGGTGGAGAGAAGGAGGAGGATGAGGAGGAAAAGGAGGAGGAGGATGACTACAATGATGACGGTGATTAAGGAAGACGAGGAGGAGGAGGACCACACCTGCAGACCGAGCCCCCAGCTCAGTCAGCTCTGGCACTGGTGCTGCCTGCTCTGTTGGGGCAGGGAGCTCGTGGCTCTGCTCTGGCCACCACCACATGCAGCCCTGCCCCTCGTGGAGCACACCAACATGCACACAAGCTGTTCAGGGCATGCGCACAGATCCTGCTGTGTGCATACCTGTGCTCCTCATGTGGCTGCTCCTGCCCTGGGGAGCCCGCTGGGTCTCTGGGGGAAGCAGGGGGTCCTTGAGCACTGGGCGAGGCTGGTGTAGGACGGGAGGATTGAGCAGGGCCATCCCATGGCTCTCCCAGCCCTGTGCACAGCCTCTCCTGTCCCACGTGCGGTGCTTTCTATTAAAAGCCACTCGCTGCAGCCGATGCTAGGCTCGGGGAGTTCTCGCCCCGCTGCTTTGTCTGACCCAAGTGACCCATTTCTGTCTCCAGGCTGTTCTCGTCTCCTTCTGCATGTGAAATTTATTAGCTTTTTGGATTTGGAAAAGAAGCATTTTCAGAAGGCCTCCCGGGAGCAGTGCTCATGGGCTGACAGAGCCGCTGCAGCCCCAGGAGCCCCGCGTGGGAGCGCGGCCCCACAGGGACCCCGCGTTCCCTGACAAATGGCTTTGCCATTTCATGGGTGGGAAAGAGACATTGATTAACTCCTGCACTTGCCTTTCTGGAAAGGTTATAGCTTAATTGGTCAGACTCAGAGTCATAAATCAGGCGCTGAAGGATCAGCATAGCTAAGAAAATTTTTGCAGAATGTTGCGAAAACACTTTTTGGTAGGATACATCCAGCTGCGCCCATGAAGGGCTGGGGTGCCAAGGGCAGCCAGAGCATCTGGAGAAAACTTTTTCCCTCTACCAAGGAGCAGGAAATTCTCAGCTCTGCTATCAGTTAATCTCAGGATTTGCAAAATATCTTTTTTTTTTTTGGGGGGGGAAAAAAAGAAAAAAGAAAAACATGAAAGCCATTGTTTGTTTTATTCAGCAGAAGAGATTTTAACCCCATTTTGGAAGATTATTCTCTTTCTCCCTGGGAAATGCTGCTCCCCTCTAACTTAAAAAAACAAAACTAAAAAACCCACATCATATTCCTAGCAGAGGAAGGAGTGGAGAAGGAAGAAAAAGGCCTTTCCCACCAGGGCAGAGCACAGCTTGTACTCCTGAGCAGTGGAAAAGGCCACCCAGCCCGGCCGCTCCTCCCTGCTGTAGGCCGGTCGGAAAGGTGCCGTGCGTCCCACGGGGCGTTGCAGGGTGTTCGGGGCAGATTGCCCAGCATCGGGTGAGGCTGAAATCCTCCTCCTCTTCCTCGCTGCTCTGCGATGGGCACTGCTGGCTGTGACACGGGGCCAGGAACCTGGGTAGCCTCTTGCCATCCCTGGGAAGCAAAGCCCCAGGGGGGCGCGGGGTGCCCGCAGGAGCTGTGCCGGTGCAGCGGGCGAGGTGTGCGGCTGCTCCGCTGGCCAAACACGGGGAACGGGGAGGGGAGGCAGGCACAGCTGTGAGGCATCTATTATTCATGTCGGTAATTATTCCTTCTCTGATTCTCCCCAGCACTTTATTGAGGAATTAGGATGTTAATATGAGGAATCGCGAAGAGGCACTGCAGACATCCCCACTACTGCTGCCTCACTGCTGCTCCTCACCGTGGCAAAGCAGAAACCGCTCCTGGCTGCCGGGTTCCCGAGGTGCTGGGCTGGCTGCGGTCAGCCCCCACCTCCCGCTGTGTCCCCTGCAGCCCCCCACCTCCTGACGTGCCCCCTGCAGCCCCCTCAGTGCCTGCTCTGTTTCTCTCCCCATCACCTATTCCAGCCTTCCATTGCTTGCTTTCCCTGCACCCATTTCTTGCACCTCAGGCTGGGGGCTCCCTGGACCTGCCTCTGGTTCCTCAGGCAGCCTTCTCTCTCCCTCCCTTCCCCAGAGGCTCATTTTAGAGGTGAGGCCCGGCTGTTGCCTGCATGATGGGTGTAATGCACATGCTCTGGCTGCCAAACCAGGGCCCGGGCACCAGCATCTCTCTAGGCAAGGTTAAGGGATGCTCAGAAGCAGAAAATGGCTTTGCTCCTCGTGTGATGATAATAAAGAACAACAGAATGGATTTTAGTGCCTTTTCAAAGGGCTCCCAGGAAACTATTTATTTAAACACAAGGAAAATAAATGAAAAATGGTGAGCATCTTTTTCTTTTCAACGTGGAAGCTAAAACAGACATTGCTTGCTACAGATAAGCGAAAAGACGACTTTCCAGGAGAGGCTCTGTCCCTCACCATTTCTGCCCTTCAGGTGTCTGGGTCGTTTGTGTGCTCTGACCTCATATAACCACTGGAAATGTTGTAGGGAAACAGCAAAGCATAAAGCATCTTCTGCAGCACTGTAGGTGTTATTCTTATAAACAAGCAAAGCACTTCAGAATCAATAAGGAGTTTTACTCATGGCCGCTAGAGAGATTTCATCTCCTGAATTATATGATGGGATAAACGAGATCCCAATCCGGCTGCCACCTCGTGTATCCACAGCTATCTGTTCACAGCCGGGCTGAAAGGCTCCCCGAATTAATTAGAATAATCAATCCTAAAAATGACAAAAGTATTGATTAGCATTTTTGTCTCCTCACAGCCTGGCAGGGCTGTGACTCCAGCAGTATTGCAAAAGTGATAAAAAGCAGCTCCTGCTCCGGAGGAAGGACGCTTACCCAGCGCCACAGCGTGACAGCGCAGCATCGAGGGGGCTACGTGCAAGGACAGCATCGCCCAAACGCTTCCACGTGGTATTAG
The DNA here is from genome assembly GCF_965140915.1 of Aythya marila. Classification (NCBI taxonomy): domain Eukaryota; kingdom Metazoa; phylum Chordata; class Aves; order Anseriformes; family Anatidae; genus Aythya; species Aythya marila. The sequence continues at coordinate 646,047 of NC_139057.1, forward strand.
CTCAGTAATAATATTCTAATTCCTCTTCTCTGCTCTTGTCTCATGTACTCAGTGGTTCATTTTTGATAACAGACCATGTTGGGCCAAGCTGCTCCCTCCTGGTTGGGATGAGTCTTCAGAAGGGAGTCCTGGTGCTCGGGCAGTGCCCGTACAGGGGACGAGCTGTGTGTGCCTGGGCAGGGTGCAGCAGCAGCAGCCCCGGGCATCCCACAGGCTGGGTGCAGCTGCCAGCTCCCTGCCTCGCTCTGCTCCCATGGGGTCCTGCACCCCAGGGTGCGGGGCTGCCCTGATGGGAACTGAGCAAAGTGCTGGGGCTGCTCTGCCCTCGGGCACCCACACGTCCACAAAGTCTTGGCCAGCTGCTTGTAGGAAACACCTGGGGGAAATGCAGTGTTTGTGCAAGGTGGGTAAAGCAGGGCATGGAGTAGGAATTCACAGCACAGGTGGGGGCAGAGTTCACAGAGCCCATGGTGAGAGCCGCTGCGCTCCGTGCCCTCATCTATGCACTGCGTCAGCTCTGAAGTGAAGGGCTCTCCGAAGCCCTCAGACCTCTTCCGGGGCCAGATGAGTGGGAAAGGGTAAATATCACAATACGAAGAAGTAGAAAAGTGGCCTGGCTGGTGTGACCTCAGAGAAATTCAGGACGTGGAGATAATTGGAAAATGGAGCAAAATTGCCTGAGTTTAACCCAAGATAGGTCAGGCAGACATCACCCGGTATCTCTGCATGATAATTACTTTTAAGCCAGAAGGAATGGGACAGACCTCAGCTACCTGGGTTGCAGAAAGGCAGCGATAGAAGAGCTACTAGGGAAATTAGTACTGAAGCCAGAGAAGATGGGGTTTAAAAGGACTGTGAGTAGCAGCGGGGACCCAGCAGGACCGCGGGAGGAGCGCAGGCAGCGCGCAGCAGGCGCCAGCACCGGAGGGTGGGAGCACTGCCCGCGGGCGGGGGGCTGCCGGGCCTGCCCCCAGGGACGAGGCCAGAGAAGCAAGTCTTGGTGAATTTGGCAAAAACAAGGCCGGAGGGGGTATGACGGATGCTCACAGACTCTGGGATGGGCAAGCGCCCTTTAAGCTGCGGCGCAGCACCGCGTGGGACCGCGAGCCGTGCCCGCCTGGCGGCTGGGAGCAGGGCAGTGCCTGCGGCGTGCAATAGTGCAGTTCGTCAGATGGATCCCGATGAGCTCATGGGGTGGCTGCTGGGGGTGGGCAGCGGGTCACCGTCCCGGACAGCCCGTCCCTGCTGCCCTCAGGGCGTCTCAGCAGGGTCCCGAGGGCCGGCTCGGACAGTGATGGAATGGGTCGTGCCCGGCCCCGCCAGGTCCCCGGGGCTTTGGGCAGCACGCTCCCGGCAAGGGGCCGCCGGGCAGGATGACACCAACCTCTCCCACGTACCAGGGGAGCGGGTGGGACGGGGCTGAGGCTGCAGGCAGAGGCATTCCTCTTAATCCTTAAAAAAAGGGAGAGGGTTGTTCTGCAAGCTGCTGCGGGGCACCTGCACCCGGGGTTCGTGGTGGGGAGCCCGGGCGAGGGGCCTGGCTGGCAGCGGGGTGCAGCTTCCCAATGTGCTCCACAACGACCACTCTGGGCACTGCTCCGCAGGTTTATTACCATTAATGAATTAGTCGCGTGTTAACGAATGCCTGTGAACAAAGTGCCCATTGTCATCACTGGGATGGGGCTGCAGCAGCGCCACGGGGGGGGGCACGGCAGCTCTGTGGGCACGGCCCCCCTGCAGCACCCTGGCACAGGGTGCTGGGAACCTGGGCTGCTGGCGTGGTGCAAACCCAGCCCTTGCACGGATAAATGCACTTTACATGATGATTGCTACACACCTAGAGGATTATTGATTAACCTTGTGAGATCTGGTAAATCAGGTTACTGCTGCTTCACAGAGGGGTGAATGTTAAATGCTGAAAAACTGAAAAAAAATGAAGGATCTGAGACCGAGCGCTGGGCAGTGGGTCCTGGTGCCCCAGCTCCAAGCAGGGGACACCCCAGTCAGGGATCGAGATATCCACAGCTGGGCAGACACAGCCTGGATGGGAAGGGGCCGCCTTTACTTGGGGTTTGCTTTGCCCAGCCCCTCGCTGCGGTGGTTTTCCAGGTAAACAATCTGGGGGGGCTTTTCAGAGGCGCTGGGCAACCGGGGGCTCGGCAGGTCCCGGGACACAGCCAGGCTCGCCGCCGGGGCTTCCTCGGTGGAGGTCTGTGAGTCTGAGTCTTCGGAGGAGAAACTGCTGTGGCTGGAAACCTGGAAGTACTGCGTGGTGTCCGCCCTCTGGGCCGCCGCCTGGCCTCGCGGGCTGGGGGCTGCCGCCGTCCCGCGCCCCAGGGGCTTGCTTGGAAGGGGGGGACACAAGCGGGCAGCACCCAGAAAACCCGGCTGGGGAGGAGGCGTGGAGGGATGCGTCTGACGGGGTGGGCTGCGCTCCTGGGACGGGTTTCCTCCAGCCCCCTGCCGGGCTCCGCTGTCGCATTTTGGGAGGGAGCCGCTGCCTGCCCTGTGGCACCGCGATGTGTGCTCGCCCTCCTGAACCCCCTCGGAGTGTGGCTGCGGGGATTTTGGCGTCAAGGAGGTGGCTTCACCTGGCTCTGTGCCCACGGCAGGGCCAGGAGTGCTGCTGGCTGTGGGCTGCCCCGAGTCCTGCACCGCTCCCTCGGCCACGGCTCGCTCCGTGCTGGGAGCTGCCGGGTGGGCTGGGGCTGCAGACCCTGAGGAGCCGGGGGCACCCCCCTGCCCGTCCGCCTGCGCTCCCCAGGCCTCCCGCAGCTCTGCCAGCATCTCCTCGAGGATCTGCCGGGTCTCCTGGTACTTGTGCCACGCCTCGGTCCAGGCTCCCAGCCCGCTGCTGCTCTGCATCCTGCGCACCTGCGCCTGCATCTCCTGCAGCTTCTCCATGGAGAACTCCACCGACAGCTTCTGGAAGGAGCTCTCCAGGCACTGCAGAGCCTCCGGGCACCCTGCTGGGCTCCCCCCGTGCTTCACCCGTGCTGAGCACTGCCTGCAGCCCACGTTCAGCCAGGTGATCTAGGAAACAAGACGAGAGCCGCTGGTGATCTCCTGCCCACCCATGCCTGGTGCCCGAGAGGAGCCAAGCACCCACCGTGCTGGAGAACCTGCAGAGCTCGCGCAGCATCTCCAGCTCCGCCTGCCGCCGCTCCACGTGCCTGTAGAAGCTCACCAGCTTCGTCTGGAAAAGGGCTGCGGCCACCTGGAAGGAGTCTGCCTCGGGGAACACCGAATCCTGGACCTCAGCTGCTTCCTGACACAGGGCCAAGCCGTGCCGGTACTGAGCCTGTGGGGCGGTAGGAAGGAAGGAAGGAAGGAAGGAAGGAAGGAAGGAAGGAAGGAAGGAAATGAAGGAAAGAAGGATGCACATTGCCTGCTCGCAGCACAGCGCTGACCTGCTGCCCGGGACCTGGCTGCTCAGGGTGAGATTCTCTGCGGGTCACAGCACTGCCATCAAAGCTGCGTGCTCAGTGCTTGTGCTAAAACAATTCTGGCCATGTGAGAAATGGGGATTCCCAAAATCTCTGCTCTGCCCTGGCTCGGCTCCTCGCACGACCTGGATCATGCTGGCCCCTGCAGATTCACCTTGCTTCTTCCCCCATGTAGTGCGTGTATCTAAAGGGCCTTCACACCGCGGGGGATGTGAGGAACAAATCTGTCACCACACCACTGTCAGATGCACTTGTGGGCTCTGCAGCGTGGCCCTGCAGGGGAGGGGGCTGTGAAGGGATTTCAGGGTTCGGGAACAGCAACCTCAGCCCATCCGGCAGCAGGGAGCAGCGGGCAGCACCCCCAGGACAGCGAGGCTGCAAAGGGGCTGGCAAAAGTGGGAGGATTGGGGCTCAGTGTATAAACTTTGCAGTGATGGTTGAACACTTCTAATCCTGCACGTTCTGATTTCTGCCAAGTGCCAGGCAGAGCGCCTGGGCCAGGCAGCAGCGCTGCTGGTAGCGATGCTCACGGTAAGTGCCATGGAAATTCCCCTCCGAACGTACTGTGGCCTGACGGAGGAACTCGTTAAAGCGCTCGAAGGACTTCTCGAAGCTGTCGGGGCTCCACTCCTCAGCACCCATCTCCTGCAGCCGCGTCGCTCCCTCCCCGTCCAGCCAGCGCCCGAGCTGCAGGGGAGACGGGCGGGGGTCAGGCGGGACCGGCCCCCCCGGCACCTCCCTTTCCTTCCCTGCGCCACCCGGCTCACAGACTGGTTATGCACGGCGGCCCCGCAATTAAAATCAAAGCTCAGGCAATCCTGTTATTATCTGCACTTCCTCCATCATCAAAACTGAGGAAATATGTGAAAATGTCTCTGCGGCGTTCCCCCTGGACAGCTCTAAGGTGCCGTGCCTGGGGGGCTCTGGCTCTGGCCAGCTCCTGGGGCTGCTCCGCTCACCTTGCTGAACTCAGCCTCCAGCTCCCGAACTTTTCGGAGGAACTCCAGGCGCTCCAGGCAGCTGTTGGACTGAGACACCAGGTCGTGAACCTCCTCCTCCAGCTGGTTGTACAGCCCCTCGGCTGCCTCCATGCTGGCCCTGATGGGGGGGAGATGGGGAGATGTGGAGATTGGGGGTGTGGGGGACAGCGGGGCTGCCTCTGCCCCGTGGCAGGGTGCAGGGCTGGGTGCCCGAGGGCTGGCTCCTCGGCTGCTCTGTGCCTCCCAAAGCCTCTGGCTGAGGCAGCTCTCACTGGGCAGGAGCCTCTGCACGCACTGCAGGCAGCCGGCAGCCACAGAGCAGCAGGAGCCAGCCAAGCCGCCTCCTCACCCCCACCCTGAGCCCCCTCACAGCCCACCCGTGACGTGTGGGACCTGCATGAGGGCATCCCCAGGCTGGGGGCGCACTGGGCAGCAGGCAGCACGCACCAGCCCCATCACCACGCGTGCTGCAGGGGAGCACAGGGACACTGATGTGCCCAACACGGGGACTGCCGTGTCCTGAACTCCCCATCCCATGAGGTGAGCGGGGCTGAAGGCATCAGGCAACATTGGGATGGGGTTTGGTGTAGGACAGCCCAGGGAAGGGAGCAGGGGGCAGCAGTGGGACCGGTGCTGCAGGCGTGTGTGCGTGCGCCGCCGAGCGTGAGCGGCGTTGCTGGACACGAGCAGCAGTGCTGCATGCGTGCGGCACCACGGACACGTGCGGCATCGCCGGGGCCTGGCCCCATCTAGTGGCTCTGCCTGAAACCAGCCCACGGGGCTCGCTGCAGGCGGCCTCGAGCAGCCCAGAGCCCGGTCCAAGGCCGTGGGATGACGGCAGAAATCCTGCACCAGGCCATCCAGCTGCAGGGAGGTTGCGGGGCAGGAGCGGGCACGGAGCCAGCGCTGGGACGCGCTGGGAAGATGCTGGTGCTGGTAGGACCCAGGCTGTCCCCAGGGAGGTGGCTCTGTCGGGTCCCAGTCCCCCCCTCGCCATCGCAGCCACCCTGTTCCTACCTGACGTGTGGCGAGGTGCTGAGCCGGGCGGCCTCCCTCCGCAGCCGTGCCAGCACGGCCCCCCCCTCGCGCTGCAGGCGGACCAGCTGCGGGTCGCTCAGCACCCTGCGCATCAGCTCCTGGTGCCGCCCGATGCACGCGGCCGCATCCTGCCAAGGGACGGACACGGGCCTCAGCTGGGGGCTCGGGATGAGCAGATCAGGGCTGTGCCGTGAGGGAAAAGAGATGGGGACAGCCCCCCGGTACCTGTGTCCCCGCCAGGCCGTCGGCGCTCCGCAGCTCCTGGATGCAGCTCTGCAGCAGCTCCGACGCCCGCCTGAGGCTGGCTGTGAAGGGATGCAGCTTCTGCAGGGGGAAGCACCGGGGTGAGCGGGGCTGGGCGGCTGTGCGGGCAGCGGGACAGGAGCAGAGGCTGCAGGGAGGAGGCAGAGGTGCAGAAGGAGGAGGAGCGGCACTGCCAGGCCAGTGGGGAATATTTTGGGGACACTGCGTGAAGGCCGGTGAGGAAGGGAGCGGAGGTGGATGTGGGTGCGAAGCCAAAGGCAAGCGTTCCTATTGCTCTCCTGGGGATGCCCGTGAGACACAAAAGCTGCTCCATGCTTAGAGCCTCGGGGACAGAGGGGCACCGCGGGAAGGTGAGGAGACAGCTGACGGCGTGATCACAGACACCTGGAAGAACTGAACCCACTCGCCGTGGCAGTAGGGGAAGGTGCCGTCCAGCTCCGCTGTCACCTGGGAGCTGTCGACGTAGCGGCCCAGGGCCTTCAGCGACGTCAGGGTCTCCACCTGCGGGGCAGGAGGCTCGTGAGTGCTGCAGGACCATGCCAGGTCCTAACCCCAAGAATTCCCCAGGGACAGTGTGGAGCTGGTGGCCGAATCCCTCCTCCCCACACCCCCATGAGCGCCCCATGAGCTCCCCCGGGGCTGAGCATGCCAAGCTGCATCCCCCTGCAGCTCCACCGCGTTTGGATGCACGGGAGATCACCCAGACTGCAATAATCTGCCACGACAGCCATGCCAGGTAACCAAGCCCATTAATATTTCACATTATATTAATTAAACAGAGCAGCACTAGAAGAAGAATAAGCCCTGTCAAGCTTAGATTTGTTATCCCAACACCTGTGTCCAAACAGTGGCAGTGACTGGGGAGGCACCCGCCAGCAGACCCTTAGGGGCAGCAGCCCCGGTGCGGTGGGGACCTGCCTGGGGTCCCCAAGCAGGGGACCCTGAGGAGGGGTCAGGGGCTGGATGGGGACGGCTGCCCTCACCTGCATGCCGGGCAGCCTCTCGCGGTGGGCGCCCAGCTCCTTGTCGGCCAGCAGCAGCACGCCGTGGATGCAGCCTGGCGAGACGCTCTGCGGAGGCAGGGGGGAGTCACCCGGGGCAAACCCCAGCGCGCTGCCCGCGGGCTGCCCGTGGTGATGCCAAAGCCAGGGGAAAACAAAGGAAAAGGCTCCCAGGGCTTGCTGGCATGTGGAATGGAAACCAATTGCTCAGGGCACAGCCCTGTCCCCAGCCAGCACAGCGGCTTCCCTGGCAGAAAGGGCCCATGGAGAGGAACCAGCCAGCACGTCCCTCCCCAGCACCAGCGGTGTAGAGGATGGATCCTGCCAGGGCTGAGACCTTTGGTCCTGAACGGCAGGGGCAGTGGGGCTGGTATTTACAAGGCCAGGGAGTGCAAGAGCCTGGCGTGGGCTCTCTGTGGAGCAGGGGACTCTGTCCTGGTCGGGCACTGTCTGTGCTGCTGTGGACGTGCCCAGAAATTAGAGACTTAACGGCAACTTTGGGAACAAAGGGGCGGTTGTTTAAGTGTTGCCAGTCCCGTCAGGAGATGAGAATGTCTGCCGGGGAGAAAGCAGCAAGAGAGACGTGTTTTTTCTAGATAAATATATTGTGATGATGCAGCAGGCAGCTGAGATCTGCCCCAGTAAACCCACCCCATGGTGCTTACAGGTAAAAATCCGTGAGTGAGATAAAAGCACGGCCTCGGGCATCCCAGGGGGGCTGCCAGCAAGACTGCTCTGAGCTGCAGGGTCTGGATGTGGCTCTCAGGATCCCACCAAAGAAGGGCTGACACTGTCCCCCATGGGACAGGGCCTCCCAGCACATACCTGCCACCAAGCACTCGGCCCCACGTACCTGGACGGAGCGGAGAGCAGAGAACAGGGCCGGGGAGGGAGGCTGGCGCCTGGCGTCCACCACGGCCGTCAGCCCGCTGTCCTTCGCGTCCTTCCTAGCCCAGGGAAATAAAGCACAGTGACAAGGGGGCAAATTCTGCTGGTCGGCAGTGGGTGCCCCCTCGGACTAGACCCACTGGAAGACCGGGCAGCACTGCCCCTCGAAGGAACAGCAGCACGGGGGCCACGGCTGAGCCCCAGCTGGGGGCAGTGCAGGATGGCACCACCAGCACCACCAGCCCTCAGCAGGGGCACGGGGTCCTCACCCCTGCCCCAGGGTGACTGCGGTGGGGACTGAGGACACGAGGAGTGTGCAGGATGTGCCCAACCAGTGTGTGCCCAACGCGGAGCATGCAGGACACAGGGCACCCGTCCTGGAAGCCCCCGAGCCAGGAAGCAGCCGGGGGGGTCCCATCAGGTCCACCCGGCCCTTACCTGGGGAGGGAGCAGAGGCAGAGGAGGAGCTTTGCCAGCTCAGCAGCAGAGCACCAGGCGGCCCCCCAGGCACTGCCACTGGTGGTCACCTGCAGGAGGGCCCTGCCCAGCTTGTCCGTGCCACCTGCGGGGGAAAGTGGGTGAGTGACCGGGTGAGTGACCCCCTCCCATGGGTGCACAGCCCGCACCGAGACAGCACTGCCCCACCAGCACCAAGAGGCGGTGGCTGCCCGGCCCCAGCTCCCTCCCAGCCCTTCAGCAGGGGCAGCGAGAGCCGTGCCAGCCCACGAGGGCTCTCGCACCAGCACCAGCCCTGGCATTTCCAGGGCCAAACTGCTGGGGATGCTTTTCCTTAAAAAAAAAAAAAAAAAAAAAAAAAAAAAAAAAAAAAAAAAAGACGGTTTTGCCAGAGTATTCCAGCTCTTGGGAAAAGGAAGTATCCAAACATTTAGCATTTGGCAGCTAAAAGCTGAAAAGCTTCATTTCTGAGGAATGGTGTGGGAGGGCTCCGTGCAGCTGAGCACAGTGTCAGCTGCCTTTTTAACGTCTTTTTAAATTATTATTATTTTTTTCCCAGCTGAAAGGAAATTTTCCACCTGGGGGCTTTCTGGACTCTAGCAAAGCCCTGGAACCCCCCCTCCAGACCCCCCCCCTCCAGCAGAAAGGCCCCTCCAGCCCCCGTAGCCGGCGGTACCTGGCAGGCAGACGATGCCGGAGCGCAGGAGCCCGGCGTGCAGCTCCTGCCAGGTCGGTGGCTGCCGGCTGCGGGGTGCCACGGGGCCGTTCTGGACGCTGGTGCTCTGCAGGGACCGGTCCTCCGTGGGGGCTGCAGCCGCTGCATCCGCCCCTGCCCGTGGGAAGAGAGGAGAGGAGCTGGCAAAGGGCGGTGGGGCAGCGAGATGCAACCCCCCCGCGGTCCCGCTCGGTCGTCACCTTTCCCGGCTGCCTTGGCTCTTCCCATCCTGGGCGAGTAAATGGCTGACACCTTCTTCCAGCCCCCCTCGTGCTGGCTGGCAGAGCCGTCCCCGGGTGCTGATCCCAGCCGTGGGCCCTTCAGGAAGGAGAACTTGTGGCCAGAGCCTGCAGCCTCTGAGCGAGCAGGGGCTGGGGGGAGCCGGGGGCTGCCCGGCCCTGCCGCCTCCCCCCCTGTCACCCCTGGCCTGGCCCTGTGGGGGCGGTGGGCGAGCAGTGGGGGGCTGCTGGGGTGGAGGTGGCCAGCCCTGCTGCTGCTTGCTGCGGGGGTCTTACAGGGGGCAGCGGGGGGCACGGGGCCGTCCGGCTCCTCCAGGATGGCTGCCATCAGCCCGGGGCCGAAGCTCACCGGGTTCTGCAGGGCGGCCAGGTAGGAGTCGCGGTGGCGGCACCGTGGGCCGTGCAGCCCCGGCTCCCCGCTCAGCCTCCTCTTCTGGCACGGGCTGCAGGGACCCTCCTGCGAGCTCGGCCCCCCGCCACGGGGCCAGGAGCCCACCCCTGGGCCCCCGCTCGCCCAGGGCAGCGCCGCCGCAGCCCCCTGCCCCAGCGGGTGGGTGGGCGGCAGGGACCTGGCCAGGAGGTCCAACTTCTCCTGGGAGAGGTCCAGCAGGTCCACGTACTCCCCCTCCAGGTTCTGGCTGATGATCTCCTGCAGGCTGGGCACAGCCAGCACGGCCGGCGTCTGCCGCGAGGCAGCCTGGTCCACCTTGATCAGCCCCGGATATCTCCCCTGCTTTGACTTCCAGGAGGCGTCCTTGCAGCCTGGGATGGTGCCTGTGATGTTGCTGTAGGGCTCGGGGGTGCTTTCCGGGCTGCGGGGTGCAGGCGTGATCGCTGCTGCCGGCTCAGGAGCGGGGCCACCCGGGGCACCCGTGGGCACGGTGTCGGGTCCAGCTTTGGGCTTGTCAACGAACTCTGGCGTGGCGATCTTGCTCCACGGCAGCGGGGCGATGCCGTTCTCCGTGGCCACCAGGCAGGTGTGCAGGGGGGGCCCGGCATGGTCGCAGTTAATTTCCTCCAGCCACTCGTTGGTGAAGAGCAGCGCGTAGGTGGCCTCGGGGATGGGCGTCTCCTCCACGCTGCGCAGGTCGTGCGAGAGGTGCTTGACGGTGATGCGCGCCGAGTGCTCCTCGCACGGCTCCGCTTGCAGGTAGAAGTCCCCGGAGCGCAGCAGGAGCGGGTTGAGCGGCGCCAGGTGGACGACCACTTTCTCGTGCAGACACAAGGGCCAGCCTTCATGGAGAAAGATGCAGTTAAAGTAGGGAGCCTGGGAGGGAGGAAGAACACAGGGCATCAGCACGAGCCTCCGCCTGCTCCCGTACCCTCCCAGCTCAGCCCCGTGTGCTCTCCCCGGGATGGGGACTGAAGAGCCCACAGACCCTCCAGGATGTCCCTGTGTGGAGCCCACCCATCAATGCTCAGCCTGTGGCCATTCCCGGAGGTGCTGTGTGCTCCCCCCATGCTAATGGGGCGAGGTGGTGCAGGAGGGTCACCTCCCAGTGTGCTGGGGTCCGTGCCAGGCACAGCACAGCACCCGCTCTGCGGGGAGGGCACAGGGACAGGGGTGGGGACGTGCAGATGGGGAGCCCACAGCTCAGGATAGGGCCCGGCCCCACAGGGCATCACACATGAGGGCAAAATTAGGCACGGGAAGCAAGGTGTGGGTATGTGTGAGCTTACACAGGCCGCCTGCCGCACGTGCTCGAAGAGGCGCTTGGCTGGGATGAGGAACTCGAGCAGGCAGCAGAGCCCGTCCCCGCGGTAGCTGGTCTCCAGCAGGCGGAAGACCTGGCCCAGCACCGTCGGGGCCGTGGCTTCGAAGGGTGGGTAGAGGGCACGGAGGGCGCCCTGCACCGCCGCGTCCAGGGACTGCGCGTCCTGCGGGAGAAAAATGTCACCGGTGGGGAGAGCGGCCCCGGGGTGAGGTGCCCGCACCCCTCGGAGCCTGCGCCACCATCCCGAGCCACATCCACCTGCAGCACGGCCGAGCTCGGGGCTCAAACCCGTCCTGTGCTGGGAGCTGGGGAGAAAGAGGGCACAGAGTGCACAGAGCGCCGCACAACGGGGGCACGAGCACGGTGGGTCCAGCTCCCGGAGCTCGCTGGGTTTGGCTGTGGTTTAATGAGCCTTAATGAGCCTGAGAGAGGCACCGAGCGCAGCCCGTGGCCCTGCTCAGACAGCCGCCGAGCAGCAGCCGAGGGGTTAAGCTGAGCCCCGGAGATGTGCCGCGCTCAGCAACTTGTAGGAATGCAGCAGCCGGAGGGAGATGGAGAAAGGACAAACATCTGAAGATGGATGGAGTGTTTCGGTTCAGACCCACTGCTGGATCCAATGAACTCAAAATTAATCACTGGAGTGTTTTCTGGGAAGTGCTCTGCTGGGTCAGAGCCCCGTCCCGCCAAGGAACGGACTTCCAGACTGGGTCAAGAACACCGGGTTTTGTGCCGTGCTAATATTGCCTCTCTGAGTTTGCTCTCCCAGCTTTGCAGAAGACGTTAATTACCCAGAGCTCACAGACGCAACGGTACATGGAAGGAAGCATTCAGACCATCCGTATTAAATCTCAGCTGCATCACAGAGAGTGCAAGGGTGAATATAAACATGGATGCAGAAAAGAACGCCATGCCAGTGAGCAAGGATGACAGAGATGTCGATGTCTCCAGCTCGTTGGGGGTATTTCTGCCAGAGAGGCTCCAAGAAGCACCAAGACTGCAGCTTGCTCTTAGCCCCGTAGCGCACAGAGCGAGGGGTGCTCCATGGCACCGGGGGGCCGGGCACGAGCTGGAGGTGGGAACGGGCTTCGGGCAGCCATCTGTGGGGTCTGGGAGCCCACCCAGAGACAATGTGGCCTTGGTTAATGCAGCTTAATTAGCTTTAATGTGCTTTAGCTAAAGCACTTTGCAGTCACACTTTGGTTAATTCTTCTTGACACTTTCTGTGTCTGTACCCAGAAATGTGGCACCATCGTGCCTGGAAGGAGGAGCTGCGGGGCCTGGGCAGAGAGGGAGAAAGCGAGGCCCTGCTCACTGCCTGGTCTGCACGTGCGTTCCCTGCGGAGCGTGCCAATGACCGCCGATTTTCTCACACTTGGTCTGCCTGCATGACATCCCTTCCTGGGGGGCCTCCTGTCCCGACACCCCGAGCTCGGCTCCTTCCCATCCTGTGCGGTGGCGCAGAGCAGGGCCAGGGATGGGCCAGCCCTGCACAGCTCTGGCACGTCCCAAAACCAGCTCTTCTGAAACCAAACCAAAGTCTCCCCGGCCAAGCTCATTTGGCACTGATGAAAAAGCAAAAGAAATCAGAAAGAGAAGCCTGGACACAGGGAGCCACGGGGCTGCTCCATGCCACGGGCAGACTGCGGTCTGGAGGGGCGAGAGCGTGCACGGTGCCAACAGCCCCATCCCAAACCCAATGACACCCCAATGCCATCCCCCCAGGACCCCACGCTGCCCTCCCTGTCCCGCCTGGCTGCCACTTGCTGCGGGGAAGGTGCTGAGCCAGCAGAGCCTGGGGGTCACTGGTGGACCCACAGCCAGGGTAAAGTGGGGCGTCAGAGCGGGGACGGCCCCGCAGCAAGGTTTGGCAACCTCATGGCTCTCAACAAATCCCAGCCACAAGGTGGATTGCTACGGGACGGATCCACTGAGTAACCAGAGGCACTTTCCTGCAGATGGAATAAAACTGCACAGAACTTCCTAAGGCAGCAGGGCCGGCGTCAGCCAAAGTCAGGAGAAAAGTATTGACTGATGGAGGCACCAGATACAGCCTGGGTTGTGCTGAGGAATATTTTGGCCTAGAACGACCAGAAATGTTTTTGTTAAGTGTCACAAAGCACTTCATCACTGTGAGAGGTTTTTGGGGTAAACACAGCGCAGCAGCTTTGTGTTCGTGCGAGAGGCTGAGGAGAGCCTGGCCAGGGAGTGATTAGGAATCAAAAAGGAACCAATTAGCCCACTTCCCTCCACCAGCTGCAAGGGAGTGCAGAAATGAAACAAAAGGCATTAGGGAGCATAAGGAGATTTACATTTGCAAAGCTATTTCCATTTTAATAAGCCAAAGTGCTGTTAAATAGAGATTGATATTTCTCCCCAAATACCCATATTTTTCAGAAGTGGTTTATACCAACACGGCGAGCTGGGCTTTGGTGTTTTGGTGCGGGGAAGTTGTTTAACTCATACCCAAAGCCACAGGGTGACTCCGCTCCCTCTCCTCTCCCCAGCTGAGGAGGGAGTGAGGTTTGAGCAGTAGGGCCAGCAGCGAATAACAGCTCCTCTCCCTCTTCCACAGTTCCCCATCAGCGAGTTTGGCAGGGCAGGATGCAAACGCTCACCCACAGCCCCGGCACGGAGTCAGAGGCCAGCGCTCAACACAGCATCGCCCGGGAGCCCAAGGCACCAGCGTGTGCAGCTGCAGGGATGGACGGACAGACAGCCTGGGGGGGACGTGCTGCACGTCCCTCTGCCCGCAGGGCCGGCACGGCTCAGGCAGCAGCACCCACTTGTTGCACCCCAAGTTTTGCAGGGAACTTGAAGCCCTCAGGCCCCGCGCATGGCTCGCCTCGAGCCCGCTGCCACCCGACGCCTCCGCGCTCGGTGCCAGCCTCGTGCTCGGGCACACGGGGCGTGGGCAGCAGGTGCTGGGGGCAGCAGCAGCGTAAAGGATACGAAAGCAGAAGGCATTACCATGCTCAATGGGAAGTGGCAGAGGGCCCGGGGGAGACCGCGGCAATAACTGTCCCTTCCCTCTTCCTTCCGCGGGGCCCGAGCGCTGCTTTATTGCCCGCAGCTGTCCCGCCGTGCTCCGCCGCTCCGCTGCGGCTTCTCCCCGGCTGTTGGCTCCGTGATGAGGTCCCGATGCCCCAAGACGTGGTCCGGGTGCCCCACGATGAGGTCCCGGTGCCCCGTGGGTGCTGTGGGGCTGCCGCCACCCCCGGCCCCATCGGCGCGCCCGGGCCGTCCGACGGGCAGGCTCCCTCCCACCGGCCGCGTCAATGTGGGAAAAAAAATAGAAAGAAAGAAAGAAAAGAAGAAGAAAAAGAGCGAGCCCCGCTGGCGGGGGAGGGGAGGGGAGGGCGAAGGGGAGGAGAGGAGAGGGAGGGGAGCGGAGGAGAGGGGAGGGGAGGGAAAGGAAGGGGGGCGCAGCAGGGGCTGCCTGTGGGACGCGGCGCTCGGGCTCGGTGGCTCCGGCTGCCAGCACTGCTCGGCCACGGGGCGCCGAGTGGGGTGTCCTTTGGGTGTCTTTTGAGTGTCCTTTGGGTGTCATTTGGGTGGCTGTACTGTGGCCATGGGGACGCCCACAGCCCCGGCACGGAACTGTCCCGATGCCAGCCCCGTGCCCACGGGGGCCACGCTCCCACCCACTCCGCTCCCCCCACGCTGAGCCCCCACCACGGGGCTGCGCTGCCCGGGGCTGCTCCGTGCCTCAGCTCGGGGGGCAGTGTGGCTGCAAAAGCCCCCGGCCAGCCCCGTGCCCGGCCGCGTCCCGCTGTGCATTGCCGTCCTCCCCAGCACCAGGGACCTGCAAAACTCTGCGTGTGCACGTGCATGTGTACAGAGCGTGTGTGTGAGCGGCCATACGTGCAGGCGTACGCTGATTGGGGTGGATTTCCCCTTTTTAATTAAACGCAGGCTGGTGTATGCCAAAGACAGCGCTTCGCAGAACTCTTGAGTTTTTATTTCTGGATTGGCCCAAAGGTAGAGCAGAAGAAAAGTGCCTTTGACGGCTCTTTGGGATGATTCAGCAATGGAAAGTACCTATCTGGGGGCAGAGCGGGAGATTGGGCAACCAGAAGTTGTACAAAAGCAATCAGTGCAAGAGCCAAAGCCTCAGGTCCGCTGTATCAGTGTGCAAAGCACGGACATTTAGCACAGCTCTCCGGTCCCCCAGGCACAGCACCGGGTGCCCACCTGCCCACTGCCATGCCCCCCCTCGTGTTTGCAGGCAAAGGCTCAGGACTGGGCCGGGGCTGGGATGGAGACGAGAGTGGAGATGGCTGGAACGGCTGCAGCGTGGGCCGTGGGCTGCCGGGGCAGTCTCGGTAACAAAGATTTCTCCAGGGATTAGCGAGCAGCCGAAGGACACGCTGTGAAAACAAGCCGAGGCGGGAGGAGGTACAGCTGGAGAGCTTGGAGGCAGGAACGGCGCGAGGGAGGGCTTTCTGCTTTGCCTCCCATTTCCGTGGGAGCAAGCGAGAGCCCTTTTGTCGCCAGTGCGGATCACGAGTGCTGCAGGGCTCAGGCGCCAGCAGCTGTGTGCGGGCAGAGGCTCAGCTGTGGGGAGCGGGGCCGGGACACCCGCTGCAGCCCCCTGCAGCCCCCTGCACATCCCCAGACCCCCAGACCCCACCGGTGCTGGCACACAGCTGGCCCACGGCCCCAGCTGTCTCCCCAGGAACCCTCACGCCAACTGGGGCCCATTGGGCCAGCTCCTCCCTTCCCCACCAGCCGCCAATTGCTCCTTTAATTGTGTTAGTTCACATAGTCTGCTTCAGCCTTTTTATAGATTCTCTGAGCGTGGGGTAGGAGGGAGCATGAGATCATGCTCTGGCCTGCTGGAATTGCCTGGTTACCTCTGAAGCCAGCCCAAGAACTCGCTTTGGCTTCTGCGCCTTCTGAGAGCTGCTGCAGGCAGGCGGGGGATGGCTGAGGGGTCCCGCACCAGCAATTGGGGTGAGCAGGAGAGGATGGTGTGATGTGAAGCCTGGTGGGACCCCCACGCTGGTGGAACCCCCACACTGGGCCCCGCAGTGTCCCCGAGGCCAGCAGCTCCCTGCCTGGCCGTGGGTTCCTCTTTTTGGGGGCTGTCACCCTGCGAATGCCCCCAGCATGGCAGGGTCCAGCCCCACACCCCCCAGAGCAGCTCCCTGCACCCTCCTGCTGCCCTGGGACAGCCAGGTGGGGGGCTGGGGGTGCAGGGGCCAGGCCTGCCCAGCAAAGGGCAGAGCTTCTGGGGGCCCCCCAGGACCCCTGGCCCCATGAGCTCACCCTCCTCTTTTGCTCCCTTTCTCCACCTCCTGTTTTGCCCGAGCAGCTGCCGGGGCAGGCTGCATGTGGCCTCTCGCCCTGCCCCTCCGGCGGCACAGAGCCACCATTCAGATCCCCCCTCCCCAGCCCTGGCTCTGCCTGAGGTCATCATTCCTGCATTTTTATTTTTACTTTTCTGCAAAATCACCCCCTCTGCGTCCCCTTTTGTCTCCCCGAGGCTCCCAGACATCGTGCTGGGAGGCAATGTGCCCTGGGGGCAGGGGGGCAGTGTGTCGGGGTGCTGGCTGCCCCCCATGGATGGGGGATGCCCTGGCTGTGGAGCTGCTCTGGGGGGGGGCCTGGGACAGCACTGGGGCAGAGGCAGAGTGTGGGTGGTGAGCCCGGTGTTGGGGAAGGTCCCGGGGGCCAAGCTCCCGCTGGGAACCTCGTTGCTTGTGGCCAAACCCCTGCACCCAGGGTCCTCATCTGCAAATTGACACTTCTCACTGCGTCCCCCCCCCTTTCTTAGCTCTTGTGTCCCCCAGCGTGTCCGGTCACTTGTCTTTGATGCAGCCGTCAGGGCTGGCGTCAGCTGCTGACCCCGCGCTGGCCGAGAGCCGTCCCTGCCTCCCAGAACAGCCGGAGCTGGGTCACGCCGATCCCACAGCTGGGAAAACAGCGTCGGGGGAGCCCCCCCACTGCCTGACCGTATTTTTGGGTGCTGCCGGGGGCTCACAGCAGCAGGTGAGGGTGAGCCACAGCCCTCAGCACCCCTCGATGATGGCATTTTGTGGGTGACATCCCTGCAGCTTCAGGGACATCCATGGTGGCACCGTGGGTCCTGGGCAGAGCCCTCTGGCCCTGTTGGTGGCAAAGGGGGGTTGTGGATGGAGGGAGGGTTTTATTCCTGGCCATGGACCTCCTTTCTTGCAGGTTCCCTCTGAAACCGGCTGGTTTGCTCTCACTTTTTTGTGGAGTGCCCCCGGGGTTTCCCCACGGTTTCCCCTTTAGAGCATTTGCCAGACCACAGCTGGGCTTTGTGGCCACAAATGAAGGCCAGATAAACCAGGAGCTGCTCATCTTTGATGCGGCCGTCCGGGTTGGCATCAGCTGGTGACCGGGTACTGGCAGAGAGCCACCCCATGGGGAAGTCCCGTGGTGTTTGTGGCGCCGCACACAACGGGTGTGGATGGGTTTCCTCGCCAAAGTCCCGTGCCTGGGTGTCCTGCTCGCTGCCCGAGGAGCAGTGGCCTGGCCACACGCACTGCCTCCGCCAGCAGCGGTGGGGCACAGGCCACGCACCCACCATGGCCATGGGGATGGAGCAGGGCCGCAGCCAAAGCCCCAGGTCCCTTCTGAGAGCCCAGGCACACGACTGCAGGATGGGTTTGGCCATTGCGTCATGTAGGAGATGTGGAAAGAGCTGCGAGCAGGACCAGGAACTGCCTGCACGTGGCAAGGAGCGTGTGGGGCCAGAGGACAACGTGATGGGGGGGAAGGATGGCAGGGGGACGGCAGCATGAAGGTCCTGAGCCGTGCCCTAGGGCAGCTGGTGGAGAGGAACCTCCCGGCTCTGCCAGGTGATGCTGGACACAGCCCAGCAAGCCCCGTGCCCCCGTGGGGCGGCCAGGCCCAGCTCTGGCAGCCCTGGGGAGCAGAGCAGCCCCCCGAGCCTTTCCCCCACAAGCAGCCGGGCTGGGCTTTGTGGTTAATTCACCGCTGTCACCCCCAGCAGGAAGCACTGCTGGGACTAGCCCTCGGTGTTGGGTGTTAGAAGTGGTTCCAACTGTTCCTTGACAAACACGGGATTGTTTGGTCAGGCTTGGCGCGGTGTTTTTTCAGTTCAGCTTTAAAATTTGCTCAAAGCCAGAAGGAAAACGTTGTGTTTGTGCTTCCTCAGCATGCTGTCCCCCAAGAAATTTCATTTCTCCTCACGGGAGAGGTTCCGGTTCCTTAATGCTCATCCTGAGTGTCTTAAACATCATTTTGAAACTGCCCCGCAGAGATGCCGTGCCACAAACGTGCGGCTCTGGGGAGTTCCTCCTTCACTGCAAGCAAGACTCAGCAAAAAGCTGAAACGGGGCTTTGGCTTTTGAACCTTCTCCTCTGCTCCAGGCTTCCTCTTCCTGTGTACATCGAGTTCTGCCCTGGGGCTCCTGGGCACCAGAGATGTGCTGGGGTCAGTGCTGATGGCTCCGGGCAGCCCACGGAGCATCCCATGGGACGTGGCTCTCCCTGGGCCATGTTCCTTGCGCTGGCAGGCACTGTCGCCACCCGGCCTGCTGGGCCTCTGCATCCCGCGTGGGCTCCTGCTGCTGCCTTGTGGCACAGCCCCAGCAGCCAGACCCAAAGGGGCAGGGCTGACCCATCACACTCATCAAACGGGCAGCTCAGGGACATGGGGACTGCGGTCCTGCTCCCCAGAGCCTCATCTGCAACTCTGGTGTGCGCTTGTCGCGTGCTAGTGAGGCAGCCTGCAACTGTGGGGAAGAAAGACAAAAGGAGCTGAGGTCTCAGGTCCCACCAGCACTGAGCCTCCGTGTGCTGAAGCCCCCAGCAAAGCCAGCCCAGGCTCCACGGCCCTGCCTGGGCTGCACTGGGCAGGCAGCTGCTCTCCAGGCCCCGTGGCGCAGTCATGCCAGGCTGCTGTGCTTGAGCAACAGCCGGGTTTCAGGATTTCACAAGCGCTTAGCGCAAGGATGTTGCCTCTGGCAACTAGGACTTCCCTGGATACGGGGAGAGATCTGCCCGCATCAGCTGCTGAGGACTTCCTTTGCTGCTTCCAGAAAGGAAAATAAAAGCACATCACTTCTAAATCACTTCATCTTCCATCAGCTCTCGTAGTGATGGCCGGGGAGCTGGTGGCTGCTGGGCCCTGCAGGAAGCCTGAGGCATTGGGGAGGCCCAGCCCTGCCCCACAGACTGCTGCCTCCCCACCTCGCTGCACCCCCTCGTGCACCCATGAGCTGTGGCACTTGGGACCCCATAAGTTTTGCATCTGGTGCTCATCTGCAGTACAACAGATGTCTCCTGGGCAGAGCTCTGGGGCTGGCACGGGGAGGTGCACAGGCACCGCTCGATCTTCAATTCTGGCCTCCCTCGGCCCCATTGTAGCCACTCAGCCTGAGCTGGGGGCCTCTTGGCCAGTCCCTGGGTGTGAGGTGACTTGGGATTTACTTGCAGGAGGCAAAAAGACGTTAACTTTAGTCCTTGTTCTGCCCCAAGGCTGTTCCACTGGTAACACTACAACCAGCGCCTTGGACAGGTCTGGGTTGTGGTGGTGGCAGCTGTCAGGGCACAGCAGGGGCCCCGCGGGGCAGGACGGGGGCAGCCTTTGCTGGGCAGAGGACAAAGCAACCGGGCAGGGCAAAAGGCAAACAAGTGCCCCATAAACTCAGCCAGCAGCAGGGAGCTGAGGCCAGCGGCTCCTCTGTGCCCGGGCGGCTGCTGCTGTGGGGAGGGGCTGCGAGCCCCTGGCACGGGGCTGGGGCCGTTAGCTCCCGGTCCTCATCTGCCTTCCCCACCGCTTTGGGAGCGGGGCAGCAGCCAAGCAGGAAGCACCAGACTGAGGGGATGCCCCGTGTGGGCTGCAGAAGCGGATCTGCATCCTGCTTCGTCCGCAGTTCCCCTTTTGGTGTGGATATAAAGGCGCTGCGGGCAGAGAGAGCCAGGCAGCAGCACGGCACCGTCGGGCAGCCACGATGGGAGTGCGGAGCCTTTTGGTGGCCAGCACCGTGCTGGCTTTGGGACTGGCGCTCAGTGGGGCCACCAACCCTGGCTTTGTGGTCAGGATCACCCAGGCTGGCTTGGACTATGGTGGGTTTGGCTCCTGATCTCCCTCCTCTCTTGCAGGTGCTGGCGGCTGAGGTGCAGAGCCAGGTGTTCGTGCAGTTCTGGGACAAGACAAAGACAGCCTCAGCCATGTGTGCCAAAGGCAACATCGCCCTGATGTCCCCATCTTCCCCAGCCGCTGTCTCCACCGAGTCCATGCAGAGCACCCAGGCCCTCCAGGGAGCTGGGGGCTGCACCCAGGTGGCAATGGGGGAGACCCCGGCTCGAGGAGGCACAGGGCTGGCGGGGCAGGAGGGCCCCCCGCTCATGGCACGCATCCAGGCAGCCGAGCCCGAGCCCCAGAGGAGCGAGCTGCGGTGGAGGGAGGCGGTGGGGAGGTGCCAGGAAGGCGGTGACGGAGATGGATGGGCTCTGTGCTGGGTTTATTGAGGCAGGCAGGGCCCCGGCTCCAGCGGAGCGCTGTTATGGATTGAAATACACTGTGTGAGAAACAGCTCATTTACCCAGCGGCTTTGCTAGCTGTCGGGGGAGGACGTGGCTCCCCTTCCCAGATGGGTGCAGGGCTGCAGCACTTGCCCATACCCCAGGACGGGGGCTCTGCCTGGCTTTGCCTGCTGGCACCAGGCATGGAACAGCACGGAGCTGGGCACCTCCTGCCAGGGACCGGCTCCTCCTTTCTCCTGCCGCCTGGCTGCCACCTTCCCCAGGGCTTGCAAGCAAGCAGACACCAGGCAGTGCCTGCAAACTTGCAGGGCTCTGTGCTGCACAAAGATTAGCTCCAGCAACAGCTTGCACAGTGGAGAGCAGCCAGGCCACTGGTGTCTCCTTTAACCCTTTTACCATGCACCTGGTGCATGCTCCTGGCTCCCTTGGGTGTGCATGACCATGACGTTGTCCCTTTTTTCCTGCAGCCAAGCAGCACGGGGTTGCTATCTTGGAGAAGGAGCTCGCCCAGCTGAAGCTGCAAGACATCTCGGGTGAATCCCGAATCCGGATCTTGGGGAAGGTGCGCTACGAGATCTCCAGGTGAGCCCTGCCAGTGGCTTGGAGCGACTTGCTGCCCTCCCAGCCCCCACGGGGAGCCTGGAGGACCTCTGAGGAGCACAGGGGCCTGGAGCAGTGAGGGCTGTCCTCTCCCCTGCAGCTCCCAAAATTATAACCCTGTACTCAGGGAAGGGATGCCTCACCTCAGGAACCCACCTAGCATGAACCCAGACTGCGGGGTCCTGGGGTCACAGCTCCTTGCCACCCCCTTGTAGCTCTCCTCCCACTGCTGCCTTGGGTTTCCAGCACTGAGGAGCTGCTCTCATGGTGCTGCAGGGACCGTGCTCCCGAAGGCACTGCTCTGCTCACGCAGTGCTGTTCCTTGGCAGGATGGGAGCTGGGGATGCTGCCGGCATGGTGCCTTCGCTCCTGCCCTCCCCAGCTGGGCACCCAGTGTGAGGCACCCCCTCTCACATGCTTTTATTTTATTTTATTTTAGATTGAAACTTCGCAATTTCCAGTTGCCACACTCGCAGATTTCCCTGGTCCCCAATGAGGGCCTGCAAGTCTCCATCTCCAACGCCTTTGCTGAGCTGGACGGGAACTGGCGTGTGAAGCTGCGCATCCTGTGGGTACTCAGCTGTCCCTGCGCGCAGCCCCTTCCCTGGCACAGGCATCTCACTCTGCATTTCCCTCTCTGAATCCGGACAGGCTTTTTTCCCTCCTCTGCCTCCTTTGTGGTTTGTGTAGCCCTTGCTTTGTTATCTGCAGATGTCCTGATTCCCCCGGCTGGGCTGCAGCTGCTTTTGTCCTGCCACCTGTGATCCCTCAGCCCCGGGGAATCACCGCAAAGTCCCTCTCCCCACGCCAGGGCACCCACGGCTGGCCAGGCAATGATCAGGGAGATAATGTGAGTGCCATCTCCTCTCTTGTCCCCTTTCTTGTCCTCCCTCTCCCTGCAGCCGGCACCATGGGTCATTCAACCTGAAGTTGTCGCATGTCTACATCAAGACCATCCTGAAGCTGGGCAGAGATGCCTCTGGGAAGCCGACGGTTGATATCTCTGCCTGCAGCACCAGTATCTCCAATGTCCGCATACGCTTTTCAGGCAAATTGAGGTAACATCACCGTGAAGGCCTAGAAATCCTGCGTGTTAGCCCAGCTGGGATAGGAAGGTGGCTGCCAGGCACAGTATGTGCCTGAATCTGCTGTGAGTTTGTCCTGCTGTGGTTGCACATTTAAGGGAGAAGTTTCGGGGCAGTCACGAGACTTGTATGCACGTTGATTACAAGCAGGTTTGTTTGCAAATGTAAACCCTGAGGCAAAGCTTGACTCCAGGCTGGCATGGGAATGGCACTCCCCAGTGTCCCACAGCTCTGGTGTCTCCCTTTCCTGCACCAATACTTCTGCAGCATCCTCTGAGCTAGTGCAAAAATGACTCCCTCTCTCCTTTTCTCTGCAGTTGGCTTTACAACCTCTTCCGTAAAACCATTGAGTCCAAATTCAAGAAAAGCTTGGAGGGCAAGGTACGTGAAAGAAGCTCGGTAGAGCTCTAGGCTTTCTGGTGCTCTGTAGCCCTCCCTTGTAACAGACGTTTCAAGGGCTCAGGTCACACCTACAGATTTAAGCAGGGCCAGAGCGTGCGGGCACAGTGCTGATCTGGTGGAAACTGTGAGGAATGGGCACATGCTAAGTGCAGTCCCCACAGCATCACGTGGCTCGGGCTGGATTCTAAACCTGCAGTGTTTGCCAAAGCCCAGTATAATTGGTTCCCAATTAACAAATACTTCTCTTTCCATGTGGTCAGTTAATTAGATCTTAGGCCTCGGCCAAACTCATTGTAACAGAGGAAACCCGCTCAGAGCTGCCCTTTAAATGGCCCACACTCACACGTGCTTTTGGGAGCAATAGGTTAGAAATCCTCATCTCTGGATTTCAGCTGCTTGCCATCTTGTAACGGGGTGCACCAGGGAAGCCCTGCTACCTTCAGCCCCGTACAAAAGCCTACATGCAGGAGACTCGCATCAAGACATGGAAACAAGCTGTTAGCAATAATTACTACAAGGCTCGCTGGCAGGAGCTACAACCTCCCTGGCCGTGAACCTTGCTCAGGAAGGAGGCAGTTGGAGAGCAGGCAAATCCCACCCTGCTGCAGGTCGGGTCCAGGCCGGGACGCGTTTGGCTCTGGCCGATGTCATCTTGTGCTGCCTGGGGGCCACCTGGAGCCCTGGCAGCAGATGGGCTGGCAGCAGGAGCAAGGCCGGGGCCAGGCAGAAAGGCTTTCAGGCTGTGGTATCTCCTGGAAGGAGGCAGCTGGGGAATCTGCCCCAGCAGCCCAGCCCCTTCGCCAGACACGCGTTTCTCCAGGGGCTTTCTCACTGCTTGAGATGGAGCAGAGGAGAGGGCAGGGCTGGGAGTGCTGCAGGACCCTGCTCAGCCCCGTCCCTGTCCCAGTCTTGCTCCAGCAACCTGTGGGCACCTGCAGCTCTTGCTGCGGGGCTGGGCAGTGCCCAGGGGCCAGGAGGGACCTGGGGGTCTTGCACCTGCAGACAAATTTGGACTTGATGATCTCTGTAGTCCCTTCCAAGTGAACTGTTCTGTTCTGTTCTGTGATTCTATTCTACTAGGCAGGGGGACAGGCAGCTTACCAGCAAGCCTCTGCTGATAAAATCATGCCCACGGCCCCATCCCTCCTCTTCCTCCCAGCAGTGCAGCCAGCCACCAGGAATTGCCAGCGCGGCCGCTGCTCCCCCCGAGCTCTGCGTCTCGCTGTCAGCGGCTGCCAGCTGGCTGCCTGGTCGGGCAGATGATGGCCTCATCCTGCACGGGGGTTCTTGTGCCAGGATGGCATTGGAAGAGAGATTGTGCAGATTATCTCGGCCGTCTACAGGACTGCTCCCTGCAGTAAATTCCTGAGCCAGCTTTTAGGCTGCATTTAAATCCTCCACTAATGCTAAGGCTTTGCCTGTGGATGACAGCGGCAGAGGGATTTGGTCCTCTCCCCTGGCAGCACAAAGCTGCCCCAGCTCCACAGCTGTGCTTTGTGGGTGCACAGGTAGGAGCTTTCCTGCCCCTTCAGGGGCAGATTAACTCTTTCAGTTGCTCTGCTTCTGCTGAGTCGTAACCTGCTCAGCACAAAGCATTCCTGCAGAGACTGTAGGAAGTCTGAGGGCACAGCTGAGAATCCTTCAAAGGGCCCCAATGCAGCTAAACTGTGTGGGGAACCTGCCGTAAGCAGAAATTTGCAGGTATAAATGCTGCCTGTCTCTCAGATACTTAATTAAGTACCATCTGATAAATAGAGAAGAATGTCACTGTGTGCTCTTTTATCTAAGCAGGCTTTTGCAAAGAATACAAACAGCACCGGGCAGCAGAGCACATGCCCGAGGCTCCCACCCAGGGCTGTGTGTTCCAGCAGAGCCAGGCTGCTGAGCTCTGTTGCCTTTGTTTCCCCAGCTCTGTGAAACCCTGCGTAGCTCTGCCAGAAGATACCTCCAGCCGTACCTCCAGACCGTACCAGGTACTGCGTGAGCACTGCACAGGGCTTGGGGAGCATTTCTTCCTAGCATTTCCTGGCCACGGGGATGGTGTTTTACCTTGTGCCCACTCTCCATTTCTTTGTATTTCCGCACACGTGCTGGGAGCTGTGGAGCACCACACAGCAGAGCTGTCACCATGCACTCAGTCCTCCCACAGGGAGAGACTGTGCTGAGACCGGGCACAGGGGACCCGGATGGTGTCTCAGGTCCAGGAGTTAGTTTGCATGGCTGAGAAACAGAGTGAAGAGGAAAATGCAATTTTTATTTCTAAACAGAAGCGAACACGTGTGAAACTGCTATTTTGCTGTTGCACCAGGAAGCAGGGGCAAGGCTCTGCCCAGGTGTCAGCGGAGGGAAGCTGCTCCTGGCTCTCACTCATCCTCTGCCCTGTGTCTTGCAGTCACAGCCAAAATAGATGCCGTGGCTGGGATCGATTACTCCTTGACAGCAGCCCCAGTTGCCACTGCCCAGTTCCTCAACGTGGACCTGAAGGTGAGAGGCTGCCCTCGGGAAGCTCGGTGTGGCTGATGCTGTTGCAGGGGGCAGGAGGGAGGCGCGGGTCAGTCACCACCTGCAAATGCCATTCCCCAGCCTGGCTGAGCCCCACCAGCACTGCTTCACCCACTCCTGTCCTTCCAGGGCGAATGCTTCTCCCTGGCACAGCACAGCCCCGTCCCCTTCACTCCGCCAGCGCTGGCCATTCCTCCTGAACACAGACGCATGGTTTACTTCGGGGTCTCCAGCTACTTCTTCAACACCGCCAGCTTCGCCTACCACAAGGCTGGGGCACTCATCTTCGAAATCACGGACGCCATGGTAAGGAGGGGAGGTGGTGTGGGATCAGCGGCTGGCAGACTCGCAGGGCTCCTCTGCACCACGGTCTCCTCCACACTTCCCCGTGGAGCTGCTCTGGGCACAGGGCAGGGGCTGAGATGCACGAGGGGCTGATCCTGCCCCAGCGCCACGCTGCAGTGCTGGGCAGTAACCGTCTTCCTCCCGCAGATCCCGAAGGACATCGAATTCCGTTTGAACACCTCCACCTTCGCGGCCTTCCTTCCCCAGGTGAGCCCCGGCCCTGCCCAGCACAGGCTCTGTGCGAGGTGGCCCTCCAGAGAGCCCAGCTCCAGGTTCCCAGTGAGGGGGGTTCGCAGCGGGGCCGTGCTCTGGGTGCTGCATCCCTGCACTCCATGAGCTGCTGGCACGGGAAGGAGCTTGGCAGCAGCAGGCTGTAGAGCTACAGGAGGTTTTGTGCTGCAGTTCCTCCCCTCTCCCTGCTCCTTTGCAGCTGGACGAGATGTACCCCAACATGCCGATGAAGTTCAGGCTGTCTGCTCCCTCCGCCCCGTTCCTGAACATCGGAACAAACGGGGTCTCACTCCAGCCTGTTGTTGACATCCAGGCTTATGCCATCTATCCTAATGGCAACCTGGCCCCCCTCTTCCTCCTCAGATTGGTGAGTTGGGGTCCAGGGCTGCGGTGGGGTCACTGGGCCCGGCTGGGGAGCCTTTTGCACAGCCCCAGTCTGCTGTGGTGCGCCGTGAGCACTGCCTGCACCTCGGTGAGCAAAGGTGGGAGCTCCCGAGCTGTGCAGCACCTTCCCATCGTGTTTGGCGATCCTGTGCCATCCGTGCTGTGCTCCTGCTGAGAGCTGCCTCCTGCAACCAGCCCAGTCGGGCACATGGGGTGACCCCAGCAGAAATACCCGAGCTAACAAATGCTGGTTTTCACACTGGGTGTGAACAGGGCCCTGATGGGAGGGCGGTCTGGCTGCCTTTGGGCTGCTCTGAGCCCCTTTTGCCTGTTTTGGGGGTTGCTGCGGGAGCACTGCCAGAGCTCTGCCTCTTTCCCCAGACAGGCAACGTGTCTGCCACCGCGGACGTGCAGTCTGGCCGCATGGTTGGGAGCCTGGCCCTGGGCAGGTGAGCTGCAGGTCCTGGTGAACCGCTGCTGAGGAGGGTGCTGGGGATGGGGCAGAGGGGATGAGCTGGGGCTGGATAGAGTGGGACGGCCACAGGCACTGCAAAGCTCTGCTTCCCTTCACGCAGGATGAACCTCACGCTGAAGCATTCAAATGTCGGCACCGGCACTTTCAAGGTAAGCTGTCCCTGACATGGAGGTGGGAGCCTGCCAGGTGCTGAGGAAGGGACTCACCCCCTCACCCCCACCACCAAGGGATGCTGACCCCACGAGCACCTCCCTGTGAGCCTGTGCGAGGGAGCAGGGCTGGCCACTATCCCCTTTTTCACCCCTATGCTTCCTACTCCGCCAGCATGGCCGAGACAAAACTGTAGGTCTCTGGTGAAGCATGCACCCATCCCAGCTTCTGCTTTATTTTACTCTTCCTAATTATCCTCCGGGATCTGGTCACCTGCTCTCCCACAGACTAAAGCTCTTTTCCTTCTCCCTCTCTCCGTATATCCAGGTGAAAACGGTGCAGTCAATAACAAACATAGTTGCCTCCAGTATCCTGCTCCCACGTCTTAATGGTAATAACCCACTGGGGGGAATGGGGCTGCTGGAACAGACACCACTCAGGTCACTCTATCAGTTTGTTAATTAAGCCCCTGTTGCCAGGCCTACTCGGGAGGTAAAACCTGCAGAGAGGAGGCAGCGGCAGTGCCCGGCGTGTTTGGGGTTGGCAGAGGAGGGCTGTGGGTAACTGAGTGCGGGAGCCTCTCTGCACTGTGACACACATCCAGAAGTGAACGCAATGGAAAAAATGAGCCTGACACACATCCTAATGCTTTCCAGACCCTCTCCCCCGCTCGCTGCTTCTCATTACAGCTGAACAAATCAGGCCAGAGTGGGGCTGGAGGCTGCCAGGGGCCCCAGGGGCACAGCACAACGTGAAGCCCCCAGGCCTTAGCGTAGCCTGGAGGAGCTCCCTCTGCCTTCCCAGGGCAGGGGGGACAAAGGAAGGGCCGGGGGTAGGAAGCAGCCGCCTGCTTTGCATGGCCCCTTGCTCCCTCTCGCTTCTCGTTCCAACACAGCTGTGTGTGTTTTCTTTTCCAGAGAGATTAGGTAAGGGCTTCCCTCTGCCGCTGCCAGCCCAAGTACAGCTCTCCGACCCCATCGTGCAGTTTCATGAGGTGAGTGGAGGGTCTGGAGCTGGTCCTGCCACTCGTCCCCGAGAGGCGGGGGCCAGGCAAGGTGCCTGGAGAAGGGGGAATGAAGCAAATTTCACACACAGCAGTGACTCAGGCAGGGCTGTGTTCTGCAGATTTTAAAACCAGAGC
Source organism: Aythya marila (assembly GCF_965140915.1). Lineage (NCBI taxonomy): Eukaryota > Metazoa > Chordata > Aves > Anseriformes > Anatidae > Aythya > Aythya marila. Next base: position 673,587 of record NC_139057.1, read on the forward strand.
CCGAATTTCCCATGACACTTTTTATAGTAAGTGGAGCTCCGCGGCAGCTCAGCCCCGAGCCTGGCGGGGCTCTGTGCGTGGCGGCCGAGCAGCTGCAGCCCCGGACCCAGGCAGGAGGGAGGAATCCTGCGCTTGGGGAGGCCCGGGGAGGCCCCGGAGGAGTGCCACAGGCTGGGTGCTGGTTGTTTACAGCGGGGTGTGGCTGTGGAACATCTTCAGAGCCCTTCCGGAGCTAAAATTAGCCAAGGATGGCAGAACCACAGTGCCCACACTCCCTCCCCAGAGCGTCGGGTGATGAGCAGGGCTGGCTCTAACAGCAAAGCAGCTGCAAGGACGCATCACAGACTTCCTCTCCCCTTCTCCTAGAATTTCCTGCTGTTTGGAGCCAACGTTCACTACCAGCCCAGGCAAGGCAGATAAGACGACCGCAGAGACCTTCAGCGCCGACTACGCCCCCCTCTCGCCTGCCCCGTGCTGCCCCTCCGAGGGTTCCCGGTTCCCATCCCGCACCCCTGGCTCCCAACCCCAGCTCCCCGCCGCCGTCCCCGCCGCCGAGACAGCAAACAAGCGGCTCTGCCAGACCCTGACTCATCGGCCGCCCCAGCCCGAGCAGCCAGAGGACAAACCGCAGACGCGCGGGCGGGGGCCAGAACCACCCCAGGGGCCGAGCCCCACGGCCCGGGCTGGGCTGAGGGGACCCCGGGAGGTCCCTGCCCACCCCAAATCGCTGCTGCTGCGGGTCCTGGGCCCTCTCCTGCCCTGGCCCCGAGGAGCCACCGACCACCACCAGGCTGGGGCTGACAGAGCCGAGGCTCGGGACGAGGCCTGGCAGCGTTTTCCCCTCCTGCATGTGCTTCACCTCCAGCGAGCGCTTCCCCGCGGTGCTGTACGAAGCCCTGCTCAGCCAGGGGGGCTTCCAGCGCCCTGTGGGGGGGCTGCGCCGCGCTCTGAGCCTTTTATATAAAAACACCACATGGAAATCACTCCTGTTACTGCCTCGTTACATCCCCCTTCGTGCACATTCACCGGGGCGGAGAGGGGGCCGGGAGGGCCTTTTAGGACACCTTTATGTCAAAAAACACCGGGCACGATCGCGCTTTTTCCTTTATTTATTTATTTTAGGGGAGGGGGGGTGGGACGCTGCAGGGACCGGGCCAGCCCCGGCGGAACGGTGCTGGAGCGGAACGCGGGGACGCGGGGCGGGGACGCGGCGGGGCCGCTGCTGGCGGCGCACAACGGGGCCGCGCCGCCTCCGTCCCGGTCTCGTCTCCGTCCCCGGTCCCGGTCCCGGTGCCGGTCCCGGCCATGCAGGGCTGCGGCCGCGTGCTGCGGGCGGCCGGGCGCCTCGGCTCGGTGGCTGCCAGCCCCGGGGCCTCCCGCGGAGCGAGCTGCGGGCCCGGCGAGCGGCCGGGGGGCCGCGGGGCCGCGCTGCCCCCGGGGCCGGACCTGAGGCATTTCCTGAGGGCTCCCCCCGGGCCGCCACCGCCCCCCGGGCCGGAGCGGGGCGCTGCCGCCGGGCCTGGCACAGGTCGGTGCCGCCGGGCCCTGCCCTGCCCTGCCCTGCCCTGTCTGCCGGGCCGAGGCCAGGCTGAAGCCCCGGTGGGGGTCGTGGTGGGAGAGCTGCGGGGCTGTGGGCACCCCGGGGTGCCGGCAGCAGCTGTGGCAGGGCTCGCAGGATGCAGTGCCCAGGGGAGAGGGGCATTAATTGCAATGAGTTCCGTGTCTCAGCAGGGCAGGAGCTTCAGCCCCTCCGCTAGCCACCGTCCAGGCCGTATTGGAGTGATGTGCTTGGAGGCACTCGGGTTTCCCGGTGCCACCAGCAGAGCCTGCCTTTAATTTTGGCTTGCCTTGTCTGTATCGGCTGGAAGGGAAAGTACCTTTTGTGCAGCTCGCCTCTTGTGGGACTGCTGCTTGCTTCCTGTGGAGGGGATCATAGAAAGAGCTTGTAAATGAGAGATTGATTCAAGGCAGATATCTGTGTCACCCCCGTCTCTGCCTTTGTTGCAGTGTACCTGGAGACCTATGGCTGCCAGATGAACGTCAATGATACAGAGATCGCTTGGGCGATCCTGCAGAAGAACGGCTACACGAGGACAAAGGAGGTGGATGAGGTGAGGCAGCTCCTCTGGAAAGCAGGCCTGGGAGAGCTGCACACCACCAAGTCCTAGGACTTATCTTGAGTAGTGCCGTCCCACGGGGTGGTGGGATTTGTGCAGCATGAGTAGGTGCAGTAAAGGAAACTACCTAACAAGCATGCTAGAAAGCAGTCTTTTTTTTTCCCCTCATTTAAACTGCTGGGTTCCTTCTCAGCTGGGGCAGGGGATTGGACACGGTGGGATGCTCCTGATTTATCTTTATCTGAGTTTACTTCTGCTGTTTTGTGGAAGGCTCTGCGTGTTTTCTGCTAAGTTTTCTTGCAAATTTGGTCATTGAAACCCAGAGTGGTTTTAGACAGATCCTTTTTGCTAAGTTAAGTGAGTTTTATAGTCTACCTGTTCAGGTTATGTGTGCTGTTTTTACAATTTTTCCTTCCTTCTCAATCTAGGCAGATGTGATTCTGCTTGTTACCTGTTCTGTGAGGTAAGGAACCTTTTGTCACTGCTGCTTTTTGGGTGGTTTTAAAGGAATTGCAATTTGAAAACTGAGGCGATAAATACATTGTGTAATGAAAACAGCAGGCAGATGTGAAACTGCCCATTTAGCTTCGGCTAGAGCTAGTTGATGTTATGATACATAACACTAATTGTGTAATTAATTACTGTATGGTGAGAAAAAGCTCCTTGGTAGTGTACGCTGTGTATATATCTCATGGGCAGTGAGAGACTCACAGGCATTTGTGCTTGTATGATTTTTATTTTTTAACTTTTTGACTCTTGTCTTTGGTTGAAGTGCCTGTCTGTTTAGTACAAGGTCTGTACTACAAAAAATTGGGAAATCCATTTAGGGTATATTTGGGATATAAATATATAGGGAACTTTGCTTGTTTTTTACCTGCATGCAGATGTTGAACGTGCACTGTCTCTTGCAAGGTTGCTGATATTTGCTGGCTAAGGCAGACTTTTTCTCTGCAAGAGCTTAGTCTGGGAGTTGTTTCTGAAGTGGTGATGTTCCTAAGCAAGCAAAATGGTAGCAAATGAGTCAAGACATAATCTACACACCACAGAAAGCACTTCCATGTACCGTCAGATCCATCAGGAGGATTCTTGGTTCTCTGTCTTTAGCTCTGTTCTCTGAAAGCACTTGAGCTGCTTTGAGCTGGAGGACTGTTAAAGTGCAGCGACGGGAATAACCCCTCTTTTCCTGCTTTCCCAGGGAGAAGGCTGAGCAGGCTATCTGGAATCGCCTGCAGCACCTCAAGGCACTGAAAGCCCGGCGGCAGCAGGATCGCCTGCCCCTCCGCATCGGGATTCTAGGTACCTGCTGGGCTGTGCGGCAGCGGGGAGCACACGCTGGTGTGCCACATCCCATTATGTTCCTTTTTTTTCCCCTCTAGTGGCATCAAGCCTTTTCTGCAGGGTGAACACAGCTAGGGAAGGGGTACAGCAGGCTGACTGCGGGTGGGCACTTCCTCACAAGGACCCTTCTCCTTTGGTGGCAGGATGCATGGCTGAGAGGCTTAAGGAGGAGATTCTGCACAGGGAGAAGCTAGTCGATATTGTGGCAGGCCCCGATGCGTACCGTGACCTTCCTCGGCTGCTGGCTGTGGCTGAGTCTGGCCAGCAAGCTGCTAATGTCCTGCTGTCACTAGATGAGACTTACGCAGATATTCTGCCTGTCCAGACTAGCGCAGGTGGCACAACAGCATTTGTGTAAGTACCTTATTTTCTGTGCACGTTTCTGTGGTTTTTGTTTGGAAATATTGCTGCCCAGAACAGACATGCCAGTGACAGCAGCTACCCGAAACAGGCAATGCCTGGCCGCACTCACTCCCGGCAGCCCAGAGGCACCAGTTTCCTAGACTCTGTTTGCTGTCTCTTTGCTGTCTGACTGAGCCCTGGAGAGACTGCCCTGTGCTCTGGCTGGCTGCAGGCTTCTCTTAGTGTCCTTGGAGAACGTTGGTTGTCTAAGCCTGTTGCTGCACCGAGTGATTTCTGTTCCACTGACATTTGTCCCTTTCTAAGCTCATGCCTCTCTCATCCCCTGCCTTCTGCTATGTGCTGTCCCAGGTTATATATAACTCTTCTAATGCTCCATGTGTTGTAATTTTTGTGGGGTTTATTTCCATTTGTCTGGATTTGATAAGATTCCCAAACAATGAAGTCAGTTTCTGCTCAGTGTGTCTGTAGTGTACAGAGGGACAGTTGTCACCCTCTGTAGGAGCAGAGTGCAGAAGGATCTTTCATCACTGCCAGATTGCAGTGCAAGTCTGCATCCCATAAGTTGCTTTCTGAGTTTCTTGGAAATGTGTGTGGAAAATTAGGAGGTGTTAGCTAGGGGGCAAGTAGAAGTCAGCTCTGATTGGAATGGTGTGTCAGGGAAAGCTGCAAAGCTGCGTTCAGAGTTGGTGCTGTGTATGCTGCAGACAAGGAAGTTGGCTGAGGGCAGCAGTGCTGGGCCAGGTCAAAGCAGGGCAGGCTGCAACATGGATGATTCTTCCAGAGAGATTGTGTTGTGACCTGTGCTTCACCTCCTGGCAGATCTATCATGCGGGGCTGTGACAACATGTGCAGCTATTGCATTGTGCCCTTCACCCGTGGCCGCGAGAGGAGCCGCCCCATTGCTTCCATTCTGCAGGAAGTGAAGATGCTCTCGGATCAGGTGAGGCAGAGCTCGCTTCCCACCTGCCCCAAATCACAGGCAGGTTCTCCATGGAAGTATTTTCAGAGATACCTCTGGGTGATGACACAGCCTTCACCTCTGGAGGTAACGTTGCAGTAGGGCTCCTCCAGTTGTGTTTGATTTCCACTGCAATGCTCTGAGACAGACAGGGCAGGGGAGGGTTCCCCCTGGGGACTCTTCCCCAAGTAAGAGTAGAACCACAGCTGCCATTGCAGCTTGGATGTCCCGTATGGTTGTATTTTTTCCTCTCTGTTTATCTTTGTAGGGGGTGAAAGAAGTGACTCTTTTGGGTCAGAATGTCAACAGCTTTCGAGATATGTCTGAGGTGCAGTTCCAGTCAGCAGCTGCCCCTGTCCTCAGTCGTGGCTTTAGCACTGTCTACAAAGCTAAGCCAGGAGGATTGCGTTTTGCACATCTTCTGGACCAGGTTTCCAGAATTGATCCAGAAATGAGGATCCGTTTCACTTCTCCACACCCCAAGGATTTTCCTGACGAGGCAAGTGTGAAATAAATACCTGGACCTCTGCTGGCAGGCAGGCATCTGTGATCTATTGGATGTGGGCTGTGCCTCTTTCCCAAAGGGAACCAGGGAGTCACAGAATGGTAACGGCAGCTCCTGGCAAGGGGGTTGTGTGTGCTAAAGCTGGCAGGTTTTCAATTTGCTGAATTTTACCTGGGGGAGACTCTTTGCTTTGGCGTTCTGGTGGAGTTGAGCTGTCTATGATGTTGTCTCCTGAATGCCCATTGCAGGTCCTGCAGCTTATCCAGGAGCGACACAACATCTGCAAACAGCTTCATCTCCCAGCCCAGAGTGGAAGCACACGAGTCCTGGAGGCCATGCGACGAGGGTGAGTGATGGCCACGGGGAACCCTGTGAGCTGATCCCTGGTTTAGGGTGCTGGTTTCTCCTGACCAACATCTGGGTTTCTGGTCAGCAAATCCATGTGTTGTTCATTGTAGATACACAAGGGAAGCATATTTAGAGCTTGTGCACCATGTGCGTGACTCCATTCCAGGTAGGGACTCCCTTTGGGTTGATCTGAGCTCAGCAGGGCTGTATCTTACTGTCCTTTCTGGAGTGAAATGTTCTTCTCTTCCTCGAGTGAGTTGTAAGTCTGTGTCTTTGGGACAGGAGTGAGTTTAAGCAGTGATTTCATTGCGGGTTTCTGCGGGGAGACAGAAGAAGATCACCAGCAGACCGTGTCCTTGCTGCGGAAAGTCCGCTACAACGTAGGCTTCCTGTTCGCTTACAGCATGAGACAGGTGAGTGCAAGACCTGACGAAGAAGAGTCTTTTCTCTGTCCATCTACTGGTTAGATGTGGCTCTGATCTCAGATTGTCTGCTTGTTGAGAAGCTGCACTCGCTTTGTCTGTTTGCAGAAAACCCGGGCGTATCACCGGCTGCAGGACGACGTGCCTGCGGATGTAAAGCAGAGGCGTCTGCAGGAGCTCATTGCTGTCTTCCGAGAGGAGGCTGCAAAAGCAAATGAGGCGATGGTGGGCCAGTCTCAGCCGGTGCTGGTGGAAGGGGTGAGCATGCCTGAAACAGTTGTCTTTCTCCCCTCTTGTTGTACAAGAGCCAAGGCTACAGACCACAGTCATCACTTCTGCCTTCACTTCTCATCTTTCCTCACACAATCCTGAGACTCCAAGACCACGTGCACACACTGCACACACTCAAGTGGTCAGCCTGGTTTTCCAGAGCACTGACCTGAGCAAAAAGTGGTGCTAAGTAAATTCGTAATCCCTTTGGTTAGGACTTTAGACACTTTGCTTCTAAAATCCTTGGTCCAAATACAGAGGCAGGCATTGGGGAACTCACCAGAGTTGGAATGTTGTATAGCACAGGCTCTAAAGAGGTAACTGGATGAGACTGACTAATTGCTGCTTGATAGCTATGCACAACATTGTGGGTCTTTCAGGCGTTTGTGAAGTTGAGGCTCCTTTCTGAAGGACTGGCAGTCCTGGGAAGGGATGGGATAGGTTAGGGACACGTCTCTGGCCAAACATGGAATTAGTGTAGGCTTTCAAACCTTGTCTTTGTGTGGCTCTTAGCAACAGCTCAGCCCATAGGACCTTTTACATGTCATGGTTAAGTGTGGAACGTGGCTTTTAATACTGACAATAGTGCTCAATTAATTTCTGATACAATAAAACCCAGCAGTGAATCAGAGCTATTGCCATGCAGGTAATGTTCCCTGTCTTCCTTCCAGCCCAGCAAGCGCTCTGCCTCAGAGTTGTGTGGGAGGAACGATGGCAACATCAAAGTGATCTTCCCTGATGCTGAGATAAAGGATGCTGCAGGCTGCAAGGCTCTGGTCAGAGCCCAGCCAGGGGACTATGTTTTGGTGAAGGTGACGTGCCTATAATTCTTGTTTCCTTGGGCTCTTTTTTTCTGCGCAGTGCTGTTTCCTACAAGAGCTGCTGCCCAAGGAGCCTAAAATTAGAATGGATCCTCCTCAGCCTTTTTGTTCCTGAGGAATGCTGTGCTGTTTCTTTCAGGTAACCTCTGCCAGTTCTCAGACCTTGAAGGGAGTTCCGCTTTGTCGTACCACCCTTGCCTGCTCTACAGCTTGACGTCGTCCACTGGCAGCAGGGATAACTCAAAAGTAGCACGTTCTCCCCAGGAAGAAACAACGAAGTTTGGACAGGTGGAGAAGGGGCAGAAACAGCGATGTGTTGTATTTTATCTATACGTTAGGTATATCTACATTTTGGCTACAGCCTGCCCCCTACAGATCTGTGCAAGTTTGTAGACAAAAGGGAGGGAAGCTGTGCATGGATGTGCCAAACCCAAGCACTTTGTGCTCTGGTGTCTTCACTTGCTGTCAGGCTCAGCCCACCCTTGTGCTGCAGGCCTGTCCTCTAACGCAGCCCAGCCTGAGAAATTTATGTCTGCAGGGCAGATCATTCCTAATAGCTCCACTGAATTTAGGAGCTGCAAAAACTGGGAGAACCTAGAAAACACAGCTCTAGTAACTGCTGGAGAGTCGCAGGAGAACTGCCAAAGGGATGAACAACTTGAAGAACAAGATTGTTGAGAAGATTGTGATGAATTCTTTCCAAATAATAACTTCCTCAGCTGCAAGATGTTTGGAAGGGGGAAGTAAGAACTTGCACTGTGCCTTTATGATGGAATGTAACACCAAACTGTGGAATATAAAATGATGTTTAATGAGTGTGAGTGCTGGTTAATCTGTTGTATCTGAGGCTGAAGGAATGCAGCCTTGCCCTTGCTCTGGTGTTACTTGATTCTAAGTTTTCCCTGTCTCCAGGCCTTAGAGAATGCACTGGAAGAACTAGCCTTCCACCTTAGCATTCTCTCTCTAGCCTGTTAAATCTTTAGCTACGGCATTGTACTTCTTTCCTGTGGTACATCCTTCCCTTTGGTTCACAAGAGGGAAGAAATTGTGCCATTTTAAAAGGACAATAGCTTCATAAGTGCATCTTACAGTTCCTTATTTTTATCAGAGCCTGCAGTTAACTGTGGCTGCATTGTGTCATATTCCAGCTTGGACTGCTAAATTAAAGCGTGTGTGTGCAACCTACACTTGTAAGCCAACTCTCTCCTCTGAGATGTGAGACAGAATCACAACTTTTAATGTTGATTATCATGCAACTAAAATAAATTATTGTAAAAGACTGTCCAGAGAGATTTTGAAGGAGCAGCTGATCAACTCAGTAGAGCAGTCACTGCATGAATTTGCAGAATTTTTAAATAAGCATCTAGGCCTTTTTGTAGAAAGTCCTGTTCAGCTCTATCTAGATATAATCTATGAAAACAGTCTGAACGTCTGTTAGACCTTAGTTTAAGAAACAAATACGTTTTGCTGATTATCTCAGAGTTGATCCTCTTCTCATGGAAGTGAATCTGCACGGTCAGCACGGATCAGTGTGGGTTTTGAGGTGGTGATAAATGTCCTTCTGCTATCCTGCCTCCACATGGGAAAGTGTCTTAGGCCCAAATTCACAAACCAAGTCTTAGACCTCTGCTGTCTGGTGAGTGTAAGCCTTCGGCCAGCAGGCTCTTAAAGAGGCAGCAAGAAGCTGTTGGGTTTGAAATACCAAAGGAAGGGGCAGGATGTATAAGCATCATCTCTCAGCAGTGACGGGTACTGAAGCCAACCTGTGTTTGCTTCAGTAAGTGGCCCAGTTTTCACAGCCCTGTAACATCTCCTTCAGCTCACGCTTTCCCATGCATCTTGAAACCATGGCCCAAGCCAGAACCCCATGAAAAGGGCTGACAAGTGCCTTTCCCTGCTTGTTTTGGCCTGTTCCCCACAAGCACCTATTGCCAAGCGAGAAATGCAGACCTCAGTGTGCCCTCCCTGCTCCAGCCAGCTTTGAAGCCAGCTGTGGTCTTTTTACAGTCATTATTTTAAGAGCGAGAGACTAACGAGGAGGAAAGCTGGGTTTTACATTTTGATGAGAAGGTGATAATGCTCACTGCACAGACTCCCCAAGGAGCCATAGTGCTTACCATTTACCTTGCCTCCTTAGTTTTTGTAGGCCTCAGGAATGAAGGCTGAGGCTTTAAGGCACCAAAGCATCCATTAGGAAGCGCTTACAATGACCTTGGAGGCTGTTAATCATTTGACACTGCTTGGAAGCAGGACTTTTGTTTTTGTTTTCCTCTCAGGGACTAGAGGTGTTCTGCAGTTTCTGTATTGCATGTCAGAAGATGTCCTTGCGTTTGGCTGTTGGGAGAGCTGAATTGTCTCATGTCATTCTGCCTCATGCTCCTTGTTGTATGTTCCTTTTCCCAGCCTGAACAGGGACAAGAGTCCTGAACTCCACAGGAATTTAAATCTCCCGTGCTCATTTAGACTTGTGCCTTCTTGAATTGGAAGTTGGAGTGTTTTGGTATTTCAGTATATCTCAGTGATCAAAAAGATTTATTTTGCTGGGATCACACAGCTGTAGTTCCAAACCAAAGCAGTGGCCTGCCCAGTCAGGGTTTCCAACAGCTCATCCTTTCATGGGACCTCAGCAACTGTCCTAGGGTCCCTCTGAACCTTTTCGTGCTTCCAAGGGGCCAGTTGTACCCCAGGTACACCTGCAATCCTTTCTTTGGTTCTGATGAGGCCCTGCAGTCATCAGCTGGCAAACACCTCACGAGGCATCTGACAGACGAGTTTTCCAAGCCCAGACCTGAGGTGCTGGGACAATGTTTGCTTTCAAGCTTTAGCCGTGCCCTGAGGCATCTCCTGGCACTCATGCCACATGCAGACTGCCCTCTTTCTGCTTGCAGTGTGCCTTGCAGTTGAGTGAGGCTGGGTGTGAACACGAACGCGATGTTATGGAGTGGTAGGAAGGTCACTGTCACAGTGAACAAAGGACCCTTGTTCTCCAGACTCACATCTCCACAGCACTAAGGCACAAACCTGTTTGTCCTCGGGTCTGCCTGTGCTTACAGGGAGGAGGGACAGACCGAAGTGAGTGTGTTGAGGCAGTGCTCGTCTGCTCAACACTGCAGTTTATTAGCCCAAAGACAATCTCACTCCATTCCCATCACCATCTATACCCTCCCTACCCAGCCTTGCCCCCTTCTCCAAGAATTCCCCAGCAGCTGAAGCTGCCAGTTGGGTTTCTCCCCCTGCCAGAGCTGGCTGTGGTGCCGTGGCTTGCCCCAGGATGCCAGCAGGCTGCAATCCGCTCTCACCCTGGATAACAATGAAGCTGAAGGGAAAAATCGACACTTTCCCCAGCGGCAGCTTGTAGGCACAGTTTGCTTCAGGTTAGCTAAAAGTGGCAGGTGACCAGAGGCATTGCCTCCCGGTGACAATCTGCCGGGCCATGCTGAGGGTGAGGCTTTTCCTTCCCTTTTCAGGGGTCTCACACCTCTGCTGGCTGCTCGAGTGATGGCCTTGGGGCAGCTCTGCCGTGTCCCTGGGGCTGCTCCTCCACCGTGGGCTGCTGCTGGGGGCTAGAGGCCCATGGGCTTGCCTTTGCTGGCTTTTCACCACCGCCTCTGGAGCCTGCTTTGTGGGTAGGCCCTAGGGATTTAGCACAACATCAACAATACTTCTGAAGTGTATTCCATCTCTGAAACCAGCCGTACATGTCGTTCACTTGTTTCTTAAACTGGCTGCTGTGGATGCCAGCAGCAGGAGTCCCGTGTGGTCCCAAGCACGGGGGACGGCTGGCTGCTCCGGGACTCCCAGCGCCGTCTGTCCCTCACGTCGCAGCACAGCCGTCTGTCCATCCGCCCCTCCAGCTGCTCAGCCCACCCGCATCAGGACCCCCCCCCGCCTGCTTTCTGCCCGCTGCCAGTCCCTCCCCGGCGCAGGAGCCTTCCTGGAGCTGTGGGCTGCATTTCAATGACAGAGGGGCTGCTGCGGAGTGGCATATCTGATTTTGCAGGGGTCTGTGGATTCAGCGTATCTCACAAGCTTGTCAGAGCCTCTGCCGTCCTCTGGGGCCTGGGCGTCCTGTGGCTTCTCCTTCTCCCTTGTGAGCAATTTATTTCCTTTACTGACAGCTCACTATTGACTTCTCATTCTCGTGTATGAGGTGTCCTGTCTCATCAGGCTTAAATTAGTTTTATCTTTAGACTTTCCTATTAATAAGCTCTTGTCATGGTGTCATTACTTGATATCTGTTTTCTGATGTTTTTCATTAATGGCTCTGTATCTTCCACATATATTTTCAGTTGTTTTTCCCCCACTGGCTGCATTATTTAGCCATCAGGCGTGGTTAAGGGATGTGCATGGAGCATCCCCAGGCCTGCCAGCCCGATGTGTGTGGAGGGGAGGGCTGGAGGTGAAGTGGGATGGCCACGGGCTGCCTCGCTCCTGCTCTCGCTGCATCCCTTTGATCCCGGGCTGAGCTGTGCCGTGGTGGTTGCTCTCAAGAACATGAATCAATAGGGTAATTAAAATGCCTCCTGTGAGGCATGATGGTGCAATTCATTTGGATAACCGCATTGCACTCTCCCTACCCACTTTGGTCCCTGCAACCAAGCCCTGCATGGAGCCAGGAGGATGCCCAGCAGCTCTCACAGACACAGCTGCAGAAGAACCAGGCTCCCCTGCAGTAAATACGCTGCTGGCATGGGCTGTGGCAAGCAGGTCTGGAACACTCACAAGCTTTTGGAAAGCTGGTTTGGAAAGAAAATGTGTGCATGTGTGATTCGAGGTCTTGTTTTGCAGTTGAGGGGTCAGGACCTGGAGCTTGGACTCACAGCTCAGGGGTCTGGGGAAAGCTGGAGCAGCCGATAAGAGCAGGAGCACAGACTGAGCCACAAAGCTGCTGGAGGGAAAAACACTGCCTCATGCCCCTTGATTCCAGCACACAGACCAACAGCAATTTGATGTTTTACCTGGAAAACTTGTGAGAGCAAACAATTAAGTGGGATTCAAACCAGCATTTTGCCTAAAATGTCAGCACAGCAGAGCAGAGGGGCATTTTGAAACACAAAGAGCATTGACAAACATTTCCTGTGCTGGAGACACTGCAGCTTCTTCCCCACACTGCGAACGTCACTGGGAAATGGGGAAATCTGGGAACTTGTTTTCACTGGGGGAAAGACAAAAGTGCAGTGAAAGGACAACATTGCAGATGATCGTTTAACTGAAACAACGTCAGCTGCTTGCCTGCAGAGGGAAAATCACAGCATGGCCAAAGCCATTGCCATCTTCCTCTGGCAGCAGCCGCTCTTGGTCTGAGAACTGCACAAGGAATGACGGCACGCGGTGCTGTGGTACAGCAACGTGCTGGCTGCAGGGAGGCTCCGTGGTGCCTCACGTGCCTGACAGGTTCCCTTCCCTGCTAGAAAGGCTTTCCCTAGAGAACTGGAAGCAAAGGGGAATTCTTTCACATTATTCCAAGGCCGTGTGTGAGCAGGGACCCAAACCACCCCACGGCAGCCAGGCTGACAGGAGTTGCCCCTGCAGACACTGCCCAGGGCTGCGACACCTTCCAGCACCTCAGCCTACTGGGATGTCCTCACTGTGCCTTTGGTGGAGCCAAAGATAAATCCTGTCCTTGTGTGAGGAGATGTGAGCACGCCCATAGAGCAGCTGTGGCACTCTGGTGTCAGAAAGCATCTCCTTCGTGCTTGCTGGTGCAGCCAGGTGCCTGTTCACAGCTTTCACACCCGAGCTGTATCCGTGTGGGTCACGGCAGGGGCTGGCTGCATGCGGGGCTGCTACCAGCCCTGAGAGTGGCACTAACGAGCACCCGAATTAATGACAACTTTGTACTTACATCAGGCAGCTGGACACCTGCGAGGACTTCTCTCCTCCTTTCACCTGATTAAAGTTTGATGGAAATTAAAACAGAAGAGTTACTGTTTTCTGCCTAGATTGCTGTAAGTGACGGCTGAGCTTTCCCTGAGCATCCCCTCACCTGCCAAAGCCCACAGATCACAGTACCTGGTCTGTAGCCTCCGTAAGAACAGCGACATCCATGCCTGGGTTTCATTCCCAGGTCCCACAGGCAAGGTGCAAGGCAGGGCAGGGGCAGGACACCGGGCTGGGCCAGACGCTGTGGGGAAAGCCCTGCTTCCCTGCCTGCAGTCCTCACGTTAATGAGGAGGAGAAGGGTGCCTGGTTCCTTGACAGGAACCCCCGGCACGAAAACAAACTGATGCACAGTGGCATTTCTAATAAAGATATCAGGGTGCTTCAGGGACACTCAAGTTCAGTGTTATGTCTGCTATCTGCAAAGTCAGGTCACAAAGGAGAATTAGCTTGCCCAACCCCTGCTGTTGACTTGCATGCAAAAATTACACAGCAAACTAGTACCCAGTGCAGAATCTGTAATTTGCAGCAGTGCCTACAGCACTGTTTTTAGGCTGATTAATATTCAGCGCACTGCTGTGAAAATGAAAAGCCAGACAGAATTGTCCTCCTCCCCTTTCTGCATCCATGAAGATGCCAAGGGTAATGGCTGAAGCAAGGAAACAAAAACAAGATTCACTTTCGGTCAAGCTGATACAGTTTTTTTTTGAGCTACAACAAAACATTCCATTCTCTTCAGGTTGTTTAGCCTCATCTTTTAACCTGTTTCTTTCTTTCTTTTTCTTTCCTTCCGTTATTTAATTACAGGATGTTTAAAAAAGAGTAGTAAAATATTTTCTTTGAAGCTACCAGAACAAAACATTAGCCATTTCCAAGACCAGTTTCTCTTTAAAAAGGGGAATTTTTCTGACATTATTAAAAACACTTTCCCATGACTATTTGATCAGAGCTCCATCTGAAAAGCCCTTGTGCTGATTGTGGGAAAACTGTCCCCGTGCGGAGCTCAGAAGGAAGCACAGCACAGCTCAGCACAGCACTGCCCGGGGAAGCAGGGGGATCTCCAGGGCTGGGACAAGGCAAGGAGCTCCCAGAGCTGGCGGCTCCTCAGGAGGGACAGGGGGTGCTCAGTCAAGGAGGTGGCACCCACTGAATGGAACGAACACAGCTTGATGTCCCCGAACATGAGAGCCAAGCTACTCGCCCCCAGGGGTGCCCCCAGCCCCCCCTGCACCCTGAGTCTTTCCAGTCTCTGGGGGCACAAACTGAGGGTCTGTGGGCTCCCCTCCCCATGCCAGCTCCTCTCTTTGGAGCCCCTTTCCTTGCCCTGGCTACGGGCAGGGGCTTTGCCCGTCTCCCTCCCACAGCCCTCCCCTTGCCTTGCTTAGTGGGAGAGCCCCCCGGCACCCAGACCTGGCTGGCTGCGGTGGGACTGGATGCTCTTGTGCAATGACACCAGCCTGTGAACCAGGAAAGTGGAGACACAATGGAAGCTGAGGCCTCTGTTTGCCCTCGGTGTTTTGGCTCTGCAGGTCTGTGCGCCAAAGTAAACCTTTACCCGCAGTCCCAGACCTCGTGTCTCGCTGTTGTGTCAACAGAAGCCGGATGGAGGCTGGGTGGCACGCTGTCAGAGCAAAGCCTGCAAACACAGACACATCCGAGGTGCTGCTGGACAAGAAGAGCTGGCAAGGTCTGAGCCGTGCTCCAGCCAGACACAACCAGCCCCGAGGACTCCGGACACACCGGCCAGGGACAGGGATGTGGCAGCAGCACTGCTCCAGCAGCAGCTGCAAATGGCAGTGTCACCTGCAGCGTGTCACCTGCAGCGTGTCTTCTGCAGTATATCATCTACAGTGTGTCTTCTGCAGTGTCATCTGCAGCACGGTCCAGCCACAGCAGTGAGATGAAGCCTCCCCGTGCCTCCATCGCCGCTGCTCAGGGCCAGCGGGGCAGTTCCACACAAAGCTGCCCTCCTGCCCTTTTTTTCGGTTGCAGCTGCAGCTCCAGGTGCCCACCCAGCCCCAGCCCTGGCCCCATGCACCTCGCAGGGCCCCCACAGCCCTCGCCCTGTCCCTGCAGCAGCGGGGAGAGCAGCAGCCTGGGCTGTGCCAGGCCAGCTGGGCGGATTTGCTTTTTGGCATTTTCTTTCCAGGATTACAGAGGAGATCTTTACACCTGTTTTTGAAATTATTCACAGACGGTGAGCTTGAATTGAGAATTGGCAGTTTCTTTCATCCTGTTCCTCCCGTTTCCTTAGGAATTGGAAGCCGAATGTACCTGGCGAGGCGCTGCATATTGGGCAGTTTGGCCGTGGCAGTGAGCTCTGTCTCTCCTTTGTGCCATGGAGCTCTGCAGCCTCCTCACGGGGCTGTCACGGGGCAGCCAGCCGCACGGCCTCATCCTGCTGCTGAACACACACATCACTGGCACGAAGTGCAAGCCCCCAGCACTTCAGCACTTACTGCAGCAGGCCCTCTCAGGGGAAGGACCACCTGCTCATCACACATGGTGACATCCTCTGGCACCAGGCGCATCGGGGCAGGGACACGAAGCCTTTTGGCACAGCCAGCAGCCGGGAAACTGCCTCAGCCACAGGGAGCCCCTCCTGAGCCCCCGCACTCTGCGGCCACACGCCCGGGGGGTCCCAGGGGTCCCAGCCCCGACCCTGTCAGCGCGCGAGGAACGCATTTGTTCGTGTCAAAACAGCTGCCGGTTCGCTGGGAACAAGCGGGGAGCAGGAAAAGGGAATAAAAGAACCAGCAGCTCAGGGACAAGGGCAGAATAAATCTGCATAAATACAAATGAGGTGAATATTTATTCCTCTCGCTGACCACATTTCTGCAGCTACTTTAAATTGCGAGGGAGGCACGGTCCTGCAGAGCTGGGCAGGGTTTAGGCCCAACTTGCGGGCTGCGGCTCGTCGTGGCTCCCTGCCTTTCCAGCAGGTTTGCCTATTAAATATTCTTTGCAGGCAAGTTACTCCTGTAGCTGATAGGGGAGATAAATAACAAAACCCTTGCAAATGCAAAACTCCTTTGGCAGTTTGGAAAGAAACCAAATCACGTGCTGAATGCAGATGAAGAAAAGTCCTTTTTATTGCGAGGAGTAACAGAAGGGACGTGGATTGGCCTCACCCACAATGCAGCACATCCAAACCCACTTGGAGATTACAAGACAGGATAGCATGTACTCTGATCAGTTCAAAGCAGAACTGTGAACAAATCAGCTACGTACATATTTAGATTAGATTGTAGGCCTTTCTTCCTACTTCTTAACAATATGAAATCACTGGAAAGAGAAAAATTTCCTTTTCAAGTGGTCAACTAATCACAAAGCAGGAGGAGAGCAAAGTCAAAGACTTACATTTCATCAGTGTTTGTCCCTTTTCTTTCTTCCCTTTCTGTGGATTTGGTGCACGTGGTGCACGCTCACAACATTCACGTGGGACCAGTGCGTGTGGAAGGACTTTCTGCTAGCTGCCGGCTGCCTCAGTTACGCACTGGGGACGTGTCCCCATGCCATGGCCATCACTGGCCCTGAACCCAGCCCCAGTTGCCTGGGGAGGACTTGTGGATCAGGCCACTGTCTTTGTCGGTGACCGTACAGCCACGACAGCCAGGAGAGCACACGGGCAGGACCCACAGCTCCTGCCACTGGCACCACGGCAGCACTGCAGTCAGCACGGCTCAGCTGGCAGAGCCACCAAATCCTGGTGAGGCTGAAATGTAAGGTAGAAGAAATAGCGTATTTTCTTGGTTGTGTTGCTCCCGTTTTCATGTCTGTTCTCTGTGCATCGTATCATCCTCCTCTCTTTGCTCCTCCTCCTCTTGGTGTAGTGGTGGGAATGGTCCAGGGGGCACCTGGGGATGCTGGAGATGAGGCTCAGGCAGTGCAGGGGCATCGCGGGAGCAGCTCAGCTTGGTGCAGCAGCCCCCTGCTGCCTCCCAACAATGGCACCAGGCTCACCCCGTTGGGCTCACCTTGCCTGGCACCGGCACCAGCACCAGGACCAGCACACCCAGCTCCGAGCCCCGTCCCCTGTGAGCAAACCCTTACCTGAGGCACTGCTGGCCCTGTGCCTAGTGCGTGCTCCTGGCATCGATGCCTGCAACTGGGAGAGATGGAGCCACGTGAGAGCCCCCTGCCCAGCCGAGCCCCGCGGTCCTGCCCGGGGCCCTGCTGTGCACCGCCTGTGCCGGGGAGCCCTGGTGTTATGGGCAGAGATGATTTAGTGCCCTGAGGAATTCACCTCTGGGGAAGCTGGGATGGCTTCCAACTCTTTCTTCCCTCCTCTATATATTAACTTTGCATGCATATGAAGCTCAAAGCTCTTACAATCACCTCTGCAAATATTAATTAATCCTCACAGCATCCTGAGAACCATTATTCACTCCTACTAAGTAAATATTATTAAATCCTTTTATGAGAGGTGAAGTGACTTTTCCAGGGCTGTACAGAGCATGAGCAGGAGCACACAGACCTCGTTTTATGGTGTGACTGCATCCGCCCGTAGCCGCAGGACCTGCTCCCGGCTGTACCTGTGCCAGCATCGTGTCCCCATCCCACCCGCTGTCCCCGCTGCCACCCCGCTCCTGGCACCCTGCGGAGCCCAGGGCTGCCCCTGGGGCTGCACTTACTCTGCAGGAGCCAGTCGATGAAGACAGCTGGAAAGGGGTAGTTCTGCAAAAAAAGGAGGAGACGTTAACGGGTGTGAGTGCAGGCGCTGCGGCTGTGGGAAGGCAGGAAGGTGAGGAAAGGCGAGGGATGGGTCGGGGCCAGACCCGGCACAGTGTGCGGATAGGGCAGGTCCCATTGCTCTATTATTGGTGGGGACACGGCCATAGGAGGATAGGGGCATGGGAGAAGGCTGGGGAGCGTGGGAGCCTCCATCCAGAACCATCCCTAAAGCCAGGTCCTGGGGCTACGCCTGGCGCTGGCAGCACCTGCAAGTCCAGCTCCACAGAGTTCTCCAAGGTCATCGGGAAACTGGAGAGGGCAGACTGGATTTTCCCAAGGAGTCCAAAAAAGACGATGCCTGCGGAGACAGAGAAGGAGAAGGAGAGGCAGGGGCAGAGGCTGCCAGGCTCGCAGAGCTGCCTGCAGTGCCCTGTCCTGCCCAGAGCCCCCAGGGCTGGTGCAGTGCCTGGGAAATGCTGTCCCTGCCCCCAGGTGTTCCCAACTCTCATTTTCCTGTGGGGCTCAAACCCCCTGGGTTCACAGGTGGTGAAAGCTGTTGTTCTGGAGTTATCTGGTATATGAAATGTTTGGATGACATCCTGAAAACTTTCCGTGGAGTGAAGCAGCAACTGCGCCTCTGCCTGGCTTGAGAGCTAGGGAGGGACAGACATGGCTCTGGGGGCCACGTGCCAGGGCTGCCTCGCTGCAGCAGTCTGGGTCTGCTAATTATAAACCCTAATTATAACCCTAATTATAAACCCTGCAGTAAGGGCAGCAGGGTCCATGCACGGTGCTCTCACCACGGCGAGCAGTGGGAGCAGAGCCGTGTCCATGCCCCCAGCACACTGCTTGGTGTGGGGGGACCAGAGCTGCCCCTGCCGCGAGCAGAGCGACTCCTTCCCCACGTCCCATGCTCTGCTGAGGGCATCCTCTGTTGGCAGAAACACCAGACACAGAAAAGCCACGTGTTGCTACAAAAATTATATAGAAAAGTTCGCAACTTACGGTTGAGAAATTGTAGTTTGATATTGATGATGCTGAACCAAATATTCACTAATGGGCAAAACTGCAACGGTAATAAGTGGAACAGCCTTGGTGAGAATATCGCAGTTGTAGCAACACATTTCACTAACATCTTTTGAGTCTCACAGACTTTAAATCAAGATGGAGCAATCAGCTCCTAGAGCATAGTTTCCTCCATGGAAAAAGAGCAATATAAATTGTTCAGCCTACTTCTCAAAACAGCACAGCTTCTCTTTAACAGAATAAAAGATTTTCTAACAAGCACCTTTTTTCTAAGTGAGGCTGTCACTTCTGTTTACCATACCTTCTCCGTACGAAAAGGCATTTCACAAAGCAATTGGTTACAAATTATCCCGTAACATTGCATGATGGAATTTGAATTGCTTCTAACAAATAAATCCTGACTCTAAGAAAGATCAAGGAAGTTTGCAGAATTCAGTTATAGAACGTGGGTGTGTGTCTGTACACGCACACATATCTGGATATGGATATGTAAATCTGCTTCATGCTTATGGGAAAAACACTGATTTCAGTCAAACCTTCTGACATGGCAGAATTTCTTGCACTCACCAGTGCAGGTAGGAGAGACCGAAGAGAGGAGTTCAGCAAACCGCTCACCAAATTGGTGAAGAAGCTGGAAAGGAAAAAAAGGCAGGAATTACTGAGGAGGCTGACAAAACCCAGGTCGCAGAATCAAGACAAATCTGAAGTGCAACGCTGGGTTGCGATGCTGTGAGCACCGAGGATGAACACACATTCTCTTCTTTTCTCTCCAATGTTAAAAGATGCAGCAAGCCCACAGCTCCCCCAGGCTTTAGCAGGAATTATAGGTGCTCAGGACTTTTAGTTATCTGCTTAGCAAAATCTGATTTTAACAGTAAATCTGTGCCCAGATTTGAGACTGAAATTTTGCCTCACTGCAAACATGCAAAGAGCTGACCTGTGGCTAGTCCTGCACATTATTTTAACCATTTCCAGATGCACAAACCAACTTCCCATTCCTTTAAAGGGTTCTCAAAAAATGGCTTTTATATGAGAAAAATTTAGTCTGCATGTTGCCACTGAGGCTTCCCTGGTGCTAACCTGCCCTCTGCAGTGCTGGGGGTCCACAGCCTGGGGACCAGAGCCCATCTGGGCAGCTCGGGGGGCTGAGCCCTGAGAGGAGAGGGAGGGAAAAACCTGCCCAGGGGCAAAATGCACAGCCGTGCTGAGGGCCAGGGCCAAGCCCCACATAAGCCCGGGTTGGATTCGGATCCTGCGTGCTGTGGCTGTGTCCTTGCAAATCACCCCGGGACTTCCGAATGAGAAGCTGCACAGCGTGTCAAATTAGTATGGGGCTGGTGAAGTTTGCCCACACTCACCCCTTTCGCAGGTTGACTTTAATGCCACCGTACAGGTTGCGGCAATCCTTAATGACCAACTTGAGGTCACCAGGGGTGTCTTGTGTCAACGCAATGTGGGATGTGATGTTCGTTTCCACCGAAGATCCGCTCAGAAAGAGAAATATTCTGAAAAGTAAGGAAATAACTGTTGTGGCTTGGAGGGCTATGGAGAAGATGAAAGCACAGAACAGCAGTCTCTGTGGCTGAGACACAAGCTGGGGCTCGGCTGTGGCTGTTTTCATCTCAGGACTTTCATCAGGCTCCTGTTCGGGTTAGCAGGTCATCGAGCCCCTGAGTGCTAACAGGCATGGGGGGTTCCAGGGCAGCTTGGACTTCAGAGGAAGGAAGGACTCATCTACATGAAAGAGCACAAAGCCTTCTTGGCACTTGGCTTCCAACACCTTGTTCGCAGCAGGATCACCGGCTCTGCCAGCACCTTGGGGTTGAGATCTGGGCCTTGGTGAAGTCAAGAGGTTCTCTTAAGGAGAACAAGATTTCTAAAATGCATTGCAAATGCATATTCACAGCAGCTCCAGAGCTGCATGCAATGCACAAGCTCCCCTAAGAACCAAACGTTGGCGGATGCTTCTCCAGCCCCCTGAACCGCCCCAGCTCCCCCACTCCCTGGGACCCTGTAACCCCACCACGCTTTGCTCTCCCACCAGCCCTGCTCACCCTGGCAAGTTGAACGTCAGCTTCGAGTACAAGTTCAGCACCAGCTCACCCCCAGGAAGGACCTTCCACGATGCTCGGGCTTTGTCCAGGCTCAGCATCTTCAACCTGGGGGTTGAAACCAAAGCCAACCCGAGCTGAGATGGGAGCAAGCCAGACTGCTGCGAGCTGAGCTTGCTGCACAGCAGGTGGCAGGAGCAAGCCCTACAGCCTCATCCCTTCTGCCAGTCATTGGGCTTGTTACCCAGGTGGATAGCCCTGGTCAAAAGGTGTAGGTGGGGAAGGGTCAAGCCCTGCTCCAAGAGGAGAGAGCTTCAAAGCAGGACCAGGTTGCGCAGGGCTGTGTCCAGCTGAGTCCTGGCCATCACCAAGGACAGATATTCCCCCACCTCTTGGGGTGCCCATCGCAGTCACATCACCGTCATGGGAAAGACTTTTCCTGGACCTGTGTCTGGTTGGCATTTCCCCTCGTGTGGGCTGCAGGCCAGGGACTGCTGGTCTGTGTAACAGGAAGGATCTGGTCCTGCCCTGGAGCACTTCTTTAGGGGAACCCCCACCTCTGGGCACCACTTGTTAGAAAAATGCCAGTTAAGTATCTCCTATTAATTACTACTGCCTTTTTTTTTTTTTTTTTTTAAAATCTATTGCTATTATTTACTCTTAAAGCTAAGTTTTTAAACACCAGGCTCTTACAAGCTGTCACCATGTCAGGGAAGCTGGTGGATGGGCCATGGATCTGCAGTGATCATCACCACCGTGCTTCTGCTCTGACTTACCAGGCTAAGTGCTGTGTCGATTTGTCGGGGACTGCAGCACCCAGCGGTCCTCCTTCACCCAGCAGTCCTCCAACTCCTCCTTGGCCCAGCAGTCCTCCTTCTCCTTGGCCCAGCAGTCCTTCTTCACCCAAAAGACCACCAAGTAGACTTCCATTGCCTGCAAGACCTCCTTTTCCAAGCAGCCCCGTGCCAAGCAGCCCTTCCTCTCCAAGAAGGCCTTTATTGCTGAGGAGGCCGGTGCCGAGGAGCCCTTTCCCACCAAGGAGGCCTGTGCCGAGGACACCGGCGTTCTTGGATTCATTTTCAGTGCCAAGGAGACCTTGACTTCCTTCACTACTCGGACTCTTCTTGCCGAGAAGGCCCGTCCCAAGCAGCCCACCTTCACCGAGAAGGCCAGTGCCAAGAAGCCCACCTTTCTTGCTGATCAGACCTTCACCGCCGAGCAGACCTCCTGCAACAAGCAAGTCCTGGTTATTAACCTACCTTGTTCAGAACATCATTTTTTTATTTTTTTATTTTTTTGACAGCAAAAAGGTCACCCTGCGCATCTTGACTGCTAAACAAAAATGCTTCATCACACCGCATCCTCCGTCCCCGCCAGGCTTCGTGCCAGCTGGGACTGCCTGGCTGCTGCCCGCGTTTCATCCTGACAGACTGAGCAAGCTGGCAGGTCGTTCCCTTTTAGCTAAGACTTTTAAAAACCAGCCCAAATCCCTCTGTGGTGCCTCCTCCACCTGGGTGAGTCCCTGCCAGGGACATCTTTGCCCAGGTGGGGCCAGTTTGGCAGTGCCAGGGGGTGCGGGCAGCTGGGGTATGGGGACGTGCTGGCACCGAGGGGACACCGAGGGGACACTGTGGGGAAACCTCGGAGCTCACCGTCTGTGGGCTGTGCTGGGCCAGACCCCAAGATGCCCCCCAGGTTGAGGAGGCCCTGGGAGGGGGGCAGGAGGCTCCCGAGGATGGTGAGGCACCAGAGGGGCAGCATCTCCGTCCCAGGACCTGCCGAGAGACCCACATCAGCCCAGGCAGCTGGACATGGTGGCCCTGGGCCCCCACCACTCCCTGTCCTCCCCGTGTGTCACCCTGGGCAAAGCCCTCCTGCCCCAGGAACCATCCCTGGCCCCCGTGCCCCCATCCCACCTCCCTCGCTGTCGCATTTTGTCCAAAGCAGGGGGCTGCCGTGCTCCAGGGCAGTTCCCGTCCCCACACCCTGGTGCAGAGCATCTGCCTGGCATCGCAGGGGGGCTGCGGGGAGGAAAATGGCATTTTGGAGAGAGCAGAGGGAGGAGAAGAAGCAGGAGGACCTTGTAGCGAGAGAGATGGATTGCTTCAACCTGCTCAGAAATGGCCCTGAAATAAGAACAGATAAAAGGGCACAGCCGGATAAAAAATGGTGTGTCAAAGCCACGTCCTTCTCCACCTCGTGAAGAACACCTTGCATTATGAAAGCTCAAAGCACAGCCAAAATCAGATTCACTTCCCCGTGGTCAGGCTGTTTGTTTTTCTCATTTTGCTTCAGTCAAGCCTCTGAAGAGAGCCCATTTTTCTGTGTTTGAGCTGCCTCTAGTGACAAGAGATCACCCTTGGGGATCTCATGTTCCCACACCACTTGGTCTTCTTGGGGTTGTGACCAGCACTGTGACATGCTGGTTTATGCCAATAAATGTGTTTGCAAAGAAGGGAAAAAGGCAATTGCCGAGCCATTTCTATAGGTCTCGAGTCCAACAAAACATACATAGCCTGCACAGCCCACGGCGTGGGCCCAGCCTGCCTGGCATTGTCTCCTTTGTGAAAGACAAAGTACGATCTGCATATTGCAGCACTTCAGCACTAGGAAATAACGTTATTTAGGTCATTCTGAACAACTTATCTGTTCCA
This sequence comes from Aythya marila, assembly GCF_965140915.1. Taxonomy (NCBI): domain Eukaryota; kingdom Metazoa; phylum Chordata; class Aves; order Anseriformes; family Anatidae; genus Aythya; species Aythya marila. The sequence continues at coordinate 697,014 of NC_139057.1, forward strand.
GATACTTTTTAAAAAATCCTTCTATGACAGTTCTTGGCACAATTAAATTAGACTTTAATTCACTAGACTGTCTTTTACATTTTCCCTTTGATCAGCACGTAATGATGCACAGCTCCTGTAGCTGTGATTATTGAACAGAAGAGAAAGATAGAGGCTTGAGCAGCTTCGATTGAGAATTGTGTCAAATAAAATCAGTGGGATTTGTTGGAGGGTCTCTGCAAGACGTGTGTAGCATTGTAAGAGGATGCCAAAATGGGTTTCAGGTCTTTTAAAAGAGCTCTTAGAGAGAATATGTGATAAAGCAGACAAATATCTATGCAGGTATTAACTATATTCAACTAGTCAGTACATCTCCTTGGTCACTCACATTTAAGTGAGCTGAGCATCTTGTACATGTAAAATGTATGCATGGCTTTGCAGATAAGTGCTTATTTCATACCAGCTGAGATTAGATCTGATAAGCTGAAAATTGTTCTGAATTCTGGTCAACAAGAACAATTAAAGAGTCCTAGTCATTTCTTCTAGCTTAGTCATTATAATAGACTTAACAACAACAAAAATAAATGTGGAATTTGACAAGCAAGAGCTCTACTGGCTTTAAAAATTAATTTTCATAAATGATTAAATGCTGCTACAGAAATCAAAGGAAAACATCATTAAAATTCTTGCTTTTTCAAGCTGAGTTACACTTTGCTGTAGGTCGTCTAATGGGAACAGGAGTTCTGTGGCTACGGTACCTTTATGCCTCTTACCTGGAGCCCTTTGAAGTTGCCGTGCAGCTGCCTACAGCCTCTTATCTGCTGCTGATAGGGAGCAGCTCTTATATACCCAGCAGAGTGCAGGAACAAGGAAAGTACAGGGAAGGATGAAATAGGAATAATTTCCCCATGTGGGCTCAGAAGCACAAGCCCTGTGCCAGCCTGACTAGCAATGGACCGAGGTGTAGGAGTGCTGGCCAAGCCAGGGGGCAGCCCGCTCCTGCCCTGCAGCCCCGGTGCTGTTACCAAAACTGCAAGCAGCTGGGGCACACAGCTGTATCAGTGCAGGGACAAGGATGGGGACAGGCAGAACTAGGCACGAGCAACCATCCCAGGGCATCCCTCGGTCCCAGGGCAGGCATCCCTGTCTCTTCCCTCTCTCCTGGTTGTATCTCCAAATTAATTTGCCTGGGATGGGCAGACCCCAGCCCCTGTGCTGAGCATCACAGCCCCTTTGAGACAACCACACAGCGGCCAGGGTTGTGGTGTGGGGTCTGGGGACGTCCCCGGTCCCTGGCTGAGTGGGTGGCTGAGGGGGGACTTGGGGCAGCTCTGCCATGGGGGATGCTCCATCAGGGTTAGGAGGGTTTTGTCTGCGTGCAGGGAGAGGACAGCTGCCTCCAACAAGCGAATTACGCACTGCAACAGCATAAGGTTGATTTTAAAAAGTAGTCGCAAACTAAAGGGTTTGTGGATTTATGGTGTGCCAGCTGCTCTGTGGAAACCACGCATTACCCAGAGGTAAGCAGGAGATGGCTTGTGTCTCAAAGGAAGATCCAAGCAATTTAAAGCAGGCTTGAGAGAGAACAAATACAAGCAGAGGGGGAAATAAATGCTGATAGGAACGGAAAAAGAACAGTAAAGATGACGGGAAAAGCCTAAGTCTCAGCTCCAGATAGTTTTCAGAGTGTAACAGGGTTGGACAAAGGACGCAGGCTCGAAGGCAGCATTACTGAAGCAGTCCCAGAGGTCTCCCCTCACCCCAGGAGTGCTCGGTGGCTTGACAGCCTGAAGTTAGCAGCAGCCTCATTGCTCTGACAGCAGCTGAACCAAAGGAAAGAGCCTGTGCAGGTCGGGCATTGCCCAGAGGTGCAGGCAGTGAGCTGCCCGTGTCTGCCCCCAGCAGCACGACCACTTGCCCCCTGCTCCCTGTGGTGCTGGGAGGGGATGGGGCAAGGGCTCCTCCAGCACCACAGCTCCAGCACGGTGGGCAGGCAGCCAGCTCGCCTCGTCATGCCCAGAGGGTTCCCCAAAACCAGGGGAAGGGGTTGCGTTCAGGTGAGTGGGTTTTGCATGAAAAGGCTGATGGGCTCGTGTACCCTCCGGTTGTGTACAGACACAGGAGCTGTTACCGGGCCCTTGCCTAGCCCCAAACCAGGCACTCGCAGAAACTGAGACACATTCTGATCTAAGGAGAGATCCACTCCCACCCCATGAGGATAAGAAGAAGACCCCAGGGGCTTCAGATCCCTGAGGGAAGGTGCAGCATCTCGCTCTAATGTAATTCTTGCCAGCAGACGGGTGCCTGAGCATCAGCGAAAAGAAAAGTGCAAAATACAACAATCAGAGGCAAAAAACACCCTTGCTTTCTTTTGTGTTCAAAGCAACATAGGGAGGATGCAACATTTTTGTGGAAAAGACCGAGCTGCTGTTTTGCTCTTCCAGGCACAGCGAAACGTCGTGGGGCAGCTTCGAGCAGGCTGGGCTTCCCACCTCTCGGGTGGTGGACGTGGAAAACCGTAGGTCCTGCTGCAGCAGTGGGCTCACGCCGACAGCACGAGGAGATCCTGGTGCGGCAGAGGGCTCGGTGTCACTCGGATTCATTTTACACCATGCCCCGGGGAGCGGGGGCTGCACTCACCTCAATGACATTGATGTCGGCGTTGGTGAAGTCGATGTTCAGCAGCCGCGGGAGCGGGACCCCCCTGCCCAGCACGCCTGTGGGTCGGGGCAGCCCGGTCAGCACGGCGTGTCCCTGCCACCCCATCCCTGCACCCCCAGCCAGCACGAGGCTTCATGCCCCGGGGCCCAGCGCCGTGTGCTGGGGTTTGCAGCACCCACTGGTGGGGGGCAGCAGGGGCTTGGTGGGGGCGTTTTGTGATGTGTGCTCGCCGCCCCACAAAGCGCTGCCACCGGAGTGAGCCTGGCCCTGCCGAGCCGTCCCATCGCCACCACTGCACCCAACCAAGGTCAATGCAATGCACGGAGACGCGTGCAGTGGCTGCTCTAACACAAATGAGTGCATGCATGAGGCATCAAAGCTCCCTTACTGTTCAGTGCAGGCAGGAAAGCGACATCGAAAATCTTGTCAACGAGCATCTCCAGCAGCGAGATCTGCAACAAGGAGAGGGTCCCTCAGAGCTGTGCTCCCGTGGCCAGCGCGGCCTCACCCTGTCCTTGGGGCTGTGGGGGTGCTCCTGTTGTCCCACCTGAACCTGACCTGACCCCTGCTGCCCCAGCTCCACACCCACTTCATGCAAATCCCCAGCTTCACAGAAATTGGAACTTTCTTTAAGCATTCAGTGGTCAAATTTTAGTCCCAATGTAATGGCACTCCATAGGCCTGTTCCAGCCAGCATTAAGAGCTGCCTGAAATTGAATTCCTGCTGCCCTGACAGCACGAGCACAGCCCAGGATGGAAGTGGATGGAGCGATGCAGCCCCCCCAGGCTGTGCTGGGCCCACACCGAGCTCGGGTACCAAGCCCACGGCTGCTGTGGCTGCATAGGCTCTGCAGTGATCACAGTAGGTGCGCACACCCTGCCAAACAGGGGCAGTCCTGCTTTGTTCGCATTTGCCCCAGTGTAAACTGGGGTCAGCAACTGGGATAGTTCCCGCTTCCCATCGCTATCTTTCACACAGATCTATGGGATTTTTTCTGAAGACCGTTCATGGATCACCCATAAAACAAATCCATCTGCAGAGGTGAGAGAAAGGCACTGTTAAAAATGCCATAAACGATAGTCGGCACTTGGCCCTTAATTCTCCCGTGCCAATCTCTCTCAGTGCTTTGCTCTCTGCAGTAGATTTCACGTATGGCTGAGGCTGCTCCTGTTCTTACATCAAAGTCACCAACAGATGAAGACTCCAAGAAGAGATCAGTCCTGCAGAAGGAAGCAGAAGCAAGTGAGGTTCAGGTTCCCTGTGTCCCACCGCGCATCTCATTGCCTGGGCACCCCTAACCACCCCAGGCCCATCCAACGCCAGCGTGAGCGGTGGCAGAAGAAGACAGTGTCCTACTTCTCACGGCTGGCGCTGATCTTCAGTTTGTTGCCCTCAACAGAGAACTGGGCCAGCAGGGAAGCATCCTGCAGACAAGCAGAGGACAAGCACAGGCTCTCAGACAGAGCTGAAGCAGCCAAGTCCCAACGAGATGGCATTTCTGCACAGCTGCTGCTTTATGCGTACGATATTCAGAAGGCAGAGGAACTTCTGGACGTCATCATGGTGGATGGCCACCACCTCTGCTGTAGCCTTGAGCTGGATCGTGGCTTTGTTTTTCTTTAGGGTCACCACAGGTGCTTCAGGGACTGCAATTTTCAGCAGCAATTCGTGTGGCTCAGGGTACGCCTTGAAAACCTGCAACATCCAAAGCAGGAGGCTTGTGGTGGCATGTGAGGAGGATCGGGGGGAAGCAGGGAACGGGCTGCCTGTGGGGGCATTGCTGTGCTCAGCGATGGATTTGCTCCTGGATTGTTCCAGTTCAAGACTGTGTGTGAGCTCAGCCACTGTGCATGCCCTGAGCCCCCCAGGAGCATCTGCTGCTGTCTGTGGGACTGCTGCAAGGGGTTTTTGTGACCCAGGAGATGTGCAGAGGACAGGCTGGCAAACCAAGCTTGGGGCTGCATTGGTCTCTGATTTCAGACCCAAGCCAAAGCTCTTTCAAGCCCAAGGGATGTCTGAAATGATGTTTCTGAGAGGAAGAGGCAGGGGGATCTCCCCTGCATGTCTTACTGGGCCAGCTGCAGTGTGGGCAGGAACCAGGACTCACCGCAGGAACCAGGGCTCCCAGCGTCGATGTTGTCAGCGGTGGGAGCTCAGGGAACTGTCACAGACAAGGAGGGGAAATGTTGCACGTGAGCACGATGGTCTTCAGCAGATAGCTCATACTTTGCCCCAGTAACACACCTGAGACCTCACGGTCTCTCACTCGTGTTTTTTTTTGCCCAAGATAGCACAGATCCCAGTAAATGGCAGCGAGGTGCTAGAGGACTGCAAGGTGAGACCAGCGCACACCACACTGCTGGCAGCCCCGGGCCTCCTGGGGCCAGGCAGATCTCCCGTGCTCACCATGCCGTTGGCGATGTCCAGGTCCAGGGCGCCTTCCTTCTGCAGGGCAGACAGCACCGACCTGAGGAAGTTGACGGAAAGGCCCAGCTGGGAGGAGCTGGTGTCTGGCATCGGTGGCAGGGGCGGCATGGGGACCCTCGGAGGTGCGGGGACACTTTCTGCTCTTCCCAGCGGGTAGTCAACCAGGCCTCCTGCTACTCGCCCAACAACAGTCTGCAGTTACAGGGAAGAAAGCACAAGCCAAAAGTGTTGCAGAAGCTCGCAATATTTGCCTTTATGGTTAACTTCATGTTCAGTCAATGTGAAATCCCTTCATGCACAGCCAAGCCAAGGCAGATCCCATTGCATTTCCTTCTCCAGAAGTTCATGAAATGCGAACCCTGCTGTGCTCTGCCGTGACAGCAAGCAGCACGGGAGCAGGGAGCAGAGCCAGCCCCTCTGTGACCCCCTCACAGCACCCTGGATGCCCTCGGCTCGGTGTTCTCAGCTGAGGAGCTGTTCCCCAACCCGTGTGAGATATCACAGTGCGTGTAGCGAACAGAAAGAGAAGGTGCAGGACTTACATTCAGGTCTACTTCAAGGAACTGGCCGGTCACCAGGGGGAGGCTGGACACGGTGTACTGGATACTGCCCAGCAAACCCAGCGGCACCAGTGCTGGGGGCAGAGGAGGCAGCTCAGCAGCTCCCATGGGGCAGGGGTGCAGCTCCCCTTGCCCGCTGCAGTTCCTCCAGCAAAGCCCCAATGTGCTTGTGGGCTCTGCCCTGTCTCTGAGAGCTCCATGCAAAGCCACATCCCTAACGAGCAGTGTGTGCCACTGCTGGAAACGGAGGGGCCACCCCACCACCCCCACCCAGGGGTCTCTCTGCTGATGGCTTAGCTTTGCTGGGTGCTGCTCCCTGGCTGCTCCCAGGGATAAGGGGGTCTCAGCAGGGTGCTCCCGGGGTCCTGGCACTGGTGTGGCACAGAGGTGGGGTCTGGGGGCAGCAGCATCACAGTCCCCACATGGTCAGCACAGAGGGCAGAGATGACCCAAAGGGAAGGCAGAGGGACCCCAGGCACTTACAGTTGACGAACCCCAGTTGGTCGCTGACGAGGCCCAGGGCAACATCGAGGACTGGGCAGAGCTGCAGGGGGGACGGGGAGCGACCACACTCAGAGCCAGGCACATCCCAGCATGTCCCTGCCCCTGTGCCCCGGGTGCTGCAGTGCTGGTGCTGGGGCTGGGAGCCCCTCCAGTAGCCCCCCAGTGCTGCTGAGGCTGGGCCAGACCTGGGTCCAGCCCGGGGTACCCTGCCCTCCCTCCAGCACACTGAGGAAGCAGGACAAGTACAGGGTGCCAGGAGCCCATGTGAGATGGATGGAGAGACCCTGGGACTCTCGGGAGGGAGCAGAGACCCCAACCCATCACACGGGCATCGTTAGCAGATCCCAGGCACTTGGGCAGATCTTTGCCAGGCTCTGGAGCAGGCACAGTTTCTCCCACACAGATGGAGAGGTGACACGTGTCCCTCCCTAAGCCCCAACCATGGCAGCCCTTGGGGCAGTGGCGTTGATCCTGCCCTGGGACAAGCAGGAGCAGCAGCACAGCTTTCAGATGGACTCATTGCTCCTTTCCAGGGTAGGATTTATGCCTCCTGCTCACCTGGAGTCACTTGGGCAACAACTGCACTGACTGAGGTGTGCCCTGGCTCAGCTTACACGAAGCCGCACCACAAGGGGTTTTTCTTCCAACTTACCAGATTAGGAAGAAGCCTGTTCAGGACACTGGCCAATAAATTATCCACAACTGGGAGCAGGCTGTGGAAAAACAAAGGAACACCAGGAAAAAAAAACAAGCTGCAAAGTAAATGAGTTTTAAACAATTCCCTGTGAAATGCATGTAGAGCAGGCCTCCTGGAGCAAGGCAATTGCAGCAGTGAAGTGTGTTGTGTATGCTTGGATTTTGCATGAGATAAGTCTAATTTGCATCCCAAAATAGCCAGTGGGAAATTTATTGCTGCCTTTTTTTACTAGGCTCTGTAAATGAGCAAAAACAACCTCAGCCCAAGTAGGTTTTGTGCTTCACATGCCAAGTGCTTACATCTTAGCAGACGCTGTGCAATGCCAGGTAAAAAGACTGAATGCAGCACAGGGGGCAGGGATATTCCTCTGAGACCTCTGCACCACTGCAGGGTGTCCTGCTTGGCTGCACAGCCCCACAGGAGAACCCTGCTCTTTGCTGCAGATGCTCCAGGGCACGTGGGGACAGCCACCACCAGCAGCCCTCTGCTCCTGCCCCCTGGCATGGCCAGTGAGTGACTGTCACCAGCTCTGCCACTGTCATCCACAGAGCTGGAAGCGCCCCCGTGCCCACCCTGGTGTCTGCTGGCATGGGCAGGGGGTCAGCGAGGGGTGATCAGTGGTCAGCACGTGCCAGTGGATCAGGACGTCGTGGTCACTCACCCTCTCAGCAGTCTGACTTTAATGCCCCCGAGGAACGTGTCGCACTTCTCTATCACCAGTCTGGGATAGCCGGTGCCGTCCATGGTCAGCCTGACCCTCGATGTGATGTTCACTTCCACTGCGATGTCGAGCAGACCCAGGAGGCTGTGCAAGGGGACGGGGCTGAGCTCCAGAGGAGCAGCCCCTTCCTGGGGCAGGAGCGGGCTCTGTCCCCCTGCACCCCTCGTGGCACCAGCCAGACCTACCTTTTGCCATTGAGGGCCACCCGGGTGTAGAGGTTCAGGTGGACGCCGATGCCAGGCAGGAGCCGTAGGGACACCCTGGGGAGCGTCAGGTCCACGATCCTCAGCCTGCGGGGACAGCGAGGGGGGCATGGACAGTCACGAGTGGGGGCTCTGGGCACGGCAACCCACTACCCGAGGCTCTGCACAGGTGATTACTTGGGGGATGGGTGAATTTAGGTAAGAAATGGCAAAAGACACCAAGTTTTCTCAGTTATTTTCCGGTTTTATCAGAAGCTTTTTCTAGTTGCCTTATTATTGCTTGCTCTTGTGCTTCTGCTCAGTGCTAGACAATAAGAATTAAAACAGGAAAATTGCAAACAACTGAGCATTAGCTTGGAAACAACGGCATCGGCTGCCCAGGGCTGATGTACAGTTCAGTGCTCCCTCTACGGGCAAGCACTTCTCAACTCCCACCACCTTCAATCTCCCCTTGTGTAGCTAGGAGGTTCTTCTGCAGCTGGCAATGCAAACCTGGGGACTTGCAGGCAGCATTTCTGCCAAGGAGTCAGCGCCCAACCAAATCTGAGCAGCTACTGAAGGATCGCCACAGCCCCCCATCCCCAGCAGCATTCAGAGGTTGCCCCCCCTCCAATGACCCCGGACGGAGCCCTCCTTACCCGGTGAGCCCCTGGACCGTGCTGAGCAAGCCTCCTTCCCCCAGGACGCCGAGCAGCCCGCCGCCTCCCAGCAGCCCTCCGCTGCCCAGGAGCCCTCCTCTGCCGAGAAGCCCACCGGGGCCACCGAGGGTCCCCGCCGTGCCTTGGAGACCTCCATCGCCCAGCACTCCTCCAGCGACCCCCGGGGGGATGCCACCCCTGGGGACGTCACCAGCAGCTGCAGGCCAGCCCCTGGGAGGGAGGCCGTTTCTGGGGGCCGCCCCGTAAGCATCCCCACGAAGACCCCCAAAAGCATTGCCACCGAGCAGACCGCCTCCAGCCTCCCCACCTCCGCCCAGCAAGCCACCGCCAGCTTCACCACCCGCGCCCAGCAGGCCACCAGTCAGCCCCCCCAGCAGCCCCCCGCCACCACCACCACCCAGCAGACCACCGGTAAGACCACCCAGCAGGCCACCGCCACCGAGGAGACCTCCTCCAAGGCCACCGCCCTGCAGGCCGCCGCTGCCATCCACACCGGGCACTCCGCTGCCGAGGGGCATCTCGCCGAGGGCACCACGGAGGGCACTGCCTTGCCGCAGGGAGCCTGCAAGAGCTGGAGACCCCCAGCACCATCAGCCCCTGGGCAGAGCCCCTCCTGCTTCACCTGCAGGCTGAGCCCCTGCTGAGCACGAGCTCCCCATCCCAGTCACCGCCCGGTCCAGCCCCTGCCTGCCTGCGCTTCTTTTTACCCATCTGTGCTACAACAGCAAAAAGGGCTTTGACATCTTCCAAATACCAGGGCAGGAGGCACGGACCTGTGCAAAGCAGCGCAGGGGAATTTGCAGCCCACCCAGGTGAGGCAGCACGTGGGCTGGCTTGGTTACAGGGGCTGCGTGGTGGCAGACCCACACCAGGAGGCGAGGTTAGGGCTCATGCAGCACCTCTGTTTAGTCCCTATCACGCGGGGAGGCCTTCTGGGAGCCTGGCTACTTGAAATTTTAATCACAATAAAAAAGAAAGACTCGGAGGTTGGTTAGGGCAGGTCAACTCACCGTCGCTCAGAACACCCTTATTGAGCCTCAGGACGGCATCTGTTGGTGGCTGGCCCAGTGTCAGGGTCAGCAGGGCGTACACGACAGCGATGCTCAGAGCCGTTCGCATGCTGTCCTCTGACCCCGCTGGTGGTGGTGGCAGGATGGGGACACGGGATGGCTCGCACCGCTCACACCGCTGGCACTGAGGCAGCCAGCAGCAACCTGGGGAAAAAGAACGGGGGTGAGGGGAAACAGGGTGGACAACCCTTGGAGGCAGAGGAAAGCCTGAGATATCTCAAGCTGGGTGCACAGTTTTAGGTGAGCAGCAAATCTGGGCGTTAGGAGCAAAACTGTTTGTGTGTTCGAGCCACATCCAGCTAACAGATTTGGACACACACACATGGAAAGAGGGAAGCATCCATACGCACATCTGTCGGTGATTTTTCAAGCCACTGTCTGCACAGCCACAGCACCTATTTGCTTGCTTCCATTCACGTGCAGCCCGGGCAACATGCTCCTTTCCACCTCCGGTCGCTGTGACATGATTTTGAACTTGCAGCGTGAAATCGTAACTCATAACCCAGAGGCTGCACGGCGCTTCCCTCACTAAAACCATCCCCTAAGCAGGCGTGCAAATCCATCCTGCCATCACACAAACAACTCATGTCTGGAATAAATTCCTTCAGCTCTTTTTTAAATGGCATGTTTTAACCTTGCAACAATAAAAATAACACCAATTCCTTTAAAAAATCCTGCAATGCAAAAATATCCCTAATTTTTTGTCAGATGAATACAGTTTCCTTCAGCAAAGTGTTCCCATATTGCTTTATCAATCTGCTTTTTGAAGTTTTCAGGCTAGCCACTAAATATAAACTAGGATCATTTAGCCACATTTCTACCATTTTCAGTATCTTCCCAATGTTTTTCTCACTCACCAGAGCATATTGCAGGGCTTGCAGGTAAAATGGTGGCTCTGTGCCCCAGTCTTAGAAAACCACGTGCCACTGTTTTGCCCACCTTTACCTGGCCTTATCCCAAATTGCAAAGCTCAGCTCTGGTCTTCCACGGCTCAGCTCCTGATCAAGTGGAGACCTCGCAGCTGTCCATGGTCACCCAGCCCTCAGCTCTTCTCTGCTGTGTAGGAACAGGGGGTCCTTATATAGCAAAACCAATGCAGGAAAAATGGAAGGATGCCTAATTTGTAAGAGCTGGGCTAGTGGATTGGGTCCATAAAGCAGCATTTGTGGTTTTAATAGATCCCAGTATAAATAATGCTTTGTAAAACAGGATGGAGTATTGAGCAATAGGACACCAGATAGCCCCTTATCAGCAGTGCTGTTACTCAAGAGCTTGGAGGAAAGAAGAAAATCCCCAAGCCTCGTTGGGCTGGAGCACATGGAGCTGCTGCTGACCCCAAAGGAGGCATGCTGGAAAATCAGCTTATTCTCCAGGTGTCCACGCAAATCCCAGCCACCACCTGCATCCAGGCATTAACGCAAACTGCTGTGCTGGTATCCACAAACACACCTGCAGGTGATTTTTCAGGTCCTGCCCAGCTTTCCATTGAGCACTCCAGAAAGGCCCTGGGAGACATTTTAGCTCCTTTAGTGTTCAACCTGAGAAGCAGCTCCTGAGGATTATCCTATCGGCCTCCACAGCTGCCAGCCCCTTCCCAGCAGGTTGTGTTCCTGCAGCCCCAGGAAAGTCCCTTCGGGGTGAGAAATGCAGATCAGGTGTCAGCCCACAGATCATAAGGGTGCCTTTGTCCCGGTGTCTTGAACAGTTAATACCTTTGTGAGATAAAATATATTGCTAAGATCCCAGATAAAACTGTCCAGTGCATCTTACACAACAAGGGGAAAATACATCCCTAAACAAGGCAGCAGGAAGGTGTAAGTTCAGTGCCTGACTCTGTACAGACCCTAATAAAAGAGGCAGTGCTGGGCACATCAGCTCTCTCCCTTCCAGGTTGAGCAGTGGATGCTCTTTCCTTGCCCATCTGCTCCTTTGCTGTGGCTCTCCCTGCTCAGTTATCGAGCAGAAGGCTCAGCCCCATTCCTGTGCCTTGCTGATGGTCCCCACACTGCTCCAGGGAGGCTGCACTGGTCTGGAGCTGCCTCTGCAATGCAGCCCCAGGGTGCTGGGGTGTGGGGAGGGAGCTGTGTGTGTGGTTGGGGCTGGGGAGGGGGCTCTGGCTCCTGAAAAGCAGGGAGATTTCCTGAAAAACAGGAAAATTAGGGAGAGAGGGACACAGCTGGCTCCTGGTGGTGGCGGTCAGGAGGACACGGTGGGTAGCTCTGTGCAGCCACATGTGTTTTTTCGCACATGACTTCACAGCTGGAGCCACGGCCAGAGCTGCACAAGTGCTTTCTGCTAGGTAGCAGCTTATCGGATTATTGGCTCTGGGTATGGCCTCCTCGCTGAGTTGCGTGGCCTTTCCATGGACCGTATGGTGTAGGGGCACTGCAGAGACAAATGGATCCTGGCAGCTGGAAACCCACATCCAAAGAACATTCAGAGAGAGAAATATTGAGGCAGTGAAGGATTTTATTGATAGAGGAATTTGAGAGCAACATTTGTGCCTAAACAGGGGCTCTGGTTCCAGACTTAGGGTGTTAGAATTGGCCACAGAAAATGCCCCCTAACATCCATCAGCTGAGCACCTTCTCCATACCCCCATGTGGGCTATAGCAGGACGGATGGACCAGAAACATCCCTCCCTATGGGCCACGGCAATAACACATGACAATACTCAAGAGAAAATAAAGACGAAGCAATTAGGGACGACCAGGGCTCTCCAGGCTCACGGGGAATTATCTGCCTCATCCCAAGACCAAGGGCAAGGTTTTGCTGAGATAAGCTGGTTTTAGAGCACTCTAGGCTTCTGGTTGATCACAAAGGTGTTCTGCCAGGAAGAAGCACAAAACAATTTAGTTTTGTCAGCTGGGTTTTCTCCAGCTCTTCCCCATATCCTGCAGGGTAAGCCCCTAAAAGCGAGCAGCAGCTCCTTGGGAAGGGGACACTCGTCCTGCACCCCCCTGGGAAAGCAATGCTGGGAAAAGAGAGCCTTACATCAGCGATGTCCACCTGGCTGTTCTCGAAATTGGTGTTGAGGATGTTGGGCAGAGGGATCCCTGCACTCACGGCACCTGCAAGACCAAGAGAGCGGCTGGCTGAGGGCAAAGCCCCCAAAGCAGCCAGCAGGGGAGGGGGCTGGGATTCAGGCTGGGTGTGGAAGGGGAGGGCTCGGCCCCCGCCGTACTGTTAATGGCAGGCACGTATGCAGCTGTGAGGGCATCCGTCACCCATCCTTCAAGCCGGGAGGCCTGCAGAGGGAGGAAGCACAAGTCAGTACCCAAGGGAAATGACGGTTTGGGGGTGAAGGCTGAGCACCAGCAGCCTTATGAGCTAAGCTCTGTGGGCGCAGGATGCCTCGGGCTGGGACATGCAGATGCCAGGAAGCTTCCTACAGCAAAGCCCCTCCAGCCGACAAATGTTGGTGTCCCTGCCCTACAGATAACTCCTGGTCAACAAATCACTTGCTGCAGCATGACCATCGCAAGCACTTACATTGATAGGGCCAATTTGTGAGGATGCCAGTCTCAGTTTGACTCTACAAAAGATAAAAACAATTAAGAGTGCATCAAGAGCAGCCCTCACCACTTCCTGAGCAGTGCCCAGACCCTTTTTGCTCCAGAATTTGTCCTGTCCATACAAATAGACAAAAACTCTCTCGATACTTCAGGCATGCTCTTCATCTGAGGACGGTGCCAGGGGAAGCCCTGAAGCCCCAGAAGCTTCACATTTCTCCCACACCTCTCTCGTGCTTCCCATTAGCCACCAGCAGAGCCCCCCCCGCCGAGCTGGGCCCTACCTGTCGATGGCCAGGGAGGTGCGCAGCTTGCCACTGGCCACGGAGGGGGTGATGTTCAGACCGATGTCCTGGAATTGCAACAACAGAAGAAATGAAGTTATTTCCCAGCACAGCTCCCCGAGACTGGAAATAAAACATGGAATATTTATAAATAACCCAGATGGTGAAAAAACACCCATCTGTGTCTAGAAATAGCATTTTTTGGACAGATGGTGCCACGGATCTGTCCCCTTGGGATTTGGAATTCCCATCTTTTTGAATTTATTTAAATTTTTACTTAAACTTTTTCAATTAATTTTTGAATTATTCATCAAATATTTCACCTGCGTGCGGTTACAAGCACATTAAAAGGCCATTTTTAAGATGTGAGGCATCCAAGGGCATGGGTGCTGCCGCAGGGAGCAGCCCCACACCGTCCCCCTGCCTCACGCTCACCGAGTCCAGGCTGAAGAGGGTCTGCACGGGGAAGCCTGGGCGCCGTGTCACGACATCGATGGTGCCTTGAAGGGTGGCCGTGGCTTTCCCGTCCCGCAGGGACACCTCTGGCACATCGGCCAGCCGCACACGCAGCGCCAGCGGCAGCGACCCAGGGACCACAGTGGAGAGCTGTGCAGGGAGAGGAGCCATCAGGGCCAGCAGCCTTGGCATGGCCAGGGAGGTTAGGGACAAATGCATGCAATGCATTTTATCCCTATTTTATCCCCTGCATTACACGGTGTGAGGTGGCTGACCTGAGGGAAGGCTGAGAGGAGGGCCGAGGTGGACAGTGAGATGCTACTGGGTACCTGTGGGAACAGCACCCGTGGGGTCAGCAGCCAGCAGGGTTCTGCAGGAGCCACTGCCGGGCTCAGCCTCACCCCGTGAGCCCCGACCCACCGCTGAGCTGGTGATGTCCAGGTTGAAGGCTCCCTGCTTCTGGGCCAGCCCCAGCACGGCGCCCAGCACGTCCTGCGAGAGCCCCACCTGCACCCCGCGGCCGGTGGTTGGCAGCAGGGTGACAGGCGACGACAGCCCGCGCACGGGCTCCACCACATTGCCTGCTGCATCCCTGAGGAGGAGCTGCAGGGGACAAAGAAGGGGCAGGAGGCTGGCATCAGAGGGGCTGCCAGGCTCCCTGCCCACCTGTGCGATCAATTGATGCTTTGTTAACTGTAGAGCTGCTTTCGACTGCCCTGGCACAGGCAACGGAAGCGTTTGCTGGAGCTCTCCACTCCAAGCACTGTGACATCTCCTGATGAGTAAGACACGTTGCCAATATTTTCGGCATGATTATAATCCCCATTAATTATACACCAAACTTTTTTAAACCACTTACAAACGAAACCTTTTTGTAAATGGTGACCTACTGCTCTTGTATGAAATGCTAATGTTGGGCTTTTCTGATTAACAACTATGTGAGTGTTGTAATTATGCTTAATTAGCCAGTGTCAAGCCAGTCTGACTCATGCTGTCCTCCAGGGTTAGCAAGTAGAGAATAAGGCAGAGACCAGGCAGCGGCACAGGCACAGACCTGGCTGAGCCCCACGCAGCAGCAGCGCTCAGTGAATGTGCTCAGACAGCTGGAAACAGGCAGTCCTGCACAAGCAGCCACCCCATTTGGATGAACCACCCAAACCTGCTGATTCGAAGGCATTTGGCAGCACTCACGTTTAGATCCAGCTGGATGGACTTGTCGCCGATGATGGGAAGGGAGGACAGAGTGTACCGGAGATCTCCCAGGGGCCCGAGTGGGAGCACAGCTGCGAGACACAGGGAGGAGAGCTTCTAAGCTGCAAGGAGAGGAACTGCTCCCAAATACCATGGTCCCAAAAGATATCTGAGCTGTGGGTGGCCCCTGCTCACAGCACTCCCAGCCGGACAAGGGGCTGGCAAGCACTGTTCTGCAGCAAAACTCTTGTTTCCAAAAACCATGGGAAGTCTTGAAGTGGCTTTCTGCAGGAAACATTGCCTGCTGCTGCTCTGGGGCAAGGGAGGTTGAATGCTGTGCTTGAATGGAGAGTTGTGTTTTCAAAAAGTTGTTAAAACATTTGTATGTGCCCAATGTAAGGAAAACAAACCCTAAGAGCAGGGCAGACCCGAGGGAGGGCACGTGGACAGGAGGAAGGGACCGCAGCACTTACAAGTCACGGAGCCGAGCAGTGAATTCACAACTCCCAGCACGGTGTCGACGACAGGGCACAGCTGGGGAGGCAGAGAGAGGTCAGGGCCCCGGGGCACCCAGCAGAGCCTCCATGTGTGGCATCACCGGGGCTAAAAGCTCGTTAGTTCCCTCCCTGCCTGCCCTGGGCCGCTGCTGGGGGGCCCTGGTGCAGGGCTCAGCATCGCCACACGCCTGCTGCACCAGGTTGGGTTTCACTGCCAGGGCGAGACCCTCCACTTATCCAGGCAGAGTACCCGTTACAAGAGCACATTTCTCAGAAATGCACTTGCCCACAGAGCCTTGGCCATGGTGGCAGGGCTGGGTGGGTGACCTGGTGAGGCTGCAGCTGTGCAAACAGCCCCGTCCTGGTGCCTGGCCATCCACGGCATGCTGCCACTGCTCGTGCACTTACCAGCCTGGGCAGGACACCGCCGAGGACGCTCTTTAAGGTTTTCTCCACAAGTGGCACTTTGGGTCTGGGCAAATGGGAAACAAAATGTGAAATAGATGAGCAGCTGGAAAATAAATGTACTTCACACAAGAGAAACACGAGGCCTGGCACTGTCCAGAGCTGTACGTCAGTGCCAAAATGTCATCAAAAGCACGCCCCCCCGAACCAGGCCCACTGCCAGAACTGTGGCACAACCTTGCAATATGCTTTCTCAAGCTAAAAAAAAAAAAAAAAAAAAAAAAAAAAAAAAAAAAAAAAACCTTCATCAATTCCTTTCAGAGGCAGAGAACCAGGTGTTTCAGCCTCTGGTGTGTCATGCACTCTTTGATGGTCAATAGTGCAAAGGTTTCTCACAGCTGCAGCAGTGACTAGTACTTTGCTCACATGCAGACCTACCCAACACGGATGTTGACGTCTCCGAGAAGAGTCTTGCAGTTTTCAATGACCAGCTTGAGAGCCCCCGACTTGTCCTGGACCAGCCGGACTCTTGCTGTGATGTTCGCTTCCACCTGGAGCTGGAGCAGTCCACCCACTGCGCTGCACAGCCCAAGGAGGACACATGTCTCAGAGGGTTTTTTATCCATCTGTTTTCTGAAGAGATGGCGAACCCCTGCCCTGAGCTGTGCCCCCAACAGATGCCACTTACCCATTGCCATCTACCAGCAGCTGGGTGTAGATATTCAGCTGGAGCCCAACGCCTGGCAGGAAGCTCAGGGTTATTTTGGGGAGGGTGATGTTCACAATTTTCAGCCTGGAGAGTCGAAACAAGAAAAGTCAATCAGTAACACTTTGCCGGGATCCCCTTGGCCCCCAGTGCTGTGGCCAGTCACTGAGCCATGGTCTTGGGGTCCTTTGCACCCTGGGCCCGCAGGGCTCCCCTCCAGCCAGGGCCAGCCTGCAGCAGGCACGAGGCACCCTTGTGGTAGGGGCACACACAAACTCCCAACAGCTGAACCCTTATGAACCTGCCCCAAGGATGGGAAGGAGGGGACGGTGTGCCCACACCACAAGCTTCTCTCCCCAGCATTGCCCAGACCATGCACAGAGGGCTGCTCGGGGGACACGCATCTCCCACTCTCACTCACCCTGTGAGCCCTTGGATGGTGCCCAGCAGACCATTCTTGCCAAGGAGCCCTCCTTCAGGAGACGTGCCTTGGCCGCGCTGACCACGTCCACCGAGGAGACCACCGCCACCAAGGAGACCACCTGCAATACCGTTGCTGCCAACGAGACCGCCAACTGCTCCATCACCACCAAGGACACCAGCAAGAGGATCATCACCAAGAAGACTACCAACGGGCCCTTTGCCACCAAGGAGACCACCTGCAAGAGAATCATCGCCAAGGAGACCACCTGCAAGACCACCATTGCCACCAAGGACACCACCAACAAGTCCATCACCACCAAGGGCACCACCAACAAGTCCATCACCACCAAGGAGACCACCAACGGATCCTTTGCCACCAAGGAGACCACCAACAAGTCCATCACCACCAAGGAGACCACCAACGGGTCCTTTGTCACCAAGGAGACCACCAACAAGTCCATCACCACCAAGGAGACCACCAACGGGCCCTTTGCCACCAAGGAGACCACCAACAAGTCCATCACCACCAAGGAGACCACCAACGGGTCCTTTGTCACCAAGGAGACCGCCAACAAGTCCATCACCACCAAGGAGACCACCAACAAGTCCATCACCACCAAGGACACCACCAACAAGGCCGTCTTCACCAAGGAGACCTCCAACAAGTCCATCGCCTCCAAGCAGACCTCCAACAAGTCCATCGCCTCCAAGCAGACCTCCAACAAGACCACCGCCACCAAGGAGACCACCCAGGAGCCCCTCGAGAAGGTTGCCGTTGGCTAGTGACCCTGTAATGGCTGAAGAAACGGTTGAGAGGTCACTGTGAGCCATGCTGACCCAAGCACATGAACATGCTGTGTCAGCCTGGCTGTTCCTTCCCTCCCCTCTGCCTCCTTTCCCCTCTTTGTACACCGGGGTGATGCTCCAGTCACTGGGAAGTATCTGACATGCCATCTGCAAAATGCTTTGTAAATGCAAATTACGAGCATCGTCACTACTGCTGGACCAGCTTTTATTTTTCTGAATATGGTCAAGAGACAGAAAGAGCAGAAGTGGTCTCAAAACAGAAAAATCCTGTCTCTTCCGAACACTTACCGCTTTCTAGCACATCTTTATCCACCCTGGCAGACACCGAGGCACTTCCAACAAGTCCTTGCGAAGGGGTCAGCAGGCCGCAGAGGAGGAAAACCACACAGAACTTGAACATCTTGGGTTCTGATAACTGCAGAAAGCAATTGCCATCAGTGCAATGCTGGAACAGGGAGCACAGGGCAGTGGCTGGAGGAAGGAGGAGGAAGAAGGAAAGGAGAGTCTCGCAGGGAAGACAAAATCAGAGAGGGAGCTGCGGGCACCTCTCCCTCCTCTCCTCCGCACCAGTGGGCACAGAAAGGTCCTGACAGCACTTCCCTGCAGGAGCAACCACAGCTCCAGCAGCAGCTGCTGCAAAGACCATCACAGCAGCCAAGTGAAGAGAAGGAGGCTGCTCAGATGGTCCTGCCTGAAGCCCCCAGCACTGGTCAGCGTGTTCTTACTGACTGGGAAGGTCACGGAAAGAAAAGCAGCAGCAGCACACAGGAAAAATGCACCGGCACGTCTGGTGAGGAAAGCATCTCCTTGTCTGAGTGTCAGGATCTATCACAAACATCATGTATCTGAGGCTTGCCTCTGCATAAAAGCACCTTTTCCAAGAAGCACATGAAGAAGGAAATCATTTTAAAAGTTTCAGTGTCATTGAAATATTTTGGGGGATCTACAACTTGAAGCATTTTTACAGAACCATAATGAACTTCATTGCCCCAAATCTATTTAAATGTAAATAGCACATCAAAAAGGATCAAAACAAATGTGAAAGGTGTAATTCACCTTAGGTAAAAACGCTATCTTGGACACTAGAATTATACCATAAGTAATTAATCTGGTAATTGTTTACGAAAATCACAAAATACCCTTTCTGCTTCAAGGACTGCCAATACAATGAACATGCATGTCTGTTCCTCAGAAACTCGCAGTGAAGGCTGCCTCACATTTTGCTTGTTAGAGCATAATTCAGTCAGGCAGCAGGCAAGAATAATGGTTTTTGTTTAAAAAAAAAACAAAACAATAGTCACAAGCTGACATCAAGGCTTTGCCTTTGGGAGGCACTCAGATTTGCAGAAGCAGAAGCTAAGAACATGCTTTTTGAGGAATAGTTTTGCTCTTACCTGATCAATCTCTTTGGTGTACGGATCTTTCCATCCAATGTCCCTGCCTTCTGAAGATGCCCCACAGCACGCATCCTTATATAGAGATCTTCTCACCAGGAATGAGGCAAATGATGTCATGGAGGACATCCAGAAGAATTAGTGGGGAGCAAAACAAACAATATATGGTTTCTGGTGACTTCTACTGCAAATATTTCCTTATAGATACTAGGAGTTGGGTAAATTATTGAGCAATGACTAATATGTGTAGCAGCAGAGGTCAGCCCAGCCCTGGGTGCCAGTCCTCATGGATGTGCACACAACCGCTGCCTCGGTTCATACATTATGGGTTGAGGCTTGGTCTCTGTCCCATGAGCCCTGCATCAAGATGTAGACATGGCTGGAAAGTCGTGCCCTCATAAAATGCTATTTTTTTTCTGAATGAAATTAAAGCCTTGACTGAAAAATGTGTCAAAATGCCAGCCACCCCCACCACCAAGTACTGGTGCAGTTCTCGGTGCTGTGTTATTGAGGAGGTCAGAAGGTGGGATGTGCTGCCACAGGAGAAACTGCTCAAAGGGTAATGCTATCGACTGCAAAGCCAGGGAGCTCCCAAGCTGGAACTGGTGGGCTCAGAATTGTTTTGAGTCTTGGAGGAAATGTTGATCCAGGATGGGCATACCAAGAGAGGTGGTCTCTGTGGCTGCACTATCCCAGGCAACAAATGTGCTGCAGGAGAGGAACAGCCGTGCACCTGCTCGGGGTCTTCACCCTCCATCTAGGCCTGCACGCCCTCAGATTTCTGGAAAGGTTTTTGGAATCATACTGAAAAATCGCATCCCACCTCATCACGCCTCATTTACTGCCAATTAATTTACTGCTGCAGGCAGGAGGAAAGGAGAACAAATTCTGGTGAGCCAATGCATCATGTGCATCCACAGGCACTGGCTCTCTCCTTCTCCCCTCGGTCCTGGTCCCAGAACCACATGGGTGCACGGAGCTGCTGCCTCAGCCTGCACCAGGGCAGCAGGCTTTGGGGCAGGAAAATGAAAGCCATCCTCTGGGGCCGCAGCCCCA
This sequence comes from Aythya marila, assembly GCF_965140915.1. NCBI lineage: Eukaryota > Metazoa > Chordata > Aves > Anseriformes > Anatidae > Aythya > Aythya marila. The sequence goes on from NC_139057.1 coordinate 717,227, forward strand.
GCATAGCCCCCCATGTGGGCATGCACCACGCAACCTGTCCCTGGTGGAGGAGAGGACATGATGGCCAGCCAAGGGGGCAGCTGTGAACTATTCACTCTGCTGTCATGATGATTAATGGCAGGGGTAGATGGGCTGCTCCCCAACTCGGAGGAATAATAGTCCAGAAAAATGCTTGCTCAGAGTTAATACTTTCTGCAAACTTGGAAATAAGTATTTCCAGGAGATTAGCCAGCTTTTGTCACACATTAATTCCAGCTTTAAAAAATATCTTAGCTGAAGGCCAAGGAAGGGATGACAAAGGTGCCAAAGTACTTACAGAGTTGTCACTCTCCCGCAACCTGATCAGTCAGGCACCCCTGGAGCACAAAGCCTTGCTGTCACTGCTAGATGGTGGCATTTGATAAGATGGAAGAGGGTGTTAACAAGATGGTATTATGTTATCATCCCTCCTGAACCACTTCATACTTTGGGCAATCAATCACTATACGAAACCTGACTGACCATAAAGAAAGCCCTGCTGATGGTCGGCACACAGTAACGGGGCATTTTGGCACTGTGGAGAATAGCTCCTGAGCAGTGACCTTTTAGGCATGACTGTAATTTGGCTTCTCACCCACTGTCACTGAATGAAGAGGTCTCTGACAACCAAATATTTCAGATAAACCAAAGCAGATTCCCATAAAGAGAATCACAGCTCAAGGTCCAGCTCTCACTAAAGCAACTTTGAAAGCCCAAAGAACCCGAGGCCAAATCAGCGCGTGAAGACACACAGACTACATCAGAACGGGCTTGTTCAAAAGAAGAATGGGAGCAATGAGAGCAGCTACGTCCTTGACAGTTGTATCACCAAGGAATTGAGACGTAAGGACAGGCTGTAACAGGGACACAGCACCAAGAAGGATTAGAGATCTTGGCATTAACAAGAGGGGTAGACAATTCCTGAGCATGGGTGAAATAATGATTGATTATAGGTGAATTGGCTGTTGGGACTGCATCTGTTCTGGGAGCAACAATTGGAGCTGGGGGTGTGGGGCACCCCTGGCTGCCAGGGCAAGAGGCAGGGCCCCCCCCTCACACCTTCACCCTTCTGGCCACAGCAGCAACGCAAAACGGAGAGCTCTGCTTCGGGAAGGAGCCCCCCAGGTTCTGCTTCCCTGTACCGACAGCAGCGACCAGACAAGGCCCTGTTGGGGGACTGGGGCCGGGGTCCCTACATCCAAAGGCTGCGCCTCGAGCAGCTGTCCCGGGGCGTTAAATGCCAGCTATGTGATAGCACGGCTTGGCAGCGTGGTTAAGTGTTTCATGAAAAATTAAATAGGCGCCACCTGAGATTTCCAGCTTTTGTTTCTCCTAGGAGGGCTGCATACAGATATTGTGATTCTTATTTCTCCTTCTCAGAGGAGCTCCAACCCAAACTGTTCAATTCTTTATTAGCTAAAGCAAGAACAATGAGGAAAATCTTTTTTAAAAATGCTTGGCATTGGCAGTGCTTGCACGGCAATGAGGAGGGAAGGCATCATAAACACCAGTCCTCACAGGGAGCTGGCTTTATGACTGCTCTCCTCATTGCTTAGAGCCTCTCACAAAGACAATTCCTTACGAGCAGTACAGAGCAAACGCCTGCTGTGTCTGGCAGCACACACAAGAAAACAAATGGGATTTTCATAGCCTGCCTCACAGTGAGATTTTCTTGAGGACAATTTCTTAAAAACACAATGATCTTTTCAAAGATAACCTTAATTCTACATCAGCTACCTGTCACCAGGAAAAAATGTTCGATTCATGTTGGTTCAATGAAATGAGGATCAAAGCTGTTTATTGGCGTACTAATGACACGTAATTATCCAGCAATCAGTGAACTATATGCTTGGGATCAATATCTGCAATGCAGCCAATAAACCATGATACGAGGCACTTCTGAAATATTAAAAAACACCGGGAGATATCTAAATGTGCTTCCCTAACTAGTTCCAAAATGCGCAACCCCATGCATGCAGCTGCAGACACAAACCCCTCCTGTCACAGCAGGGGTATACACCCCTGGGAACCCTTCTTGCCACCCTCCCAGGGGAGATGTGGGTTCCGCAGCCCCCCATCGCCCTGATGCCTGTGCCATTTTTGTTACAGAAGTGATCAATTCAGGGGCCAGCTCTTTGCAGAAATGCGACCTCAGCGAAGACGTGCCCGGCTGGCTCCACTGAATGCACAGCAGGCCAGAGTCCCGTCACTGCGTGATCCGGTCTTTTAATTTTAGCTCAGGAGGGAAAATGTTGAGAAGTCAAGCAAAGAGGAAGAAGCGCCCCAGGAAAGCCACCACCCTCGCCGTTCCCTCTGCCACCCGCTCCGGCTCAGTCGCGCAGCAGCAGCTGGGTGCAGCCGTCCTTCCCCGTGCATCAGATCTCCGTGACAGGCACATCCAGCACGAGCCCGTTCTGCAGATTTAAAAAGAAAAAAGCACGGGGGCAGGATTCAGAGTCACCCTGTTGGGGGGGGATGATTGGGGATCCCTGGTGCCCGTGCCTACCTGCAGCTGGCTGACCTCTGCCTGCCGGTATGGGGTGCCCAGCAGCGGGGGCAGCGGGACCCCTCCTCGCAGCGCCCCTGCAACCAGCGGGGAGGCGTCAGGGGGTCCCAGCCCCACCACCCCTGTGCCCTCTGTGGGCTCTGCAGGAGGTTTGGGGAGCACTCAGAAGGAAAGCAGGCAGGGCTGGCACCCCGGCCTGTGTACATTAGCATGAATAAAATCTCGTCCTTCGGCATGTTTTCCATTTGAGTTAAGCAGATAAACTGGTGTTCTAGGGTGGGCATTTTAATGATGCCTTGGCATGGCAAAGAGGGACGAGTCGTTTTTTGGAGACTTCAGAACAGTTATGAGAACGGTTCCCAGTTTTGCCTGACAAGTGGCTTTGAGTTTCAGAACAGCAGCAACACTCAGGGAGGTGTCAGAGAGGAAGCCTGCAGCCCCTGCTGGAGCTGCCCATGGGGCCGAGCTCTCCCATCTGCACAGGAGGGGCCGTGCTGAGCCCCCAGCCCGGAGGCACTGCCCGTCCCCAGCTCCAGCTGCATGCCCTGCAGCTGCACAATGACAGGCCAGCAATTTTCCTGGGCACCGTTACTCACTGCCACCGAGGGCAGGAGAAGTATGCAAGGTCAGCCAGTCAATGCCATTTCCAAGAAAAAAAAAAAAAAAGATAACAACAAGCTATAGGAAAAGAAATGAGAGCTATTTTCCCTGTGCAGAAAGCGAATCCTCAGATGAAGCCATAGCCGTGCTTACTGTTGATGGATGGCACGTAGGCCACATGAATAATGTCTGCGAGAACTCTGTTCAGCGGCAGCTCCTGAAACACAGAGGGGTGATGTACATAGCCCATCGTTCTGCATGCCAGCAGCCATGCCTGTCAGGCTCACTTCCATTAATTCATCCAGCGCGGCCCCAAATCACAGGAAAATTGCACAGGTCCCTCCGCTAGCCCAAGACAAATGGGAACATTTGAAAAATTCTAAATTTCAGTGAAAGCTGCCAAAAATGAAAGCCTTCCCCCGCGCCAGCAGCAGCATGGGCACTCAGGCAGGTCAGTGCCACCGCTGCTGCAGGCACCTCCTCACTGCCTAAAGGCTGCCCAGCCCTGCAGACAGACGGACAGACGGACAGATCTTGCCCACAGGTCCTCAGGCTCTCACCCGGCTGCATGGCTCTGCTGCTGTGTTGGGATTTGGAGACTTGAACATTGAGCACACGTGGCATGAGGGCAGACCAGGTGGCGGGCAGTTATTTATGGCCCAAACCCTCCCAGGAATTCGCACAGTGCATTACGAACAGGGACCCCCACCAGAGCATTCATGTTTGTAGGCAAGCAGTTTGGGCAGTTTATCTGTCATTTACATCTTCCTTTAAATTTTGATCCTTGGCATTCAGTTTGGCCTTCTTTAGTATTTTAATGAGTCTGTTTTTGATAATGAAAGGAACGGGACCAGGCTCCAAGGACTGAATTTCTACCCAAGCCCACGAGCACCGAGCCCCATGGAGGAGATCTCAGCACTGCCTTTGTCCCACACTCACCGCAGAACTCACATCAAATGTGCCGATGGAGGAAGATGCCAAGGCCACTTGGGACAAGCTGTGGGGAGAGAAATTGCCGGGGATCACAGCCTGCAGCCCCCTGCCACCCACAGCAATCCTGCCCGGCACCCAGCACCCAGTTCGCCATCCCCACGAGCTGTTCGGCTGGAGCCTGAACTTCAACTCTTCAGAGTGAAGACCCCAGTTAGGTTTCAGTTCAGCTGCATTATGTCATGCTGAACCTTCTTCTTTCTTTTTAAGTAACTGTTAGTATAAACTGCAATAAACTCATGCAGAAAGATGGAAATGCACATGTGGCACGTGCAGGCTCTCCAGCAGCCTGGGACTGTCCCTGTGCTCGTGGTGGCACTGGGAAGAGAGCCCAGCAGCTGTTACCTGTCCAGAGCAAGGGAGAGCTGCAGCCTCTCTTCCACAACAGCAAAGTGCGCTCTCAGGTCGGAGTGCTGCAGGGAGAAGAGGGGTGCGGGTCCCCAGCGGGACACGTGTGCAGCCAAGCAGGTCCCTGCTCCAGGCCCTGACCCAGGGCCAGGCACTGCCCCGCAGCCCCTGCCCAATGTCCCACGCCCCCCTCTGCTGTCTGTTGGCTTGGGGCAAGGGTGACCACAGCCAGCCAGCAACCACTGCAAAAGGCTTCAGCTCACCACATCCAGGACAAAGAGGGATCCAAGATCGGAATCCGGGCTGGAAACCCAAAACTCGGCAGTGCTGAAGAGGTGCACAATGGTTTTGTCCGGGGTTATTGTCACCAGCGGTGGATTTGTTTCTCTCATTTCAATCACCAGTGGCTGTGATGGAGGCAGCACCATGGAAAGCTGGGGAGAGACAAACCAAAGGGTGACAACCCCTTTCCTTTGCAGTTGACTGCTCTGGGGATCATCCTGATGGCTGCTGAGCATCAGTAGCAGTCACCAAAGTCAATGGTAGCCAGGCAAGCAGATCTTATTAGTCTTATTAATAACAGTTTTGCTAATAAAATGAAAAAAGCACCAGTTTGGTCTTGAGGAATAAGTTCACAGTGAGTCCTTGTGATTGGCCACAGGGGGTGGATGGAGAACAGCATTACCTGCTGCTGTTAATAGCCTGAGACGACCCAAAGACCATTAGGATCAAGCAAAGTCCACCCACCTCTGGGATGAGGGCTCCAAGCATCGTGGTCACCAGCGGGGGAAGCCCAAGGATCTGTTGAGGAAGCACAGAGGCAGGGACTGAAAGCACTCAGCTGGGGGGAGTTCAATACTGAGAAGTGAAGAGGAGCAGAGAGGCTGCAGAGCTACCGGAGGCACTGTGCTCCTCCACTGCGGGCACCAGGCAGGGCACAGGGCGCTGCCACTGCAGCCGGTGACTCCCCGGCCGGTGGTCCTGGGGGCAGGTGCTCGGCTGCAGCAGCCACGCACGGGGCAGGCCACAGGACAACAGGCTTTGGGTGTTACACACAACTGTCCCCAAAATAATGCACTGTCATTGCCTGAGCCTAGCAGGATCTCGGATGCTGTTACTGGACCTGCAGGAGCACCCTGAGGCCATGCATGAAGGATGTCCATAAATCCCTATAAACCATGGACTCCATAAAACACAGACTGAACAAACTACTGATAATCCCTTTCGTGATCCCCAAATACACTTGTCTGCAGCCACTGACCAGTGCTAGAGAGTGATGAAAAGAGCATGGATCTGCCTTGAACGCAGGCATAGGTTTCTTTAGGGGTCCCTTGAGGAAAATCTCCAGCCCAAATTACCCACCATGTTATTGCTGATGTTCAGGCTGAAGGACGCCTGCATAACAGAGAGCTCAGCACCCAAGAAGCCTGCAGACAGGATGAGCTGGGTAGCAGCCTCCCTCTTTGGTGGCAGAGAAGTAGGAGACAGCTGATCTGCTGGAAGGTCCACCTCCTCTCCCTCTTCTTTGTGGAGGATGGTCTGAAAGGACCCGTAGAAGGAGCCATGTCAGAGAGTACAAGTCCATTTCCAGGATCTGTATTTGGACCACATCCAGGGTACTGGATGCATCTCTCTGTAGCCTCAGCAATGAAAGAACAATAAAAGCCACAGAAAACGATGGGCCAAGGAGGTGGCTGGGTGGTTTAATGCAAATAGCACATGCCTGCACCCCTTCCAAAGCCTCTGCTGCCAAAGGCTGAGTATCATAAAGTCATAGAACAGCTTGGGTTGGAAGGGAGCTCAAAGCTCACCCAGTTCCAACCCCCTGCCATGGGCAGGGATGTGCCACCCTCCAGATCAGGTTGCCCAGGGCCTCGTCCAACCTGGCCTGGAACACCTCCAGGGATGGGGCATCCACAGCTTCTCTGGGCAGCCTGTGCCAGTGCCTCGCCTCCCTCAGGGTGAAGGATTTCCTCCTAACCTCTAATTTAAATCTCTCCTCTTTTAGTTTAAAGCCATTGAGAAGGACAACGCCTCCAAGCAAACGGGTGTCAGGATCATTGCCCCTCCAAGTTCCGGCTCCGGCAGTGACACTCACCCTCAAATCCAGCTGTATGAAAGTTTCACTCGTCACAGGTGGGTTCAGCAATGCATATCGGAGGGTGCCAGCAGTGCCGAGAGGGATTGTGGCTGTGGGGAAGAAGGGGGAGGCTCAGGCAGAGGCACGCACCCTGCACCACGGCTCAGGAACAGCGGCCACATCACCAGTGCTACCTGTGGGTGCTGGATTCAGATGTGGGTGGCTGGAGAGAGCACAACTTACAAGTCATGGTGGTGAATTTTGCATTCATGAGGTTGAGCACCGCGTCCACGGCCGGACACAGCTGGAGGGCAAGAAGAAAGCTGTGAGAACACCTTGCACGGCCACTCCCATGGGAGCACAGCCTTGTGCCATCAGGCCAGCACAATCCCATTGGGACCCTCCACTTGTAAGCACCCAGACAAGGACTTGCCTCTGTTTTCTCTGTCCCTAGTTTAATTAGGTTATTTCCGGGTAAATCTGACTTTAAACTGCATTGCCCACCCTGGTGCTGGGCAGGGGAGCACCGGGTTGCCAGCAGCCATGGCTCGAAGCACTCCCTTTTACCTGCAGCTCCCCCGTACAGCACAACTGGGAAAACTGGCACTGAGCCGTGGAGAGGAGGAGCAGGAGGATAAAGAGGGGATGCTCAGGAAGCACAGGGCAGACCAGGCAGCACTTACCAGGCTGGGCAGCACTTTCTGAAGGCTGCTGTCCAGAAACTTGCTCACGACTTGGGGCAGCATGCTGGGCAGAGAGAACACGTCAGCCAACACGGCCGCGAGGCATGGAGCAGTGACTACTTACTACAGACCAAACCATAAACAGTCAAGTGCTAAAGAAACATGTCTGGGATGGATTAGGCCGAAACATGGCTCACGTCCAATAAAAGGTATTTTCCCTTTTTACAAATCTTTTCTAATGTATTCCATCTTCTGGCTTTAAACAAAGCTGAAAGCTTCCACGCCTAGCAGAAGCTCAGTTATCTGAGGAGTACAGCACTCAAATGAGGACTTAGGCCAGAAATGAGCACTGTGTGCAATAACACAGATAGGGCCGGCCTGAATTTGTCCATAAAACATTTTGGTTTTCTTAGTGGGAAAAATAGGACCTTCGATGCATGAACACTTGTATTGAGAAGTGCTTGCGTTCTGTACAAGCCCATGCCCAGAGACTGAAAATCCCCGCTGAGCAACGCTGTTGCCTGCCCCGGGGGTACCGCTGGCATCTGCCCGCAGCTGCTGCTGCCCCAGCAGGGTCCCAGCACACCCAGTGCTCACTTGCTGGGCAGATTGGTTTTGGCGCTGAGCAGGGCGATGCGGCAGCTCTTGGTGCTGAACCACGGGCAGCCCTGGGAGTCCTGTGCCAGCCGCGCGCTGGCAGTCAGGTTTGCTGCCACCTTGATTTCCATGTTTCCTCCTATAAAGCTGCACAGAATGAATCACAGTTAGCAGGGGATAAAACCTCCCGAAACGGCTGGCAGCACGGGGCTGCCTGGCAAAGCACCACAGCAGCTGTCCCACAGGCGTCCTTGCCCACCCACCTTCTCCCAGCAATGGTCATCCGGACCAGCACAGCCATGAACAGCCCCACACCTGGCGAGAGTGTCAGCGATATCTCTGGGGGACGGAGGTCTGTTACCTTCAGCCTGGGGGAAAACAGAGGAAAAGTGCTGGGAAAGATCTGCCAGAGCAGACGGCCGGACCTGTAAGTCAAACCACTTCATATTGGTATCATTGTCACCACCTTTAGTCCTCTGCTTCTTGCTCAAACTTTTTTATTAACATTTTAATACACTTCTGAGTTCAGGAAGATGTTTCTTCATAACAAAAATATTGCAGTTTAATTTTGAAAAAGTGAAGCAAAATGTTAGGGCATTCAAAACAATGTTTTCACCCAGAGCCAACTTGCCAGACAGGGCCAGATCTGATCCCCCAGTGTTTCTGGGTTTCCTCAGGACATTATTCCCAAGAGCCGGCACCCACAGGTCCGAGACCAACCCCCCAGCACCACAAGGCCACAGAAGCCAAGCCCAGCCAGCTCAGAAGCAGGACGTGCTTTATTGCCTTTAAGTTATAGTTTCTCTGTGTCTTTGCAGACACAACCATGCGGAAAATCACCAGCCTTAATACCACACTTGTTAGTGAGGAGTGATTTGTTTCTGCCTCCAGGCTAAAACTTACAAACCTTCTGCTTTTGCTTTGTGATTTCCAGACTCAGCCTCCTGTTGAAACGCTGCTGATTATCACTCACCTGGAGATGCCTTTGATGGGTTTCATGTTCGACTTTTTTTTTGTTGTTTCCTCTACCAGTTTCTGAAGAACATTGCTCTCATTCAGCGCAGTGGAGACCGCTGGAAAATTTGCACAAGACAAGGGGCTCAGCACAGAACCTCCAAGGAGGAGACAGTGCCAGGGGTGAGGGAGCTCAGCCCCCATCCCACTCTGTAAAACATCGCTGGTGACACGTCTGCACTGCAACAAGCAAGGCCACAACCGGGGTGCTCCATGTGCTGGAAATTCAGAGTGCTGGCAGTCTCTGCAGCCTCCGTTCAGGCTCACGGTCAGACACTGTGCGAGCACTTCACTTTTAGACGTGACACCAAGACACCCAGGTGCCCGCACCAGGCCATCACAGACCAGGCGATGCAGCTTCCCGTGTTCAAAGCAATGACCACAAGGAAGCAGCTCCTGTTGCAGACTAAGGGAGGCAGCAGGACAAAATCTGGGCACAAACACTTGGCTCAGGCATGGTGCAGAAGCTCCAGGACCCAGATGCGCCCTTCCCATGCTGCGCCCAAGGGGCACAGCTGGGAGCAGCGGGTGCTGAGCCCTGCGGAGAGCTCCGGGGCAGCCAGTGGTGCTGCTGGCCTCGTGCCCATGGCACAGGCTGGAGGCAGCCCTGGCTGCACGGACGGACAGACAGACAGACGTGCCCATGTGGCTGAGCACTTACCACGGTCAATTGTCCCAATATCCATCCTGAGGACGGCCCCCGGGCCACCGGCGCTTTGTGACACTGCCAGCCAGCCACCAAGGAGCAAAAGGCACCAGATCCTTGGCATCTTCAGGCCTGGTACCGTTGCCCACAAAGCTCCAGAGGTGGCTAAATGATGCACTGGCTTAATGGACAGAAAGAGACAATTAGCTGGAGACGGTTCCCAACAACATGGCAAGGGCTAAATGTTGCACTCCTGTGGAAGGGAGTGAGCAGGGCTCACTCCAGCCCAAGGGGATGGGTGCTGCAGCACGACCCTGGGACAGAAACCTCTGCGAGGAAGAGCGTGATGGTCACCTCACCAGGACCTCCTCCAGCGGAGTGCTCCTGTAGGTTGTCCACACTCTGCGCTGATCTTCCAGAGAGAGGCAGGAAATGGCCTATATATACACAGCCCTGGCTGAGAAAAAAGGGAAAAAAATAAACGGATTAAAGAGACGGATAATTACTGTGATGTAAAACTAATCCCTCAGTGTTTCTGACATCTTCCAGTACAAATAATCTCACTAATAAATGTAAAAGTCCAGGTAAGTCCTTGAGCTGCAGGTATCAGGTGGATGTTCCCGGTATGTCTGAGGCCAGCTCTCTTGCTCAACAGCCTGGAAGAGCCTACGGGAGCTTTGCACTGAAAGAGTAGAACTGATCTGTTAATAACATGGTACAGACAGAAGTGGGGGCAGGGGGAAAGTTGAGCCATGGAATAGTAAATTCTGCTCTTGGAGATGCATGTGCAGTGTGACTGTCAGAACAAATCGCCCATGCTCCCCAGAGGTTCGTGGAGCCTGTGCAGGTGCCAAGGGAGGACCTGGGATTAGCTGGGGGAGGACCCGGGGGAGGTTGTGGCAATCCCAGTAACATTGGTGCTGATCTCGGCAGGTCTGAGCGAGGAGAGGAACAGCAGGAACAGCAACCTGAGCTGTCCCCGGCATGCCATGGGGAGGCTGCACATCCTCCAGACCGTGCACAAACTGCATCAGCTCTCCTGCGGGCCATCCACGCATATCCTGGCCAGAGCCAGCACCAGAGCCATCCCTGTATGCTCACCTGCCCCTGCCAGCACCAGCCCCACAGGGACGGCTCACCCAGAGCCCACCCTGGTGGGATCCTGCGGCACTGAGAAATTTATTCCTTCTCTTCATTTCTGTATAAAATGTGTCAGAGGGCTTAATCTGTCATCACCTCCCCCTGTGATATACTTGGTGGTTCTGCTAAGCACAGACAGGGAGATTTACATCTTATCTAACAGGAGTGTAAGATTTATAGATAGCTCCTGTTTAAGAACCCATCATGCCAGAAAGACGCCTTTGTGCCGGTAACTTGATCAGTCACTGTGCTGTAAGTTGACATCTAATTAAGCCTCCCTGGGGACCATGAGGTCCAGAGCAGCTCTTCAGGAGGAGAAAATCCACATCCGAGTGCCATGGTGCCCTCTTGCCCCAACAGCTCATCTCCATTCTTGTACTTGAGTAAACGCTGATAACGTGCCACAGATAAATCTCAAGTACTGCTTCGAAAGAGCTGCTGGAATTACCTGCAATGGAACAAGGCTTAACTCGAGGCAATTCCAGCCACTGCTCTATAACACAGCAATCTTCTTTCTTGCAGACTCTTCTCAGAGTGCTGCTGAGAGCCAAGGACCTTTCCAGACATGTCGAGATGCACCTGGAACCAGCGCCCAATAACTCACGCAGCCAGTGCACGGAGGACAATAGCTGCCTCCTAAGGCACAGGTGAATCAACAAGTGCTGAACAGCTAACCCTACTGCCAAAGGACCCGGACCAAACTGGGCAGTTCAACCCTCTCTGGAAGAGTGGTCATGCCTCAAAGTTTGGATCACAAATACGGAGGGGGAAGAACACCCAGCAGGGAGGAGAGCTGCATGGGGTGCAGAGGATGTACTGTTGGTGCTTGCAGGCAGCCCGAGCTCTGTGCTCCAGGGCAAAGGGAACAGAAAACCAGGATGGACCCAAAGCCCAGGAAGGAGGGGACCCTGAGTCCCCTCGTGAGGACCTTTGATGCCCATAGAGATGCCACTGAATGCATCACCCACCTTTTTTTTTTTTTTTTTTTTTTTTTCTATATACCGTTTGTAATAGTATTGCCAGTGGATTTTGATTGGGACTGAAGTGGAGAGGCAGCAGTTACTGCATGTTGGCCAACCTGCAGGTTAGAGATCATGCCTTCAAAAAGTCTGCTCTTCTGTCTGGTCTAGAACTCACTGAACCCAGCAGAAACACTCCTGCTGCCTTCAGCAGACTTACCGCTGGCCTGAAGGAAAGCCCAAGGGGTTTGTCTGTCCTTCAGGAGCATCCTCACAGTGTTCACAAGGCCTCCTTCCACGCAGCGTCAGGTCTCATCCCTCTGGATCTGAGCAGCACCCACCACAGCAGCTTCCCCGTGGCGTGGAACTGATGATCGCTGTCTAATAGCATTTGATTTCTTGGCACCCTCCTTCCAGAGACTTTGTGATCCTCAGCAACTTCACAATGCAGGCGAGCTGCCCTAGCACCTGGTGCTCAATATTTCACCCTGCTGGGTCGATGGCCAATGTAATCAGGTCTATGGGGAAACAATAAAAAATGGTATACAAAACAAAGCACCCCCTCCCAGCGCACCCTCCTGGATTTCAGCCCTCTGCCAATTTCTGCCTCCATCAGCCCTGGTTACACAGATATATAAAGCAAGAACACATCCTTGTGTGGCCACAGCCAGACACAGACAGAACTAGAAGAATGGGGAGACCAGACAGAAAAGGTAAAGATGCATTCACAAAATGAACAGATTGACGTGGGCATTGCTTGTACTTTGGTGTGTCTCTGCGAGCATCAGTCCTGATCAGAAGTCCTCTGCAAAGACTGATATAGATGTGCATGTTGTTAAACTTGGGTTTAACAGGTTAAACTTACCGAATAACTTGTTTTCTTAATGCTGTAAGAGTATCACAAACATGATAAGCAATTCTAGAATGTTTTTCAGAGGTAGGTGACTCTGTTACCTCTGTATCTGATTTTACCCTCCTGCATACCTTCAATTCATTCCTGAGCTAATTTTAACTCCTGTTTATTTTGTTTTGTATCAGTTGTAGGCCATTACAGGATATTTAACAGGCATAATGGTGGTGCTGCAAGCACCACTCTAGCTTACACACTTGCAGGAGATTTTCAAGGCTGAGCCTTTTTTTCAGCACTATTAAATGCCCAAGTGCTCCACGAGAGCTATGCGTCATTATTTTACAAAAGCTGCAAAGCCCAGGAGCACAAACACAATGCAGGAGCTGAAACCATGGCTCCCGAGCACGGTCCCACACCTTGGCAGGGCCCTGCTGTGCTGACCGGGTATTTTGGGCGCCCTCCTCCTGCAGGCAGTGCCGTGGCCCCGCTCTGCGCCCTGGGCACCCTCCTGAGCCTCCTGGTCCCTGTGCAGGCCACCAGGTCTCCTGACTGCGGGGGCATCCTCACCCCGTCAGGACTGAGCTACCGTAAGTACACAGCCCGTACCTCCCCGTGCCTCGCCACCCAGGCAGAGGCATCCTCTCGTAAACTTACGCCGTGAATCAGCTCATTTTCATCATCCCCTTCCTACAGCTAGTAACAGTGGGGTCTAGGAAGAGGTGGATGTGTGGCACCAGGACAGATTTCAATCTGTCTGCCCCTGTGCGTGAGATCACAGGCTCAGGGGCTTCTAATAACTCTGCCCTATTTCAGTCGCTGAAGTTTCAAGACCATACGCAGAGGTGGTCCTCAGGCAGGACCTGATGGACCTGGACCTGACCCTTGGCTCCCCAAAAGCCAGCAGGTGAGTCCACGGCTCTGCCTCACCCGGGCTTTGCAACCACTCCTCTGGGTCCTGGTGGAGCTCCTGGAGCAGTGTGAGCACAAACACAAAAAGCAAAAACCCTCCTGGGAATCGACCTGGATGCCTTAAATATCCATTTAGAAGCAAGCTCCCTGCTCCTCCTTTGGGGTCTGATGGCAGCAGCCCCGGTGCCACCCTTGGAGCATGGATTTGTCTCTGCAGACCCCACGGACAATCGGTGTTTCTTTGCAGGAGCAGCCAGGGCTCACACCTCAGCCTGCGCTGGCCTCCTAACACCCGCATTTCCTCTCGAGCAGGGACCAAATCAGCTCTGTCCAAGTGGTCGACCTGTCGCTGTCGCTTGTCCCAGAGGCCGGGCTGCGGCTGGGCATCGAGGTGGACCTGGGCATCACCCCCCCGGAGTGAGTAGTGCCTGCCTGCGGGGCCGGGGCAGTGGCACGGGGCAATGACCCTCCAACCTGCGCCGTTCCCTCGTGCAGTGCAGCACCCAGGCTGGCGAGGCTGTCCATCCTGGCCGACCTCCACATAGACCTGAGCCCTGATGGCGACCTGCAGCTGATAACCTCCTACTGCAGACCCACTGTGGAGGTGCAGAGCGCCGAGGAGGTGGGAAGGTCAGCCCGTGGTTTTTTTTGGCACGGGATCTGGGTGAATGGGGGAACAAAACTGAGTGACAAGTATTTTTGTGCATAAAGGTGATAGGACCAAGATCTGATCACTGGCATAAAAGCTTACAAATGTCAGTGCAAATCCTTTCACTTCAAGACAGAAACTTTGTTCTGCTTACAGTCCCCCCCCTTTTTTTTGTTTGGTTGTTTGTTTTTTGTTTGGTTGTTTCTTTTTCTTTCCCCCCACAATGTTAAGAGTTTTTTCTCTCATAAAGGAGCAAATGTTTCTAAAGAGTGTAGCAGGAAAGTTTTAATTCAAGTCCAGTGGCAGGTCTTTAGCATTTTAGGATCCTGAACTGCAGTCACAGCTTAATAGATGATGGAAAATGATGATAATGTCTCTGGATACTTTCTGGGTCAAATCAAAAGACACTAACATCCCCCTGGCTGAGCTGGTGCTGCCTAACTTCCTCTGCTCTGTTGTTTTCATCCAGCAAGTCCTCTAGTTCCGACCTGGACAAGGAGATTAATGCCGATAAGGTAAGATAATGTCCATACAGACACGAGACAGCAGAAGACAAATTGGCATGGTTCTGTAAGAATTAGTGCACTCAGGTGAACCTGGCGCTTACAAAACCCACCTGGTTGTGCCAGGCATCCCCACAGCCCTCCACACGGGATGAGGATTGCATCCTCTGTCTGCGATCCCCCATCTGACAGCTCACAGCCAGATGGGGACATGCAGGCTGCAGCAGATGCCAGCAGCCCCCGCACTCATCTCCCTCCTCTCACGCTTTGCTCTTATCCCACAGATTTGCTTGGAAGTCTCCAAACTGCTCCTTTTGCCTAACGAGCAGCTGATGTCTCTGACAGGTGGGCAGCTCGGCTCTCAGGCTCGTTAGGGTTTAGGGGCTCCTGCTGGAGCTGTGCAGGCTGGGCCCTGCAGCCGTGGCTGCTCCGTGGCCGTGGGTTTTGTCTGCTGGGAAATGCGCTCCCTGTGCCCCGCTGCGTGGAGCAGGCGATGGCAGCTGGATGGGGGCTGCTCCGTGGTGGGACAGGGCAGGGCCCAGCCTCTCCCCTCCTCCTTCAGGTGTGCCAGAAACCTTGGGGAGGGCAGGGCGATAAAACACGAGAAATTAATCCTTCTGCTCTTCCCCTCCTCACCTGCTACCTGGGGGAAATCCAGCCTGCTCACAGGCACGATCTCCTGTCGCTGCTCCCCTCTGTTCTCTGAGTGCCCCTCTGCTCACTTTGCAGCTCAGTTCCCCATCACCCCCCGTTGCCAGGTCCAGTACCTGCCGCTGGCTGCCCCCGTGATCTCCGAGGAGGGAATCACCATGTCCTTGCAAGTAAGCACCACAGCCTGCCCGTGCTGCCCAGCTCCTGCCCACGCACTCGTCTGCCTGCCACTTCTCTGCCCTGGATGAGCAGCTGCTGAGTGCCTGCAGGACGAGGCAGACACCCCAAGCACCCCGACACCTTTTCTGTCCCCTGCAGACAACGTTCCAGGTGGCAGGGATGGCAGTGCCCCTGCCAGTCAGCCCCGTGCCATTCAGCATGCCAGAGCTGGTGAGCTCCAGCCCTTCCCACCTCACCTTGGCTTTGTCTGAGCACTTCTACACCAGCCTCTTCTTCGCCCTGGAGAGGGCTGGGGCCTTCAACATGACCATCCTGGTGAGTAGTGCAAGCAAGCGAGGAGGGAATAATAAAATGGACAGCGATGGCTGGACCCCTGCTCCATGAAGCCGTAAGGGAGCTGTGCTCCCTGAAAGAAATGAGAGCATCTCTGAGAGCCCATGGAACCGCACTGCAACACCCCCAGCCTCTTACCTTGACCTTGCAGGCAAAATTCTGCTGGTCAAATGGTGCATGGGAAATTTACCATCAGAACTAGCCAAAACACGGCTTCTGGCATGTGCTGGTGTGCAGGGAAGGCCGCCTGCCTTTGGCAGCTGTGCAGCACTTGGAAGCAGTTGTGCCAGACCCCAGACTGCAGCTCCTTGGGCCGCCAGCCAGCTGATGCTCTGTGCTTTGTCCTCCAGAGCCCACTGACCACCGCCACCATGGCACAGAAGATCACCCAGGTACGTGGCTGCTTCCAGCACCCGGTTGGCACAGCCCCTGCTGTGGGGGCTGCTGGGCTGCAAACAGCTGCCTGCGGCAGGTCGGCTCCCTGTACCACGAGGACCTGCCCGTGATGCTGAGGGCTGAGCTCAGAAGCTCTCCTCGGGTGGAACTGGAGGAAGGCCGAGCAGCCCTGAAGCTTTTCCTCACCATCCACGTCGGGGCAGGCTCACCAGAATTCCAGAGCTTCCTGAGCGTGAGTGCGGTGAGTGAGCGCTGCAGGACGGGGCCACAGCCACTGCTCCCCTCAACTGCTGCAGAGGGCACAGGTCTCTGCCGCAGAGAGCAGGGTGCAAGGAGCATGTCATGGGGGTACTGCACAGATGGCTTCATCACCTCTCAATGTTCAGAGCTGAAATGGGACAGTTTGCTCACTCTGATCCTGCCCTCCCTGTTCTCCTCACAGGACATGACTGCAGGACTGCTCCTCAGCGTCACCGACACGCGGATGATGATCTCCGCAGCAGCGATCGAGTAACGAGTCCGGCTGTGCTCTGCAGCCTTGTGGGGGACACCGTTCAGTCATTGCATGGGATGGGAGAGGCAAATAGCCTGGGAAATTTCTTACCTCTGATGGCTTGGTCACTGTGGAGGTCGCTCTAGCCCAAGGGAAATGGCAAGGCTCCAGCAGCAGGACCAGAAAGAAAAATGCTGCCCATCTCCCTGAGCACCCCATGTCCCTGCCTACAGCGAGCCCTCACCACAGGTCCCGGGGCCAGGACACCCCCAGCTCCCTGCTGCTGTGCATGGGGGCAGAGACAGTGCCCACTTCCCCCTGTTCCCTGCCATGTGCCCAGCTTGGGGAGCTGCTGGAGCCCTGGGCACAGCCCTGGCTTTCAGAAAACCTGCAAGCCCCTGCTTATCGCCAAGCATGGTCCCCAAGGAAAACCCTGCTCAGTGACCCAGCCAAAGGGCTGCTGAGCAAATCTCATGCTGCTCTTTGTTTTGCAGAGATGCTGAGCTCAGCCTGGCTGCCTCCGACGTGGGCCCGGTGCCGGTAGGTGCTCCCAGCACCCCGAAGTGATGGAGCACAGCTGGGCTCCTGCCTGCACCGTGCTGAGCACAGCAGCCCTTGCTTTAGTGCAGTCCCTTAAAGCCTGGCCATCCCCAACCAGCTTGCACCACCCCGAGCTCATGCCACAAAATCCACAGCCCGGCCATCAGCAGGGCAGCACACACTCGTGGTGCTCATCATGCTCACAGTGCACCCCACAGGGGCTGGGAGAGGGGCAGCATGCCAGGACCCCAGTGCTGCAGGTCCTGGCCTCTCTCCACCCCTTTAGAGCCAGGCCATAAAGAAGCTGACCCTGTGGCTTTCTCCTTTGCAGGCTGCATTGCTGGAAGAGCTGTTCCTGGGCACTGTTCGCGAGGAGGTGCCGGTCTGGATGAAAGGTGAGAAGTGGGGACACCTCCCAGGCAGCACCAGGCACAAAGTGTCTCAGCTGGGAACCTTCCCTCTTTCTCCTTTTCCCATTTCTCTTCCTAGCGGTGCTGAGTGAAGGCGTACACCTGCCACACGTATCCACCTTCACCTACACCGATGTCAGCGTCATGATTCACAAGGTAAGAAATCACGACATGCAAGTTTCTCCCTGAAACAAGACATTTAAGTTGCTCCCTGCTACATTTGATTTAAAGGGTACCTGGGAGTGACGCTTACCTTCTGGCACTAAAATAAATCTGAGCCTGCTTCTCCTGTCCTGCTAACCCACAGAACTGAGCTTCATTGCTTTACATAGGCATCCCTCTCTAGCCATGCTAACACGAGCAAAAAATGCTCGTTAGAAGGATCAGGGGCAGGCTGCAGGGAGCGCTGGGTGCAGCACTGAGGTCTCCCTCACCTGTGTCTAGGATTACGTCTTGCTCCTGTGCAACCTCAAGCTGCAGGCGAGACACGGTGAGCAGGGGGCCATGGCCTGAACCCGGTGTGCCGTTAGCTTCACCTGGAGGAAAACGGGGGCAAAGCCACCCCACTGACTCTGAAAGGATGTGTTGTGTTTTGTCACTGCATGAAATGTTTAAAAATCTTCTTTCTTTACTGAAACAACATTTTCTCAAGTGTAGGATAATAATGGCGTTTGGCTAGTGGCTTTCTCTTCCAGTCTATTTTTTTGTTGCACAAGGAGGATGGATTGTAACAATGTTCCATGCTTTAATTAAACATTTCTCTTTAATATTGCATTTTCCTGTATGACTATTGACTTTTTTTTCCCCTCAATGACTTGTACTGAAAGATAGATGAATTTCATCTTGCTGAGTACCAGTACAGATGTCCAGACCTTACATTTAACTAAGGGAGCATCAAAATCTCACTAATTTATAAGGACATGAGGCAGCCCCGAGCCTCTCAGCTGCAGAACACTATCGCCCCTACCCACAAGAGACATTTCATGGCTTTTCCTCCATTTCCAGCGTTACTATGGGAACAAAACAGCTGGTGAGTTTTCACTCGGCCAGAAAGAAGGAAAAAAAATCACATCTGCACAAAGGTTTCTAATATTAGACTTGAAGCCAGTCACATTTTTGAAAACATGCCTCTGACAAAGCTGGTCGCAGAGCGGGCGGATGAAGCATGGCCACACAGCAGCGTGCCCGTCGGGGTCCAGCACCACGGCAGTGCCGGCTTTTCCCCACTGCCCACAGGGCCCAAACGTGCCCAAGGGAGGAAAATCTGGCACAGCCTTGGCACCCAAAGCAGTTGCATGTGGGGACCAAGCTCCTGCAGCAAGCCAAGAGTGGGCTGGGGGTCCCCTGCAGGCACCACGGGCAGCTTCCTGGCTTCTGCTGCTGCTCTTGCAGCGTGCTCGGAGGGCAATGCTGCACTTAACACCCAGCCCGTGAAGCTGTATTAATTACACATGCATCTGCTTTCATATGCAACTACCATCCCCATCATTTCTAGCCTTTGGAGCTGCTGAAAAGCACTTGAAAATCTCATATTTCAGAGACTTAGAAATAGGAAAGGAAACAAAACAAGCCAGGCTGATTTATTGAAGGGAGTAAAAAAAAAAAAAAATTTTTTTAATGAAGGTTTATATGCCCGTCCTGGGGACCTGACTAATGATTTTAACGCCCGAAGTTGGCAATAGCAGGAACAGTTCCTAATAAAAGTTTGCTGGTAGAGCTGCAACCATTAGTCTTTGACTAATATATCTTAACCCAGTTTCCCAAGAGGAATATGCTACAGTAGTAAAAGAATTTATTTGTTTGGCAGCAGAGGTTCTGGCCGGGGGATTTACTGCACTGCTCTGGCCGTGGTGGCTGGGGCAGGGGAGCTGCAGCCCCGCTCCTGGCCGCGCACGTCCCACCTGCAGCAGCAGGCTCAGCCCCAGACCCGGGTCGTGCTGGGGGTCGGGGAGTAGCATCTGATCAATAGGTAACCCAGCCAGGAGTAGCCACTGAAAATCCAAGAGTGTTTTTCCCAGGAGTTTTGGGAAAATCTGGGAAATTTTCAAGCCCAAACCTGAAATACCAGTCATCAGAGAGGAGCTCAGTCCCCCAGCAGGAGGCAGGAGAGGTGCTCTCCCCGAGAAGCAGCAGAAACAAGAACCGCCTTCCGAGCACTAGAAGTCAGACTGTTTATTACTAAAAGAATCAGTGACAAATGTATCCTGAGCTCCTGCTCAGCACTTCATCCGCTTCTGCACATGGATGGTGACTTTTAAGTAGAGAGCCACATGCAACAAGTTCACTTTTCCATTACACTGAGAACAACTTTCCCACAGAACAAATTTTCAAGGAATTTAACAATTCAACTGCAGCTTCACATGCAATTGGTACAACTGCGACCTCTAAGTCACGTTAATTTCTCTAAATAAATATTTTTACACAGAGCTGCCTATCTGGTTTTGGCTTATGCAAGTATCTCAATACTCACATGAGCCAGTTAAACATAAAGTGCCTTAAATGTTACCAAGAATCTCGAAGCACGTTTAGAAAAGGAAAGAAGATAATGCCAGTCTCGAAGCTTCATCCTCGCTGGTCCTTCTCCCTCTTTCTGCCCAAGGCTACAATCAGAAAGAGCTCTCCACGCCCTCCCCTCTCCAGCTCACACAAGGATCACCAGCAGGCCCTGGAGAAGTGCAAGAAGCGACACGTTTACATTATTTCCTGACCTCGAGGGATGCTGGCGCACAGCAGCTTGTCAGCAGCACAGTGAATTGAAAACTCCTGCAAAACTTCTCGAGTTACACTTGTAACAGGGAGTACTCAGCATCCTTTGGAAAGTGCCAGAGAACATGTGAGTTGCTCTGGGATGTCACCAGGATGCACCAAGCTGGAATTTGGTGCAACCCAAGGCACTTTGAATGGCGCTGCTCCAAAGGGCTTGCCAAACCCAGTGCTCCACATCAGAGCTGCTCACACAGAGCTCTCCAGAAGGGACAGACAGCCCAGACAGGGGAACCAGGATCTACCCAGAGAGGCTGGACACAGCTCATGTTGTTCCCAGCTTGGTAGCACACCTGGGCACGAAGCACTCAGCAGCATTTTCTGTCCTGAAGGAGGTCAGACCAAACAAACCTTTCTGCCCCCACAGTGTGCCTTTGCACACTGGCACACTGCTGGCAGGTTCCCATTGCAGGAGCCACATGCCAGAAACAAACCCAGTGACCTGCACCAGTGCCCGCCAGAGGAAAGAGCCATTGCAGGCACTCACCACCAGTATCTGAATATCCACTTTTATCAGCGGAATGCCCAGCACGTTCGGCAGAGGGATCCCGACGCCCAGACAGCCTGCGGAGACAGACAGAGCCTTACCAGGCACCTGGCCAGGGGCACAGCACTGCTCTGGGCAGGACTGGGCAATGTTTTGCTGCTGACCTTCACCAGCAATGCCTGCCAGGGCCCTTAGGACCAGAGCGGGGCTGGGTGCAGGTAGAAGCAGGCTGGGAGGTTTAACCACAGCTCCAGCCCGGGGACTGCAGACCTGCAGCCACGCCAGCTCTGCTCTGCAGCTTTCCCACATGGACACCACCCCTCTCCCCATCCCCAGAACTTAGCCAAAGCACTCCCGGATTTACAGCTGGCCCATTTGCCTTACCATTGATAAGAGGCAGCAACGTTTCCGCCAGCAGCTGATTGCAGTGGGGCTTCAGGCTCGAGATCTGAAGCAAAGAGGGGCAGCACCGTGAGCAGCGCACGCGGCAGCAGCACACACAGCTCAGCTCACGAAGGCAGCCAGGCCTCGGGGTGGGAAATCACTTCCCACTAACACAGCAAGAGAACGTACAGGCCCTCTTTTCATTAAAACAATTTACTTTTCTTCCTCAATTTGTAGTTGGTGCCTCACTTAGGAAACCTTCGACAGGTAAAACTGCTGGAGCTCAGTGTAAGCTTTGCCCAGGCAGAGGTAAATAAATGGAGATTTCAGACTACATTTGCCTTAGTAGAAGAGACAGAAGACAATAAAATAAAATAAAATAAAATAAAATAAAATAAAATAAAATAAAATAAAATAAAATAAAATGAGAGAAGACTTGCTACAACCTCCAGAACTACAGCTAACAGCTTAGGCCCATGGCAGCTGGGACACGGCGGCATCGCGCCTCCTTCCCTCCCTCCCCAGTGCTGCATCCACGTGGGAAGCAGCAGGCTGGTAGGAGAGACTTACGTCACTGATGCCAACGTCAGAGGACTCCAAGGAGAGGGAAGTGCTGTGGAAGCAGAAAGCAAACAGCACATCAGACAGCAGGTCACCGGCCAGAGCTCGCGGACCCCAGACCCCTGCCCAGACCCCCGCAATCTCTGGTGCAGCATTACCCTGCCCATGGGCAAGTGACCCCTATGAGCATCGTCAGGGCATTCCTAAAGAGATTACAGTGTTCTCGCTTAAAAAACAGGCACTTACTTGTAAGAGAGCAAAAGAAAATAACAAAATAAAAGCAGTAAATCAACATTAAAATCTTAACCTAATTTTCTTTTCCCTGAATGAAGCAGCACTGCAAGAGGGCACACACTACCTCCTGGCTTCTCCTTCTCTCTCCTGTGCTCAGGCAGTTATTCACCTTAGAGGAGGAGCCAGCTCCTGTTTAGCTGAGAGCAGAGCTTCTAGAAAAAGCATCCAGTCCAAATTTAAAGATCATGAGCTCTGGAGAATTTGCTGGAGTTCCTAATCTATCATTTTGATCACAAAGCTATCTCCATAGCTAAAACCTGTGCTTTATTTCCACTTTGAATTTCTCTATTCTGCTTCCATTGAATCTTGTTATATCTTTGTCTATTGAATTAAAAGCCTGTGATGCATTTCTATTCTCTGTATCGCTGCATACAAGCTATGCCAATGTTGCTTCTAAATCTAACTCTTTGACAAGGTAAATGGCTTGAATTCTTCAAACCTCTTGCTATAAGAAATGCTTTCCAGTCTTTAATCATACCTTGACTGGCATTAATGATAGCACTTTCCTTCACTCCTTTATCACTCATGTCCAACATCAGGCACTTGGAAGTGCTGCCCAGGACCAAAGTCAAACTGACAGTCTCACGGTTTTTCAGGCTACCTCACTTCTCCTTGTGATAAAACGGCCACAGACTTTTCCTCCAGTCTCCTCAAACTCTCCCACTGCTGCAAAGTTTCCTGAGAGCCGGCACTGCGCATCTCTTGCCATCAGCCAGGCATCAAATTCTCAGATTTGGGAAATCCAGGGCACACAGACATTGGAAAACTCCTCGAGTCAGTGGCTCCTGAGCTAACTTTGCCATGGAGAGACTTTCACAGGGCTGCACTGCCTGCCTTTATCAGACGTGGTTGTGCCACACTCCCATCACGTCTGCCCTCGTTCGGTGTGCCCCAGCAGGACACACTGGTACCACTGGTACATCCCCGGGACCCGAAACCCTTCCACCATCTGGCACCTTCCTTCCCACCCCTAAGGAGAGCTGGAGCTTGGTAGCAGGGCCGAAAGCCCCGGGCTGGGCACCACAGCCAGCAATGCCCCAGCCTCCTGCACGGCCACGGTGGGGACAGGCTACCTGCCCAGGGACAAGGCCAGCATCAGGCTGCTCCCAGAGATCGACACGTGGACGTTCAGGCCGAGGTCCTGCAAGCAGACAGCGAGAAGATCAGCCCATGGACACGGCTGTGCATCTCACCAGCCCCAGCTCTTCACACGCCACTTACGGCCTTCAGGAGCAGCAGGTTGAGGATGGATCCATCCAGGCGCTTAATGAACACCTGGATCATCACCGAGAGCTCGACAGTGGCTTTGTTGTTCTCCAAGAGGATGAGTGGCTTCCCAAACAACTCTATCCTGATGCTCAGAGGAGAGTTCACGGAGCAGATGGAGCACTGTGGGGAGGGGGCACATGGAGGTGGCTGCCCAGCACCAAGCTGGGCTGCAGAGCACCAGCTCCTTCCCCCAGCTCCATGCATGCTCTGTGCCACCAGGATGAGGAGCAAAGGACCTGAGGCAGCACCCTGGCACACCCAGGTGCATCGTGTAGGTGGCCTCAGACCCAGCAAGGCTTATGCAAGCACTCATGGCAGCCTAAGTCACTCACCCCAGAGGGAAAGAGGGTCAGGACGGCATCTTGCAGCTGCTTGGCACCTGAGAACTGTGGGAAGAGAAGCACACACAGCCCAGGTGGGTGCCAGTGGGTTCCACTGCCCACCCCTCTGCCCCATGCCCCTGCTCCCTGATGGTTTGTTCATGTTCCTGGGGACAGTCCCGAGCCCCCAACCCCTCACTGGCCCCCAGTTGCACACACATCTATGCTACAGCAGCACCCACTGCCCACAGCTCCCTCCAGCCCTCCCCAGCTCCCAGGCACTGCCAGTCCCTCGTGCAGGTGGCACAACCAGCAGCAGGAGGAGATGCAGCCTGGAGGCTTTCAGCATCTCTCCATGTGCAGATCCCTAACATTTCCCCATGCAAGCACAAATGGGAGGTACAGAAAACATGTGCACCCAGAGAATTGCATTGCCTGTATGAAGCCCAGCATCAGCAGAGCCTCACACCCTGCTCGGGCACACGCAGCTGCTCCCCAGGCAGAGCCAGGGGCAGGTGGGCACACATCACCAGCCCCTTCCCCTGGTGTGAACATGGCACTGCAGCACTCACGGCTTCTGGCGTGCAGGTGAACGTCTGTGGCTGGACCTGGATCAGGAGGGACAGGATGGCGTTGAGAAAGCTCTGGCGCAGCCCCAGGACCAGCAGCCTGTCCAGCAGCGGGGGCAAGGCGGAGGCGGACGAGTCGTGGGGGATGATGCTGCCTCCCACCTGCTGCACCGCACCCTGCAGAGGTGGCACCAATGTTAAACACTGACCTGGTCCTCCAGAGCCCCGCAGCCTGCCCAGACCCTCAGGAAAGAGACTGCAGCTTTGGGCAGGCTGAAACAGACACCCCCCGTCAGCAGCTGCTGGAGATCATCGCGCACAGAGCCATTCTCTCAATGTTTAATACATGAAAGGAGCTGATGAAGCCCAGAGTGCATAACTGAGACCCCTGGTAATGAGCACAAAGTGTCCATGTCGCAGCTCGCTGCTCCATTTCATCCTTCTGATCTCCGACCACGAGCCGTGCAGCACAGGCACTGCCAGCAGTGCGGTCACAGCACTGCATTCCCCCAGCGCTCAGCCAAGCGAGAGCCATCACTCCGACTGCAAGAAGCTCGCACCAGCACCACTGTTTGCTGAGGAGACCAACTCTGACCATCCCTGAGGGAGCAAGACTAACCCCGGTGCTGTGTCTGTACTAAAGCAAGAAAGGAGCACTGCTGTCATACCAACTGGAGCGTTTGTTATTCAGCCCTTGCTGTTCCTTACCGCGTATGTGCCAGGTGTTCCTCACTAGCATTTATTTAAGCTCTCCTGTTTGAAAGCACTCTTTGGTTTGGGGGTCTTTTTCCAGTGAAACAGCAGTAAAAACTATATCCATTAGCTTGGCTTAGCTTTCATCCACCATAATGACTACACAGCAAAGGCAAAAAGCAGAAGCACCCAGTCTGCAAATGGCTGCAAACCACAGACACACGGGCAGAACTGGGGAGGTTTGCCAAGGGAGCAAAAGAGGGCTCCAAGAGAAGCACACAGTCACTTAGTGATGGGTTTGCCTAACATTTAGCCAGCACTCCCGGAACAAGTCACTAGCCCAGCTCTTCCATCTGGCTGTGCAGAAGGATGACAGCAGCTCCCACAGGCTCTGGCCGTGTGGTGCTGGAAGACCCCGTGCTGCAACCACACCTTCAGGGTCTTGTTGCCGAACATCAACTTACATCTAAATCCAGCCCGAGGAACAAGCCAGATGTAAACGGGAGGCTGGCCAACTGGTAGTGAATCGTTCCCACCGTGCCGACCGGGATCACCGCTTCAAGGAGAAAAAGATCATTAAACACCAGGAGAGAAGCAGCACCACGAATCCCTCCCGACCCCCAGGTCCCAAGCAGACCTCACCCCCACAAGCAGTAAAAACACTGCTACTACAATGGGAAAACACCCCCAGATTCTGCTTTGTGGGGCCTGAGTTTAGAAAATAGACAAAAAAGCACACTAAAGATGGTAGGGTAAATCCAGGGGTGACCTTTAGAAGCAGTGTAAGGAGGGCTAAGGTATGAAGTATTCACTCCAACTGTTGACATGTGGATTCAACATTCAACAGCAGTCCCAGACACTCGGAGGACAGAGATTTACTCTGAACAACGAGCACCTTAGGCCCTCAGCTCAGTCTGTATGGATCCGAATGCCCGCACTGGGCAGCACTGATCTTCCACAGTGCATCGGGGACAGCAGGGGTACACAAATGTCCCCTGGCTGGAGCGCACAGGACACAGGGAGGCCACAGATGGGTCTCCACAGGGAACATACCGTTGAGCGTGCCCAAGAACTGGATGTTCACCAGGTTGACGATAATATCGATTACCGGACACAGCTGCAACAGAAAGCAGGAATGGGACAGCTCAGGGCTCAGCCAGCCTCCTGCAGGCAGCCCTCCTGCACGGACCCCCGGGCTTTAAGCTGCGCCCCAGGGAAGCTGTGCTGTGTGGCCATGAGGTGGCAGCTGGGGCATCAAGAAGGACTCAGGGAGTGGAGAAGCCCTGGAGCTGCGTTGCCCCACCAAGCAGATTGCTTTGACCTGGGGAACGTGGCAGGCATCATGCTGCGGGCAGAAGCACGCCAGCAGCAGCAGGCTGCCTGCAGCACACGGCGGTGACTTTTTAACATGTTGTTCTTGATATTTCTGCATTTCAGCTGTGAAAGGATGGCAGTCTTCAGGCTTACCAAACCAGGCAGGGTTGCTGTCAGCTGGTTCAGCACTATGTCATTTACTGATAGGGACAGTAATCTGGAAAGGGGAAAAAAAAAGAGAGAGAGAGAATGAATGAGAGGGGAGAATTGAGCTAACTTGTGAGAAGTGAAGGCTTCAGCACTTGGGGTGTGCAGAAAACATTGTAAGAAAGCGAGTTTCTCACAATGTATCCTGAGCTTGGTTGTCTCCCTCTGGCATTTAAACCAGTGTTGTAGTTAAGGGAAGGTGGAGTTATTGTGAAATATTTCTGTGTTGGTTATGGGAAACAAACAATTTACATGTGGAATAACAAGAGGAGAAAACTGCTGTGAAACATTTCAACACTGCTGCTAAATAGAACACTCTGGGTTACATGCTGCCTGCAGGCAGTGCAGACATTTAGTGTGATAATCAATATATTTCTGGACTACTGAGTTAGAACACGCAGCCACACACTCTGCAAGCTGCAGACAGCAGGATTCATAATGCATCACACTGCTATGCCTGAGTTCTGCCCACAGACACACCTGACGAACTGCCATGAAGTCAACTGCACGTGTACATGCTCACCCTTGCTCCACAGGAGCTCACTTCCAGTACACCATCACTTTAATCCTGCTAAAACCTAAAAAATGAACCCCGGAGTGGGTGGTTTGTGCTCCCCTTACACAACTGCTGCACAACCAGCTGCTGCACTGATTGAAATGTAATGCATAATGCAAAAAATAATGATGCAAAAATTAATTAGGAGAAATTCACTGAACCTCAAAAGTGAGTAATCCAAAACCAACTAAAGAAAATATTTTCCAACGACCAATTTAAATGGTGCATTCATCAGTACAGGAAGTAAGCAAATTCCTTCTGCCAAGAATTTAATGAGACTGAGCAGGAGATGGGGCATTTGCCTGCACTTACACATACCCGCAGAGGTCAGCCCAAAGGCCCACATGGCCAACATCTTTCTGTGATGGCAGCCAAAGGCAGAGTATAAAAGCAAGACAAGCAAATGGTGCTGCTCTCCTGGAACACTCTCCCTACCCAGTTTTTCCTCTCTCTTCAATGTCAGTTCACTAGTTAGGTCTAAAGAAAGTGCATTGGAAGAGATTCTACGCCTCATACTTCAGATCTTAACATTTCCAGGGGCAAACAGGGCATATCAACCCTCATTTTCCAACAACCAATTTTCTTTGTATGTTCCGTTGAAGCGACTGGCTTTGGCAATGGGAAAGAAATTCCTTCCCTGAGGGCTGGCTCTGTCAGCTCAGCGCTGGCTGTGTCCTGGCAGACTGTCCAGATCACTGGATAAAGAGCAGGGCTGTACAGGCAGTGGAAAACATAAATCCACAGGCACTTACCCAGAAAGGAGTTTGATCTTTACAGCACCAAGAATGCAGAAGCAGTCATCAATGATGACCTGGACTGCGCCCAATTCGAAATTTGTGCATTTAATGTTTGCAGTAATGGTCACATCCACTGAGATATCAATTAGTTCTGAGAGAAGGCCAACCAAGCTGAAAAAAAGCAGATGAGAGGCTGAGAGATGAAATCTGTTCAGCTAACAAGAGAAACTCAGCAAAGCCAGCAGCAACAAGCTGCACCTCCATCTCCTGCGATTCATTACAAAGGCCACAAGACATCCCTTGGTGCCTGTTCCACTCTGTGCCTTTATTATAGGTAAGAAACCCCTAGGAATCCATAAAGGATACAGAATGGCGAGCACCGGGAAGCCTGTGGGCAGGTTTTTCCCACCACCACCCCAAGCAGCGCTCTCACCAGTTGCCGCTGAGATCAAGCCTTGCAGCGATGGCCAGCTGGACCCCGATCCCAGGCAGCAGCGCCACTGACAGCTTGGGGAGCCGAACCCGGACAAGGTGCAGTCTGCAAACAACAGCAAAAGTGGTCACAAAGTTTAAAAAGTCCTGTAATAGCTGGGCAGCTGCATGGTGAGCAACCCCAGTGCCCACATCACCATGGGCACCTCCAGCCAGAGGCACCAGGATCAGCTGGCTTCTCTTGCTTCTCCCACACGAGACACAGCGTGCAGCTGAGGCTTAAGAGGGCAGCCTAGGCTCAGACTGGGATGGAAGACAGCTTTAGACAGAGATCAAGTTTTCCTCTCTGGGGTGCCCTCCTTCCTCCCTAAGTGCTGTCAAGCACCTCGGATATCAACAGCAGCATCCGAAACATCATCCTGCATCTGGCTGCACAGACTGCACTGCACTTCACCACCCACTTTCACATGACACAGAAAACTCCTGTTGTGCCAGAATTTCAGCATCAAAATAAACTGAGGATAGCAGCTTGGGCCAGTCATGCCAGCCACGGCTCTCAGTTTTTGCTGCTTCGTTGCGGCTGGTCAAGGCGCGCTCGCAGAGAAGCCTTGTCTCTCCACTTACCCTGTGATGCTGGTGGGAGAGTTCAGCAGACCCCCATCACCCATGATGTTTGGGAGCACAAGGCCCTGCAGGTGCTTCTGGAGAAGCCCGTTCTGAATTACGGCATCCGAGAGCACTGGAAAACATCTCTGCATGAGGGCTGGCACCTGGGGCAACAACCTCTCACCACTCAGCCAGCTCCATCTTGGCAAAGACACCACATAACACCCCACCTCTCCCCAAAAACCCTCATTAAGTCATTACCAGTGTCAATGCAATGGGGAAGACATTTTATAAGACAGACTAAAGCAGAACTGCCTTTAGTGGATTAACCTGGAGAGGTAGCAATACGGAGCACTCCTGACTTTAAGACCACAGGACGGCTGTGCACCAGCAGCAGTGACTGCTGCTGCACGCAGCAGGAGCCCTGCTCCAGCCACTTGTTGCCCATTTCTAAAGGGTGCTGGTTTGGTTTGTCTTTGTAACAGAAGCAACATGAAACTATCTGCCTTTTTTTTGCTGGGGCACTGCAATTATTAAGAAGGTTGCTAAGCTTCACAGCAGTTATTTGACAAATATGCTCTGATGAGAAATGAGAAACTAAAACAAAGAGAGGAAAGAATGCAGAATCCTAAAATTCGGCATGGCCGTTTGGTGCAGAAACGTGTCCCAGTTCTGGAGAGGGAAGATTTCCCTACCCCGCGAACCCAGTGATGGCTGTCAGAGACTCTAGCAAAGCCTGCCACTATAAAATAATGATGAAGACAGTCGAGAGGTTTTAAGAAATGTTAAGGCCCCACACAGCTTTCAAAGCAAGCACGACCCACATTGTTCTGATTACCTTTCTGCATTGCCACTGGGCTGACGGCGCAGGACAAACCGGACAAGACTCCCCAGGACGGCGAGAGCAGGCCACAGAAAAAGACAATTCCAAAAAGCTTCAACAACTTCATCTCCAGAGAGTCTCCTACTGGCACAGGAGGCAGCAGAGCAAATGGTGAGGAAGAAGCCCCCAAGAAGCAACCCAAGGTCTTTACAAGGGTAAGGACTAAGCGGGAGCTCCCTCCTCGACAGGAACCTGCCCGAGCTCACACGTGGGCAGATTTCCAGTGGGATCAACAAAAGCCCTTCATTTGCCCCTGTGACTTGCCCCAAATACTCTGCGCACTCACACAAGGAGCCAAACTGTTCTTCCTGGTAGCTCCCTGCTCCGCTGCGCAAGCAGTAATTATTCCTGCACCCGTTAGATGAAGTTGCACGCTCTTTGGTAGGATCTTTGCCAAGGGAAGCAACTGAGGATTAGTCCTGTTCCTTCTAACTTTCAAAAGCAACAAACCAAAGCTGAAGTGATAAAAATAACTATAAAATTGCAATTTAATAATGAGAGGACAGAGTGATGCAAATGATTAGCAGCCTGGTGCTCAGCAAAGTCCTCAGCAGAGCTGGGTAACAGTGATGGCCCCACAAGCATGTGCCCCCCACACCCCGCATCCCCCACTACCTGCACCCACCACCAGGAGCAGGAGCTGTGCTTGGTCAGCCCCAGCTCTCCTTGCAGCCGAGGCTCCTCCGGTCTTCCTCTTTTTTCCTGCAAGTGCAGTGGATGCAGCCGCCCTTATATAAAATTTGCAGCCTCCCAGACACACCTTCTCCTCATGGCCTTTGCATCTCGTGAGCAAGCACCCCTCTAACTCTTGCTCTTTGCAAGCAACACCCAGCTGCCACCTCTGTTGATTAATACCCAACCACGTCACTCCTGACTTCGCCAGCGGCTGCTTCCAAAAGTGCCCAGGTCACTTTTTTGGGAGCTGTTTTTTTTCCCCCAGTCTGTCTTAAAAAGGATGCCTGGTAATGGTAGCCCCAGTGGGATCTCCATGTTTTGAGGAAACTTTTTAGGAAGTCGTGAGAATTACTGAAGCCCTGGGTTTGGCAGAGTGCTGCTCGGGGCCGTTGGCCCAGGCAGGGCTGGGAGCTGCTGCTGCTGCTGCGTGGCTTTGGGGAGGCTGACGGTGGGACAAAATCTGCTCCTCCCAGTCTCCAATTTGCTGCAGGATTTATAATGCTCATTCCCATTTCAAATGCAACACTAGACAAAGATTTTCTCCACAAAAAGTAACTTGGAGAAACCTGATAAACATTGGCTTTGTTAAGACCAAGCTTCAAATTGATTTCAATTGCTTCTGTAAAGAGTGACATGAATTGGCTGTAAAAAAAATAAAGTTGTATTGAAATGTGTAAAGCCAAAAATAAATATCATTTTGAACAAGTAACGCTTATGCTAGCTGAAGGAGCTGAGAGCAGCAGCAACGTGCATTTCAAAGCAAAGCTTCGGCCTGAGGGAGGTGGGCCTGGGCTGGGCGCTGCGGGAGTTTCCATTGTGCAGGCCCAGGCAGATCTTATCGGGGCGCTTTGTTCGGCTCGGCTCTGCTCGGCTGTGCGCGGCGGGCACAACCAGACACGGCCCGGGCAGCAAGGGGCTGCGGGACAGCCCGGGGACGGCAGAACAAAGGCGGCAGATAGCATCGCCTGGCACAGACAGGAGGCGAGCGGCCTGGGCTCGCGCACGAGGCTGGCGCAGGAACAGACGCGTGCCGATGTTACGGCCAACTCTGCTGCCTGCCGTAACGTGCTTCCACTGCCTGGGACAAAAATCGGTGCTTTTGTGGGTTTTGTTCCCTTTTGAAGAGCCTCGTTCAGGCTTCCAAGGCGGGGTGGTCACTGCAAACGCCCCGAGTGAATCGTGCAGGAGGCCGCGGCGGTGCTGGCATGCAGGTGCTGAGCAGGGCCCATCTGAATGGCTCCAACACATGGCTGCGTGTGCAGTGGGCACCCGAACCACTGCACACGTGTGTTGTGACCGCGTGCACAAACCAGGTAATCTGCAGTTATTGCTACAGCAAGAGGCAGACATCTGCCATCCTGTCTGACACACACACATTGTGGCACCAGCAGCAAGCACAAGCTGTAAGTGAAGCAGTACGTTTTATAGCAGCCGCTGATATTCCTTCTTGCTGTGCAAGTTTTTCTTGTTCAGTCACATCCCTTGCTTCTCTCTCACTTACCTATATTTCATTCTTTCCTTGCAGCAGTGATTTAGATATCACTTACAGGAAGGCTAAGTTCAGATATGCAGCGACAAGGGAATATATATTAAAATGAAGCATTGCAAGAAATGCTAAAAGAGATTATCACAACACAAATGTTGGGTAACTTATGGAAAATCTAACATCCAAAATGGAAAGATGGGCAGCCTCCGGCATTCAGGTCTGCCCCGAGTGTACAGCTCAGAGGCAGCAGCTTAAAGAGCAGCAGGTACTTCAGCAGAGTGATATTAAACTAATAATTTTTATTAAATGTGATTAAATTTGCTGATATTGTTTTCTCTAGCATTAAGAGTCACAGATGCTTAAGGAGAAATTGAGAGAACTGCAAACATGTCTCAAAATAAAAACATTGAGCAACATTAAAAAAAAAAAAAAATTCCACCACAGTTTGAAAAACACTACCACATTTTTACGACAAAGTGGTATTTTTGATGCATTCTAGAGGTTTACAGGCTACAGGAACACAAACTTTCTTTATTGTTATGTGGTGAATAAAAAGAAAGAGTGACCTCAGCCCATAAAACTCCTTTAACAGGCAAATAGAAAGTCCTTATTAAGAATACACATAAAATGAGTCCTCTCTCTTGAGGTGAAAAAACAAAATCTAGTAACAAGAGTTACACCCCATGACAGAGCTGCCTTGAACAAATGTTCAACCTGTTCTCTTGCAGGGACACTTCCCAGTGAGCGGCTGCTTCCAAATGGATGCTCTGAGCATTAATGAAATCGCTCAGTTCAAAGGTCAATGGAAAATAACTTCTCTGATGTCAACAAAATAAAGCAGCCAGCTAAAGAGAACAGCGCTGCAGAAAGGAAGAAAGCACTAAGGTAGGAAAATGACACAGCAAACAAACTGAATTAGGCTGCTAGAACAAAGTCTGGGAAAGGAATAGGAAAAAAAAAAAAAAAAAAAAAAAAAAAAGTTTTAAATGCTGACTGCACTCAGGCTGTGAATTTCCAGCCTGGTTTCAGAATCGCTGAAGTTCACCTATATGAATCATTCTCCCCACCTTTCACTTTTACGGGGGAATATAGCAGTGATGGCAATCCTGCAGGATTTGCACTGCAGCAGGCCCACCACCTTGGCCAGTGCAACGGTCAGTGGCAGGTTAGTCCAGAAACCAGGAAATGAACTCATGCAGAAATGTTATTTGATGCTTTATTCACTCTGCCTCATTGCAAGCAGCCTTGCGCAGTGGATTTTTTTTTTTTCCCCAATCCTATTTATGAAATTGCTCAGAGGAACAGCAGGAGACAACCTCTCCGTGAGCTCCCCAATGCGGTGTAATGCACAGGATTACTCTAACCGGGACAGCTGCGTTAGTGAAACATTCTGGATGACAGGACGTCTTCTGTCTTTTTAAACTCATCTGTTTTCTTGCTTGGTTTGAGATGAATTGATCCTCCTAAAGGCAGGCTCAAAAGCTAATTTCTAGCAATGAGATCTGGCAGAACAGGAACTGAAAACTCCTGGAAAGGAGCTGGAGAGACCTTGTAAGAGCAGAGGGGATCGGGCACCTCCAGTCAGGGGATGGGACTCCAGCCCAGGACTGCCAGAGCCCCACAGCCAGATTCACACTTGGTTTAGCAGCTCCTATTGTCGGCACTCCACAGGAGCAAAGCAGCCTAATTAATACCAATCACTCTTCACAAGGCACTGAGCCTTGCCAGATCAATCCTGGGCTCACGCTGACCCAGGACAGGCAGCGATCCCCTGCTTAGTGCCTGCACGGGGGGCTTGCCGCATGTCATGCGTGGGCAGACGTCACAAGCATCCTTTCCAGATCCACTCATGTCTGATCACTCACCCTTGCAGTTTCCTACATGCGGAACTCAAGAAACAGAAACAATCCCGGGGAAGGACCATGCAGAGAGCATGGCAGGAGAAACAAAAGGGAGCCTGATGGGCAGCAGCTCTGGGAGCTGCCTGCCAGGAGCGAGAACAGCAGCACCGATGCCTGGGTGCACCCACGAGGCTGAGCACGAGCAGCAGGGCACACGGCAAAAACACCGAGATGAGATAACATCAAAACAACGTCTCTGGGAATTTTATAGACAGGAAACTTTCTTCTTCCAAGATGTGAACCAAAGGAAAATAGGCTGAACGTTATCAGCCACCAAAAAGGGACAAGCTTCATTAGCCAGGTGCTACATGACGAGCTGCAGCACACTGAGGGGGGCAGAGCGTTATGGGCAGCTTTGCAGCCACACATTCAGGCCCTAACGAGGCATCAGAGCCCCACAGTGCCTTGCTGACAGCAACACCTCCCAAAGGACCCGTGGGGCAAATCAGGCCCCACCAGGGAGAAAAATCCACAAAGAGGCCCTGAGCACAGCCACACTGCAGAGCCCGGCTGCTGCACCAGGCAGCACCAAGCTCACTCCAGCTGAGCCCTCCCCAGCTACCGACACCACCCACGGCTGGCCTTATTTCA
Source organism: Aythya marila (assembly GCF_965140915.1). NCBI lineage: Eukaryota > Metazoa > Chordata > Aves > Anseriformes > Anatidae > Aythya > Aythya marila. The sequence goes on from NC_139057.1 coordinate 751,450, forward strand.
CCAAGTCTTGCAAGATTTTTGGCAGTGTCCATCACCAGAGGAGACCATGCTGAAGCCTATGTGCTGCCCTCAGCACCTTTCCAGGTGGACATCTCACATCTCAACGTCCTCAGGGCTGGCATCTGCAGGCTCCTCCCGGGCACCCTTTTCCACCCAGCCCCACGCAGGATGAGCGTGGCCACGGGCAGGGCTCCCCAGCAGAGGGCACACACAGGAGCTGCCCATGCCCATAGGCTCCAGCAGAAGCACTGCAGCACGGCTTTCTCAGTGATGCAGCGCGCCTTAAAGTCAAATCTAGTCCTATATTTTAAACAAACGAACACTTACCTGCCTTCCCACCATCACTTCCAATCACTCACGCTGCGAGCACTGAGGACACCTCAATTCCTCCTCACTCTTCATTCTTCCAATTTATTTTTTGCTTTCCTTCCAGCCTGGAAAATGGATTTCTGTCCGTTCCATTCTCTTAGAAAGTGTCAGCACTGTGGTGCCAAGAGAGTTTTTAAATAAAGACAGCTATTTCCATTTGACTGAAAGAGAGCACCACAGACACAAAGTCATGTTTCTATCTCGCCTCAGGTTTGGGGAAGCTTCAGTTTACAAAAAGAAAAGCAATATTGAGAGAATTTGTCCTTGATGGTCCCTATTAATCCTGGGGAAGAATTAGCAGCAGCCTTATATTACACTCACATATCTTCTGTAAGTAAAGACTTCAGGCTTTCTGTCTTATTCTCAGCTTTAATAGAGACTTGACGTGGTGGGTTTGGACACATCTTCGGCACAGTTGGCAGAATTAGCACCACACTTTGTCCAGACGTTCCTCTGGGGATAAATTACAGCCCCTACCACTAATCAAGTGTTTGGAGTCAGTGGTATGTAAATAAATGCCTATTTCTAGGGAGACAGCAAGTGCTGTAAAGAAGCTGCTGAAACAGGAAAGCCAGTTTATGTTAAACAAACCTGGTGCTGAGCCTTGCTGATGAGTTAATTACCTGAGTAAGGCTGAGGTTGAATTTGCATGATATTTCCTTGCATAGCCAGGCCAGTGTCACTTGGTTCATGGGTTCTTCACAGGGCAGAAGCCTCACAACACCTGCTCAGGACAGAAAGGAGGCAACAAGGAGGTGCAGAGGAGGGAAGTCTTCCCTCAGGGGGTGCTGAGGCCCTGGTGGAAGCTGCCCAGAGGAGCTGTGGGTGCCCCATCCCTGACAGTGCCCAAGGCCAGGCTGGATGGGGCTTTGGGCAACCTGGTCTGGTGGGAGGGGTCCCTGCACATGGCAGGGGGTTGGAATTAGATGGTCTTTAAGGTCCCTTCCAACCCAAACCACTGTATGATCCTATTATTCTGGGAGAGCCTGAAGCACGCTGGAGAGATGCAGGATGGGGCCAGGCACCAGGCACTTCACAGCGGGGCTGGCAGCAGGGAGTGGCTGTCGTGGGGGTGGCCCAGAGCAGGGACCCCCTTGGGCCACTTGTGAGCGACCTCCCCACCAGCCCTTTGGGAGCAGACGGGTACAAGGGCTCAGTGTGGAGCCACGACGGGGAGCCCAAGGCCCTGGTGTCCACCCTGTGAGAGCTGGAACTGGACAGGAGGCGGTTGGCAGTGGTATGCAGAAAATTATTTCAAAGTCACGCACAAGATAGAGCTCTTAAAACAACTCACAGTAGGGTCAAATTGATTCCTGTGCACAAAAACGCAATATAGGCAAAAAAAAAGAGAACATTTAATTCCCCCTTAACTCCGAAAAATAATTTGATGCAGTATCTGACATTGCAAAGAACTGAGTATTGCCCTAGAAAATAAATACAGCACATGGGAGCGAGGCACACACCAGGCCTTCTTATTTCACACTGTTGAGTGAAGTTAAAAAAAAAAAAAAAAATTTGGTTCCAGGCCAATTTCACTCACTCTCATAGTAACAGCAAGACTTGAGTAGTGCTGGAGCAGCACAGACTGCTGCAATAACACCAGCCACTAACGAGCCCCGCAGCCGGGGCGCCGTGCTCCTACCTGCAGGGACACACGGCCGCATCCTGCCAGCTGCACATGAGCAGCCCCACGGCACCAAGTGGCAGCTCCGTGCTGCTCAGCTGCACGGCAGTGAGAAAGGTGCTGTGGCTAAAAGCTTGCTGCTGTCTAATTAAAACCTTAATAGGGTTCCACGGTTGCTTTTAGCACGCCGTCGTTTAGCAAAAGAGACCCTTTTTAAACTATGGGGGCACCAAAGCTTACGACTGGAATTTGTGAGTGAAATTGCACAGTGCTCTGCTGAGACATTTCAGCTGGACCAGAGAATGAAATGGCTGAACCACAATATGCAGCAGTTAATATTGTCTCCAAAACAAAGAACTGGATTCTTCAAGGCATCGCCAGGCTCTGGTAATTTCCAGCAGCCTCTCCTGACTGCAGATGCTCAGACCATAAATAATCACTATACGTTTTTGCTGCCACTGGTGTTTTATTGCCTGAGGCAACCACTTGCTGGTCTGCCTCCGAGATAAGGCCGGGTGAGCTTCAGAGAGTTTGGGTACTTTGAGTGGAATCTTCTCAACATCAAAGTCCCAGTAGGGTTTTTAGTGAGACTTTAGAAACCAAGTTAAGGATTTTTTAATGTGCCGTACACCAACTAGCATCAAAGCAACAGCCGTCTGCAGGGAACTTCTGTTTAACAAAGTCACTGATATCGTGGAAATAGAGCTGAACTAAACAGCTTCATCACCAGTATTTTGGGAAACTTTTATGTACAGGAGATGAGCACTCTGGAGGTTCACTTGGAGCAGAGTGCCTGAATGAAAAAAAAATCTGACTCCCCTATTTGCCATATAAAATTATTCAAACAAAAATGAGGTCCTGAGATTCTTTCAGCTTGTGCAGCATAGCTCAGAATAAATACTCTCATTGAATTATGATACTTCGCAGCCCTCACACACAGAATCAAGGTCATCTCTAGCAGTTAGCAAGAGAGCTCTGCTCCCCGATCTTTGCTATTTCAGCATACACTTTTTTCTTTTGCAGCAGAAGTTATTGTTAAGTAGAGGCTATCTGGGCTGTCAGGAGAGGGAGCATGTTTAATATGACCACAGCCATCAGCAGTACTGCTGCATGGAAAACATAGCAATGCTGTTCATGCTCGGACTCCGATAAGACCAGCAAATTATAAATCATTTTCGCCTGCTGCTCATTTCTGCCCAGGAACCACAAGCATCTTGTCACTCGCCCCGAGTTCTCTGCGTGCCTGCGCCACTGCACCCTTCAGAGCCAATGCTTAAGAGGCTCGTGATTAAATACGCAGGGCTTCAGGGTCACAGCACTGCCTCCACTAAATCACGCCGGCAGCGAGGGCAGTGCCTGTACCTCAGCTCCAACAAAGAGCATCTGTTTTGTCAACGAAAATGCAATTCAGCAGTGAGGAATCCAGGCGCTTCTGTTGCATTGCGAGCTTTATCACTCTCAGCAACACGAGCTGCTTTTCCGTAAGCTGGAGCAACCATACGTTTTCCGCCAGTTACCTCTATTTTATAGAGAATAATTAAGACAAGCAAGGGCAAAGAAACGCCTCTGTGGAAAAGCAGAATACATGGCTCTCTGCCGCAGCACAGCACACCCAAAATGAGCATAAAATGCCAGTGTCTCACACAGGTGATTGGACATTTAAAGATCTAACACAAACAAAGTCACAGCAGCTGTCTGTCTTGCCTGCGATATGGTAATGTCTTCAGATCCACACAATTCTCATTTGTTTTAGCCAAGCAATGACGCAAAGGGGAGACAAGACAAGACATTTTGAAGACCAATTTTCCAAGGAGAAAAGCAGGATCCTGATTAGATGCCTGTTCCTTGTCAAAGAAAATGTGCACCCAACCCTACATTGCAACACTCTCCATTGTCTTCCTACCCCTTCACTTTTAGTTTTTTTAAGTAACAGCCTCTAGCATCTTGTCAGATCAGTGGGCAACACGTCTGCAGACACCATGGCCTCATTGCTGGATATTATGCTGATGACGTTTATGCAAAGCAGTGAGCCTAAATTCAAATGTTTTGGACAGCCTTTCATAAACCATTTTCCTTGGATGAAAGCAGCTGGCAGCTGTAACCCAAGAGCTGGGCAGAAGCAGACTTTCTGGTTGCCACACAGCTGAAAATCAGGCATTATTAACTTAATGCCAGCCCTGGGTGTCTCCATTAGCTATCAAGGCCACCTTCGGCTTTACCAAAACACAGTGACTTGTAAAAGGCTGAGCTGAAACGGTATTTCATGTATTGAATTGCTTCAAATCTCCAAGGAGCAAGTGTCAGGACTTTCAATAGCTATAGTGTTAATAATAAAACAGGGACCTCTTCCAGTATCAGAGCACAAATACTAGTTATTTCTTTTTCAGAGCTTTGATTCCTAAAACCTTTCTTACATTCAGCTTGACATCAAAACACCCATCTCATTCACTCACACTATCACAGGAGAATTGTGTGCTGCTATTAGAAATAGCCCTGAGGTGAATTAAGAACAGCCTGTAATGATGTTCCACTACAGCAACTTTATTTCTACCAAACCAAATAAATGAGCAATATTTTATCTGATGTGTCTTGGCTCAGCAGAGAGCGGCAGCTGCTCCCCATATGATTTATTGAATGGATGTTTTCTAAATAGCCAGAGCCAGGCTCTGAAGCCAGTCACAAAATCTTCTATTCATAACTGGCTCAGTGCAGAGATAGGAAGAGAGAAATTCAGTTTTTGGACAGTAGCAAGTTTGGGCATGAACCATTTTATCTGCAATTTTTCCCCCATAAACATACACACAAGAAGCTGTATAGCAAAGCCTATAAATATTGATACTCAACATCTGGCTGTGATGATACAAGGCACAAACAAGCCTCTGTTATACAAACACAGAAGCAAATCAGTCCTTTTCAGTCCAGCAAGAAGCCAAGGGGTTTGAAGGCCTCCGGTACACCGGTGGATGGAAGGCAAGGACAGGGTGGAGGGCACCAATGAACCTTGCTCTGCTTTAGGAAGCGGTAGCAGCAGCTCTCCCAGCAGCACGGTCACACGGGGGACAGGGCACTCTCACCCCCAGTACACTGGGCTGCTGCACCAGTTCCCCCAGAGCAAACAGTGTCTGGCACCAAAGGAGAGAGGGAAGAAGAGACGGAAGTAAAATTCAGAAAAAGAAATCACACACAAAAAACACCTCCAGCAAACAGGATTGCGGCACAAACAGCTAAAGCAGGGATTTGGGGCTTTTAGAGAATTGGCAGGAGGAAATGCGTTTCCACATGGGTGATTCAAATACGGGATACTCTGCCAAAGGACATCTCCAAAGCCAAGAAGCTAATTAGATTCAAAAGCAGCCTGGACATTTACACAGACACAGAGGACAGAAGCACACAGTGACCGGCTGCACGTTTCAAGGGTAGTGCGATGGGCTCCACCTCCACACCAGGCTCCTGCTCCCAGAGGCTTCCCAAACCCAGAAAGGCGAGGGCAGGCAGTGGGCTTTTCCACCTGAGCTGCAGAGTGCTTGTACCTTCCTCTGAAGGGCCTGTGAGTGATAGCTGTCAGCAGGAATTGAGTCTTGTATGGGCAGAGATGATCCATCCTAGGCATTTTAATCCTTTTAATACCTGACGTGGGGACCAGAGCAAAGGGAAGAGCTGACAAGTGCAGAGTGAAACCCCAGCAAGGCAGCGAGTGCCCAGCTGGGCACAGGGATGCTACGCAGCACTAGGATTCCTGCCCCGAGACATGAAAAAAATGCCCAAATATTTATAGCCCAAGGAATGCCAAACGCCTGGTTCTGCTCTCTAGCTAAATGCTTGATCTGGGAGTAGAAATGCCATCATTGAAATGCTGGGGATAAGAGAGTGAGGGGCCCACTGGACTTTATTGAAAAGACACTGGCTCCAAGAATTACCATCTGTGGAACTGCTGATTAAATATAACCAGGCTGGGAGAGAAGCTTAAACGACATTCTTTTGTTGGCTTGTAGTTAACATTAGCCCTGTCTCTAACGCAACATCAGTGAAGCCTTACAGAAAAAATAGCTTAAAACTTTCACAAAACACTCACAAAGGCTTGTCCTGATGCCAGTTCAAGTCCCTCTGTGTAGATTCCCAAACCAAATAAACCTTTGATGCCAGCAGGGCACGCATTTCACAACATTATTCCACTCCATGGCAAAAATAAAGAGATTTCTCTGATACTTTGCCCTTGACTAATATGCACTTAGAGAAATAAATAACCACCTGGCCTTGCCACTGAAGAGCGGCGCAAACATTGCACAAGCAGATTATTGACCAGAAGTACAGACGCCAAGATATAAGCAAGTTAGCAATTCAACAAACAAAAGAGTAAAGCATTTCAAAATAGATCATACAGACCTCATTTTACCTGCCCTCCTAGAAAAGTAGTCAAAAATCTATTTATGAGATTATAACTACCTATTTTCTATGCCATTCAACAGAAAGAAGAAAAAGAATCAAGATAAAAAGGGAGCATATTTTAGCTGTAAAGGATTTATTCATTCAATTTACATTTGAATCAATTATCCAGGCAAAGCTCAAACAGTACCAATGTGATTTAGGTGACTGAACACACATCATAAATAGCATGGCATTCAAGTCATATAATCCGTGTCTGCAGTTTCTGGATAGCTTCACGAGCAGGAAGAATATCCTGACTCACAGTGTACCTTTATTTCCAAGTAGCAGCATGCTTTGCTGTGGCTGGGAGCAGGCCCTCTGAAATTTCTCATTCAAATAAAACCTTTAGTCGTGCATTTAGCCCCAGCAACAAGGGATGAGATCCCGAAAGCTGACTCCCATCGCACTGAGTCAAGTGTGCCAGCCAGCATCCACACCAAGCACAGACCACAAGCCAGAGAGCCACGGGGTCAGCACAGAGTGGGCCAAGCTGGGATTCTTCCTTCCCACCCAGCAAGATGGACGGGGAGGTGTTGCAGCTATGAACCTGCTGCTGGGAAAAAAGACCACAAGGAAAGTGCTGGTAAAGTGTAGGCATCTATTCCCAGCGATCAACAGAAAGCAAGAGCAATAATTAATGTTCCAGACTTTCCCAAAGCACATCACCAAAGATGACACTGATTTGGAAAAGCAGCACTAAGTAGAATGCATTCTTTTAACACAGAGACTGTTTAGATCCTCCATATTTCCTATCTGTATCTCCTTATTTCTATATCTGTAACTCATATGTAGATGCAGGATCTCCTCCTCCACTCCCCCAATTAAAATAATCAAAGATTTAGAATAAATAATCACATTAATTAAAATATATTCATGATGGCCTCTCTTCTGTACAGCATGAGAGACACGACAGCAAGCAACTCATCCTGTACATCAGATTTTCTTTTTTGTGCTGTAGTTACAGCACACAATGCAGGACTAGGAGATGAACAGATGAAAAATTCTCAACTAATTTTGCAAACAAAGGGTGAACCCTCTCTTCTGCTAAGTGTCTTTGCTAGTAAAACATATCTGCTCTGTGATAGGGCTTAGCCTTATACCAACGCAAGAAGAGACAAAGAATTACGAAGCTATGCATCCTATTAGTATCAACACACAGCTTATGGAGACAAGGGGATTTTATGGAAATAAAATATTTTTTGTAAGTGCATTGGGAGGAGGAAAAAATTGTTTTACAAAGCAAGCATTCCTCATAGACCTGGAATACACAGCACATTGTAAAACTGAATTTGTTGCTGTTGTTTTTACTTTACAGCATTAATCACTAAAGGCTTGCTTAGGTGGGCAGAAAAAATCCATTTTCCATTGTATTAACTTCATGGAATTTAAGAAACCTTTCAAGGCCCACGTAAATGCAAGTAAAGACTTCTGAGTCTGGCTGGTGCTGGTCTAGTCTGGGCAGGTGGCTGTGCTGGAGCACAACCAGATGGATCCACCTTGTCCTGATACACCCAGGCAAGCCTTAAATCAGAGCAGCTATGTCTAGCCAGAATTTGATTTAAAGCCCTCAAGAAATGGGTATTTCCAAAACACTATTTCTAGCCTTGGAGGGGTGTTGTCCTGTTTAATTCTAGGTCCTTGCACAAGTGGCAGAGCTCACACTAGGGCACCCGCACTGTACAGAGGCAAAATCAGCCAGGAGAGGCTCCCCTGAGGCACGGCCCGGCTGCAACATGCAGGACACGTCCGAGGACAGCAGCACCTGCCCACAAATCCTGCTGGCAGCACAGTGGGCCAGCAGCAGCTTAGGGGCAGGAAACCCTCCTCAGAGGTGTTTGGCTCTGCACAATTTCCCCTGGAAAGGTATCCTAAAAGGCAAGGTGGTCAGAAAAGCCTCTGCACACTCAGAGTCAGTAGGAAAGGCACCAGTGGGAGAGGAGACTTGCCCTGTATCCCAGGGGGCTCACCTGTGTGGGGTGCCAGGCCCATTTTTCCAGCTTTGGGCACGCTGAATAAACATGCACAGAGATCACACTTGGCCTGCCTGATCTCCTTATTGAGGTTTGCCCAGAACCAGGATGAGAGGCAAAGAGGTTTAGCACAGATATTTTAAAAAAATATTTTGTATTTGTGAAAGATTAAGTTCATTTACAATACAGGAAAACTTCTCCAGTGACAACATGCAGCCTTTACTTGATTTTTACTATAATTATTTTATTACGATGTGAAGGAACAGATGGATTTGGTGCGTGCATCTGGAGATAAACAAACCTAAGTCAGGTGTATGCAGAAACACGCATTAGGACTTTTGGATTTTACTGTTCAGTCCCCCAGACACCTACAGCTTTGTACAATATATATACACATTGCTTTAGCATATAAACATCATAGTCTAAGACCCAAGCTCATGGTTGTTTATATACAAGATTCCTAAGACCCAGCTTGCCTTTTATGAATTAACACATGTAGAATATGCAATTGATTCAGGGAAGAACAGACTCTTAAATTGCTCCAGAGGGAAAAACAAACAAACAAACAAAAATAAATAAATAAATCAAACAGAAAGGAGGGGGAAAAAAACACACACTCTACTCTTGGCTTATATACTTTGGATTTGACTAACAAGACATCAGGGAAGAAAACATCCCTGTGGACTTAGAATTGATTTCATTTATTATAACTTCCAGAACAAAAGCTCTCAGGGGTTCTTGAAGTTTGATCTGAAAAGCAGAAATGACTTCACAAGAAAACCAAAAGAATGCGTTGCTGAAATCCTACGCCTTGTCATCGAGTAGGAAGCAGATCTCTACTGGAAGGTTTTGCACCTCACTGCCATGCTAGCAGGAACCGGTGTGGAAGCTGTTTGCGCGTCCCCCATGCCAGCCCCAGAGGAATTGGTGCTGGGGGAATCGAGGCCTGCTTGGCAGTAGGTTAAATGATGAGGTGTGGGATGCAGCAGGGAAACGACCCCCATGGATTTAAGCTGGGCTCACCTCAGACACAGCGGCATTGCTGAGGGCCATCTCTGCAGCGTGAGCCTCTGTGAGCTGTTTGACATAAAGCCAAACGTCAGCTGTCAATGCCAGCTTGTCTCAGAGACCAAGATTAAAGATTTGCACACAGTCTGCCTCCTCTCTGAGGGGCAGGGTGGGGAGACACCACTTCCCACAGCCACGTGGAGCTTTCGAGGCCATGCTGATAACAGGACCACCACGATGTCCCACCGGTACCCAACCAACCTCCCCGTGCAGTGCTTTTTGTTCTTATCAGTGGGGTTGGAAGGAGCCTGTGTGTTTATTATACAACCAAGTCTGTTTTTCTTCCTCAATCAGGTTTTCTATGGCTTTTCAGCAGCTGCTTCCAAGCCCTTTCAAGGCAATTGAGGAATATATAGAAACCTAAATTAGAATGGATAGCTTTGCAATACACTCCCTGAACTCTGCAGCAGCTGCACAGGTGTTCAAAGCTGCAACTCCAGAAAATCAGAGACTTTATGCAAATAATTTAGTGCCTGGAAACACAAGTTTAATGGAGAAGCAATAAGCATTGGAATGCTGCTGGCCCAATAAAACCAGGAGGCAGAAGCAGGTACTTAGGAGCAGCTTTCTGCACTGGTCCAAAATCCTGTGGCAAGAGCCACGCAACAGAAAGCCAAGCAGCCTGTGCAGTCACAGCACTCACTGTATCATGGGTGAAAGGGGTGGTCTCGGGTCTCCCAGAGACCACTCAGGAGAGAATACTGGTAAATGTTTTTTCCCCAGTGGTCTTGGTTGTGCCTTTCATTGCCGGCATCACCTCAGGGCTGGCTGGCAGAGATGGAAGGGGAATCCTCTTCCCATTGCTGGCCTCATATTGTCTGAAAACAAAGATGGTACCACACATTTACTATCAGAGAAAGCCTGTAATTACATAGATCTCAATGAGGAAATGATGCCAGTAAGAGCAGCAGAGCCATTCTCCATGAATCCAAGTGGATCCTGGCAGCTGAACGGCACAGCAGTGTTTCTGCCAGTTGTTTCTGATTCGTGTTGCAGGAGGAAGAAGCTCTAAAACAGCCCAGAAACCACCAAGAAAAGAGTTGAGAAACTTCAGTCTCAGTAATGATCTCAGCTTGTACTTACCTCTAGAGGTATTTCAACAGAGCAATTATGCACTTTGGGTGGTTTGGGCACATATATAATTTTCCCTTTCTCAAATGCAATTACAGCTGCACAGAAACAGAAGGAGGTTTACAAACAAAACACCAGTACAATCAATGTATCAGATCAGATGGAAGACTGTGATTTTAAGCTGCTGCCGAACTGTATTAAACCACCTAAATTAACTTAACAAGGTGTCAGAACAAGTTTGCTTGGTATATATGAGATACTTTTTTCTTTTTTTTAAGAATGTCTCAGTCTAATTTAAAAGAGCAGGCTCAACTCCCAATCAACATAGCTTCTCCAAAAATAAAATACCTTACAAACTGCACACATCTTGAGATACAGACCCTCTCTGTATCTCAGGAGCATCACTTACAACTTACATAGTGCAGCAATCTCCTACATCCAATGGAAAAGCAACTTGAAAGTATTTTAGCTGTCTGAAACACAAGAGAAAGTTATTCCATTCCAGGCACAGAGATCTAAGCATAAGTCAGTGAAAAAACAGGTCTGGATTGCTTTTCCCTTTAGAGGTGGCAGAATCCCCCCGTGCTGTCACACATCGTTTCAGAGATGCCATTATTCGTTAGCACTGCAGAACTGAGCAGCTGATCTCCTCCTGCGGAGATGGGTCACGGAAGGATGGTGCACACTGCTCAGAAGGCTTGAAGGGGTAACAAAGCTACTGTTCACTCCCTGCTCCTGCAGGGAGCCATTTGCTGCAGCCCTGGAGAGCCGACATCTCCACTCATGGTCAGGAAGAGAAAAACGTGATTCTGCTCTGCTTCAGCAGAGCAGCTTTGTAAAAGAGCCTCACAAAATACACACTCCCTGCCTACACCTGGAGGAGCCGAGTGAGTAAAGCTCTCATTTTTCTCTCTCTCATGTGGCTCTAGGGAACATAATCAGAAATGAGCTGTGCCTTGTTGAGTTTTTGTTTGGTTGTTTGTTGTTGTTTTGTTTTTTTTTTTTTTTTTCTTTTTTTTTTTTTTTTTTTTTTTTAACTCAAACAGGATGTTGTTTCTTATTGTGGCTTCTATGCTTACGTCAATATTGCTGCAGACAAAATGAAACTATTATGAAACAAAACAAACCATTGTCAGACAAAAGCAGTGAGAAAAATGAGAGTGCTGATCATCAGGAGATGATTTGAACCTAGTTTCTTGTTTTTAAGTGCTGCCTCCAAGCTGCTGCCTCAGGAGAGGGCAGTCTTAGCAAGCAAATGCACCGTGTTCCTCTCGTGTGAGGAGGAAGCAATGCAAACCTCAGCAGGCTTCATTTCACAGCTGTCTCTGGGTCAGCCAAGTCTGCAACCAGAAGACTAGTTCAAAAGGCTCATTCCTGAGCACCTGCCATGGCAGGGTCTGGACCAGGCAGCCCGCATTTGAGAAGCTACATCAGGCAGCCTCCGCTTTGCACTGGCAGCACGAGCATTAAGCCCAGGTCTCCATGCAGCAGCACAGACTGCGACTGCCAGATCCCAGCTCCCACATCTGCTGCATCACCCTGTCCAGGTGGGAGCTCTGCATTAACCTAAGTAAGGGCACTCTCCCCCTCTACAAGGGCGTAGCTGAAGCCTCTTAGCAAAATATATGGTTGTAAATTACTCTGAAATATAAAATGGTTCACACCTAATGAAAGGCTGTGGAGCAGACGTGGTAGGACAGCATCTTGGTGAGCTGGCATCTGTGCAAGCCACTGCTGGTGGAACACCTGCAGCCCCCACCACCAACAGCTCTGCTCTCTGGCGAGCAGTCTGCCAGCAGCACCACGCTGCAGCTGCCCCTCACTTCTTGGCCCTTCATCATCTACCATTTTTGGGGACTCTGCACAGATTTCAACAAGGAACCTGGAAATAACATTTTATTTCTGCAACATTTCTTTACAAAAATTTTCATTTCTTCTCCCTCCCTCCTTTTGCCCACGCAGAAGTCTCCATTATACTTTTCTTATGCTGCTCAAAGAAATTCACACTCCACAAGAGCCTTCACAGCCAACACTCACTAAGTACCAAAGATACCGAGAAGAGCAGGGAAAAACACCTTGACCCCAACTCCAGGGATGCACTTTACTGGAAGAATTGTAAGATCCATGATGTACAACCTGTGAAATGAGACAAGAAAAAATGAAAAGATGAATTTAGTATCAGAGCATCTAGCAAAGCATCTCCTGCAGATCTCTTTATACGCTTTTACAAACATGAACAATAATACAAAAAAAAAAAAAAAAAAAAACAGTTAAATGTGCAGAATAGGAGGAGGAACTGTCCTTAAGTAGGCCTGGCAGGAAGCGAAACGCAGAGAGAGGATGGAGAGAAGTGAGGCTGGCTTCTGCAAGGTCCAAGCCTGCATCTTTTCTTGTCAAACAATAGACAAAAAAATGAATGCTTTTGGTGTCATTCTGTCTTGTCATTTCTCTTCAGATAATCCCTTGTAGATTGGGCCTCACCTTAAAGTAATTTGCAAAAGCCTCTCTCCCCCTCAGTTACCCTGTTGATCCTGTAGGCAGGCTGCAATGGGTGTACTTCACACACCTTTAGCTACCACCCATGTTCCTCCTGCAGCCACCATTGTTGCTATAAATCTTACACTGCCTAGTCTACAGGTGGGCCTCTCAGGACAAAGAATCATGCAGAAGCCTTCATTCTGTTTGTCAAACCCTTTGATAGGTGCTGAGTCCACCTTTAAATCTGCAGATGTGAATTTGCTCATTTCAAAGGCTATTCCTTGAATCTTTACAAGCTGTAAAGAAAGGTGCTGCCATTATAAGGCTAGTGCCCTGGATGCTGACCTGTAACTGTAGGAAGAGCATCTGAGCTGTCATTTTCTCACTTCGCCTCTCACTTGGGGCAGCATCCAAATGAAGCACTGTGCAGGTGCTGCACGTTCAGCAGAAGCTGCTTGCAGTAGAAGTTAGATGCCCAGAAGCATGCAGGTGCACTCAAGGGAGCAAAGAGCTTTCTCAGTTTATTAGGGGTGGAGGGAGACGTTTCTGGGTTTAATTCAAGTGGACTCCAGCTCAAAAATAGCTGATACTGGGGGAGAGATGGAAAAACTGAGGCTTTCAAAACTCAGCAGGGCTCAGGAGGTGGGAGGCTACAGACAAGACTAGCTTAGTTTTCCAAAACAGAAGGCATTTTGAATGACTGAGGGCTTTAACAGAACATACAGACAGCAGTGAGGAAACAGACACAAATGCTTATAGAGTGTGCAGAATGGCTGGGATGAAACTGGAGAGGTTTTACTCACCCTCTCATATGCTTCTTGAGAGACGACATTGCCTTCTGCATTTGAATTTTGTGGTGACATCTGCAGACCGCATAGAAGAAAGCCTAAAACCTTCAGCATCTTCAGTCTTACCCTGCCAGCAACACTCACATCAGTACAGACAGAATTTTCCCTTTGCTACCTTTTCTAAATGCAAAGCTTGCAGGTCACATATCACTAACAGTTCAGACAGAAGGACAAGCATACCCGGCTACCCAGAGAAGTAAGGAGAAAACTCCACAAATATCTAAGATACTGTAACTTCTTTTCACTTTTTCTCTAGAATAATCCACCCCACATCAGCAATTTCAGGCTCTGAAATGGTTTCCAAGGCAATTTTGAGTTGCTATTTGAAGCATACTTGTAAGTAATGTGAATCTCTATTTTGCACACATTGCTCTGCGCAGGGAACGCTTCCTTACACAGGGTAGCAGCCAGAGGTCCTTCCCCCTGCCATCCACCACGAGACACAGCCCTGGCGACAGCAATTCACAGGGCAGCCATCCAACAAAGTGCTCTGGTGTGCCTTGGAAAACACAATCCGCAAAGCTCGTCTGTGCAATGTTTCACCGTGTGCTGTTACGGCTCTCAATTCCCCAAACAATGAAGTAAAGATCATTTGGTACACAATATTCATAATAAACACAGCTAACATTCAAAAATAAGGACCTTGCCCTATTGCTTTACACTCACCTGTAATGATCAGCAAAACATGCTCGGTTCTCCACGCTGGGATGCTCAGAGGCAGCCTCATCACTGACATTTCAGAGCCCCTCCAGCCACATACACCCCCGCCGAGCTCCCCTCAGACCCCTCTGGCTGCACCAGCAAACCAAAGCCCAAGCCAGCAGCCCCACGCTGCCTACCTTCCCCCTTCCCTTCCTAAATAAAATGTGAAAACAAGCACGCTCCAGTCAGCAGCATGAACTCTTCACACACATCCCATGCAGCTGGTGTAGCACCACATCCCACAGCCCTTCCTCCTCCTCCCTGCCAGCTCCAGCCTGCACCAGTCGCAGGAATCTCCCCTCAATAATTAGTGACTGTTCTGCCCTGGGTTCCTGAGGCACAGCAGGAGCTGCTGGCTCTGCAGGGACCCCACCAGTGCTCCAGTCTGCTGAAAACATGAGAGAAAAGGCGGCCTGCAGGATCACCCTCAGCACAAAGCTTCCCCTGCCACAGGAGGGGACCCTTTTCTTTGCTAGTTCCTGGCTCTCTGCCCTAGGGAGGCTGCTTGCGACTGCTCTGTGCTAACTCTTCCCAGGGCTGCAATCCCAGCCTTGCTGGTGCTCACGGTGATGATGTCGTGGAAGCTGCCACATGTTTAAGCTTTCCTAACTGTCCCCCATGGTCTACTAAGCATAATTACCAAATAATGTGCGTGAACGTGAAGGCATCCCTGGCAACCAGGGTGCCGCCACGGAAGGGATATCAGCCTCTCAGCTGTCCCTCCTGCCAGGGGTCTGCCCAACCACCCTTATTACCTCTCATCGTGCACATTTTAGTGGAGCAACAGCTCCATTTCCCTCCAGACAGGGCTTTCAGGACCGAGTGTTCAGAGGAAGGACTCTGAGCCTGTATGAATGATGCATTTGTGCTCCACCAGCAGCTCCCCTGCATAAGCTGGTGTGCCCAGTTCCCTCCCATTGCACCAAGCCCCCCCGTGGCTCTCATCTCTCAGAGCTTGTGGCCCCATTCTGCTCCCCAGTCAGGGGCAGAGGACGGAGCCATGGCAGACCAAAAAGGAAGACCAGGGCCAGAGAGAGGACTGCAAAGGAGATATTTCAGCCGTTGATAAAAATAAAGCTTTTGAGTCTTTTTCTTGCTGTCACATCCCTGCTCTTTCCAGCAGTCCTGTACCTGCCAACAGATTTCATTCATGGAAAAAGGAGGCTGCAACACGCCTACACTGTTTGTCAGCTTAGAGAACTGCCTCAGCAGGTTGCTATGAGCTTTGTTTCCATTGTTTCCATTTTTAAATAGTCTATTTCAAGGAACCCCTCTGCTTTCACAGGCTTCTGGGAGGCCATCACACCCACACCGGGCATCCGAAAACCCAGGCAAGGCAGGGGAAGGCTGCGGTGGCTCTAATGATGCTGCAGCATGCACACCCGCTTGGGCACTGGCAATGGCATCCCTATGGACCCTGCTCCACCTGCACATAAGCCCTTTTCATTATTTTTATACACTTTTAATTGTATTTTGGCCAGGCTGAAATTAATTTGTAGCTGTGATAACTCTGAAATTTAAGAGTCTGACCCTAAAATGTGGCTGGACCCATCGGCACCAGATCAGAAAGCAACAGGCCTATGTCTTAGGAGAGAAAAAACAGAGATCAAAATAAGAAGCACTTTGAGGAACAATGGGATTTAAAAATAAACAAACAGGTTTTTTTTGTGTGTATGTGTGTTTATTTATTTTGAAGATCTACACGAGTAGGAACCTACCGTAAGGCATGTCAGGGAGCTGCCCAAGCCAGGGGCTGATCCTGCAGTTGCCCCATTTCAGTTCTGCTGCTGCCAGCACTGCATGAGCTCCCTGGGCATTGCTGGGGCTGCACCTGAAGTCAGGTCCTTCTCCCTGCTCGCCCACAGCTGACCACAGACTAGAAATGCTTCCAAGAATGAATCTCTTTTGTACAGGCTGGGCATCCTCTCACGCTTTCAGATAGGAGCACATGGAGCATAACAAAATCACAAGTTACCTACAAAACCAGCTGCAGCAGCTAACAAAACACTAGGTGTGTATCTGCCCCGATGAGATCGTTCTGCCACAGAACCAAGGTCCCACTGCACAAACATCCAGCTGATATTAGCGGTGACTGTCCCATGTGGCTGTACCTGTGCATCTCCCTGACAGACCTCGCCATCCTACTCTGCAGTTGCTGCTGAAGTAACCATAGGCCTTATTTTTTATATACAGGATGTGAGAGATGCTCTTCAAATGACCCTCCAATTGCTCAGAAGCTCTGAAGGGACCAGGGATGAAATCCAACCATTCACAATCTGCTGAACAGAGAAAATAAAATTAATTCACCGAGATTCTCACTGAGGATGAGCTCCACAATTTATGGAGGTTCTTGTCAGCTTAACCTTTACATCTTCTCCACTACCTAAATTATTTCTGTAGGAACTGTCACTGTGACTTTAAGGAACTCCAAGAAAGTGATCAAAAGAAAAGGACTTTCATACCTTAGGGGGTAATGGACAGCAATAACAGTAAACAACTTGTAAGGTTCAATAGTTCACAGCAACTGTTAGACCAAAATCTACACCTCTCAGACACGGTGTGCATCAGCTGAGCACAGCCTTGTTTGGATCACCTGGTGCAGGGCCAGGACCCTGCTGGGCCATGTTTCTGCACACAGCACAGGTGGCTAGTTTGGTTCATTTTAGCTTAGTTCTTCATGGAGAGATGCTGTCACCTTAATGAGTGGGTGAGGTGAGAGCATTGCCCAGCCAACAGGATCCCAAGCACTGGCACCTGCAGACACAGCCTACAGCACGCTGCTCAGGGTTCACACAGCATCCCTCCTTCCTTACCCACTGATGAAGCACAAATGCAGCCATCCTCAGAACTGATGATCAGGAAAGTTGCGGCAAGGTTTTTCTCATGTTTCTTTAGCAAAATTACCTAGAAGAGAGGAAGGACAGAGAGCAACCTGCACACTGCCTGTTCTCCCTCCTCTGAGCAGTGGGGAGGCTGCAGAGCAGGCCTGACACTTCCAACCGTTTCTACAGCTGCTGCTTCATCCCCGAGATCTTCCTGACAGTTTTATTCATTTAGTTTTTACTAAAACTTCAGATTTAGCAGCAGCTCTGTGGTTCTTGGGATAATGGGGACACATTTTGAAATGTTCACCTTCTTGTGCTGGTTGGGCTGTCTGCAAATGTCAGAAGCACCATCACATGCCCAAAGCTCCTGTACTTCAAATCATATCCCACAGACCATTACAGTCCACTTGTATCTGAAGTACATTCTGCATGTTTGAACTCTCTGACAGCACTTTTTGAAGGGCATTATTTCTTTCAAGATTAAGCATAAGAAAATGTCTTGTGAAGACAGACTCTACAGCAACTTTACTGAGGTATAAAATGGCCCAAATGAGAAAGGTCTGCTGCTGACCAAGAGAGGCAGAGAGAAAAGCAAGAAAGCTACGAGACGATGTACAGATGATTGCTGATGCCCTTTTGCTTGAGCAGTCTCCTCTCCTTTGTTTCATTACAAGTGACACAGATGCCAAGTCCTTGCAAAACTAAACGCAGGGAGCAGAAGTCTCTTTAGCACTCTGAGGCACCATTACAGATCAGCTGTATGAGCCCACCCAGCATGTTTTCCTCTCATCAACCTCACTCATAGCTTGCACAAAAACTTTCTGTTCCCTTTGCATACTTTTCACGACTTCCTCTTGATCCTCCATAAATGTCTGGCCACTGGAAGCAAGTCACGTTTCACCATGAAAGCCTCTATTGATGCTTCCTACCATCTTTCTTACATCATGCTGCATTGAATACAATCCGTTGGCTCCAATAATAAGCAGCAAGGGCACAGCAGTATCCACTGCTAGAAGCACTTGGAAAAGCCAAATGACTCGTTTAGAGACACGCCTGGCAGGATGGCTAATGCAGTTTCCACTAGAGACAACTTGTAACAGCTCCACTGAGAACAGGACAAAGTCATCAGCTTAGCACAGGATCAGCTCCACATCCAAACAATATTCATTAGAATACCAAGTACATGAAATCTCCCCCCACCCACCCAAAAATAATAATATTAATAATGATAATAATAATACTTCTTTGAGAAACCTGTGGTAAAGAACATTTTATGCATTTGTAAAGTATACAGCCATCCTGGTCAGGCGCTGGCGGTGCCATCTGGAAGCTGGAAGAGATTCTGTGTACCAGCAGGCAAGTCAGAGCAGCAAGCAAGTCAGAGTTTCAATCTGCTAAATTTCTTCCATTAATGTGGCAAAAGATTTGTTCCGCATCAAACTGCTTATGCTATGACGTGCAAGTCAGTAGATTTAGTTCATGTTCCAGTCTACTAGAAACCAATTCTTAGAAACATGGTCCAGCTAATTCCACTTCTTTTTCCCCTCTGCTGCTGGAGTACTGTTAACGTGCATATTGTTTTTATTCGGATAACTTCTCCATCACTCTTCAACTAGGTTCTAGTGGGCACTTCTCCAAAGCCATTATACCCCACCCTGCAAATATTCGTCAGGGTCCCAGTTCAGGAAAACCTCAAGGGAGACAAGCCTGCAGAGCAGTAATGAAGTACAACGTAACAAAGTCCAGATCCATGTGAAAATTACTAGCACTGATGAGAAACAAACAGAATTTCTTTTTCCATCCCCCTTTTTTCCAGTTTTGTTTTTTTTTAATGTAAACAAAAGCATAATTTATGACCCAGACAACAGATAATTTCTGTGCCTGTAATAACCAAACGAACCACTCAGAGCAAGTTCATAATGTCATTGAGAGAGGGAGCAGCTACCTGCATATGATCAGGTCTCAGATATGCCTATGCCATTAGAAATGCAATGATTTCTCCTGAGATGAGCTCATCTTTCCAACACCAAAAGACATGCAACTTGCACAGTTTCAGGCATGTTTAAAGGAATGCATTTGCATCCCAGATGGATTGTGAGGGTAGGACTTGCACAAGCTGTCCTCAAGAAGACAGTGAGCACTCCATCACTGTGAGATCTTATCAGTTATGCACCAACTCATCATAATCTGTGACTTCAGAACTATTCATTACACAAATGTATAAACAAGAACAAACTCACTACTAGCTCTTGATGAAAACAGGATCTGATAGCTGTCAGACAAATGTAGTGGCAAGATAACTGGATTAGGAGATCCCTAAATGTCGTTTGTTGGAATTGGAAGCTCTGTGACAACTTTAAAGGAGAAAGGAAACAATGCCTTAAGGAAGTCTGCAGTGCTGTATTAGTAATGAGGCCGCTATTAAAGCCTAGCATATACTGAAGTACTTTATCATGCAATCTTTCTAAATTATCATCTCCTTGCAGGTACATTGAGAAGTGTCCCTCTCCTCCCACCAATGCCCCTCTTTCACTGGGAAGGCAATGCACATGAAGAAGCCGCTTACTGTGCTGTAACAGACATCACAAACAGAAGAGTCCATCAATACATTCCTACCAAGAACGGTTTGCAAAGTGATCTATCAAGTACAGCACAGCAAAATTGTATTAACATGCAATAAACATCAGGGTGGGGGGGAGGAAGCAAAAGGCAGAAAAATTCTAATTGCATGAATGCTACTTAATTATTTTGAAGGTTACAAGAGGACTCTGACATAATATAGGCTTTATATATCAGTCTTCAGAAATTTCTATCAAATGTCACAATTTTAGCCTACTACTAGAACTGCTGTGCCATTAATGCAGACCAGCATCAACTGGCTGATTAAGACACAAGTCTCCATATTACCAATAAAACAGCAAGTATGAGAAATAATAGACATTGTAAGCATGCATAATTTCAGCTACAGAATGGTGAAAAAAAATTTTACTGTCTTGCCTATAACATTCATCTCTGGGGAACCATTAGAACAGGGGATGCCTTTCTCTAAAGCAATCACTGATGGTGTACAAGCAGTGCAAATATACAGCCATGCATGAAAATTACAGCAGGTCATTTGAAACACATTGCAGATCCCTAGCAAAGGCTGCGTAGGACAGGTCTGTATGTCTGTCTGAAAGAATCTATGCAAAGGAGGAGAATTCCAGGGTGGAATTATTGGAAAGAAGTTATCTCCTTGCACTACAGAAAGCTGCTTTGCAAGCAGAACAGGCATTTCTAGAAGGAGCCTCTCTTGGACTGGCCTTCTCCATCCCTTTGCCATGAAACGCACATGAGGGAGGGATCTAAGGAGCAGTTCTGGCCCTGCAGCATGACCCAGGCTTGGCCAGTTGCTTTAATAAATAAATAAATAAAGTAGTTTGAAGACAAGCAGGTATATGGATTAACAGGAGCAGCAAACCTCAAAAGAAACAAATCAAATCAACAGTATGCCAAATTCTGAGTATTTGGGAAGTAGTCAAGAATTTGCAAGCCACTCACAGAGCGAAATTCCTTCGTATACAAAGCTTGTGTGTGAATAACGAAACAAAAAAAAAAAATCCGCAGAGATGACCCAGGTTAATCCTGCCGTATAAATCTTCAGTGAAAACTGTACACAAAAGCCTAGGCTGTTTACAACACAAACGAAAGCCCAACAGTACCACCTGGCGGTAGTCCTCTTCTGCTACACCCAGAAGCAGAAAAAATATTAAAACCATTTAACGTATTAAAACCAGCTTTTTTTTTAAACAGTGGCAGAATGTCACACCACCATCAGAAGTGACTCCTGTACACCGGGAGGGACAACCAGAAACTCTGAGTTTAAAGAGTGCGAGTTTGTTAAAAGCACAGAGAAATTACATTTTCTAGAAAGAAACAAGCCCAAATGAGGGGCAAATCACTGCATCATGTCCTTCAAGTTCATCTATCCAAATGCAAGAGAACATGTGAGAGAAAGATCTATTTTCTTCAGTAAGACACAGCTAAACTTACATTTTGATAAGTCGTGACAGTCACAGAAGACCCAATGTTATCATACCCACCAGCACAAAAAGCAGAGAAGTTTAAAAGTTCGGGTGCCAGCAACTGGGATTTTAGACCCCTGAAAGTGGTAATTTAACATTCACATCTTTTGTTATTGCTGAGTTGCTTGGACAGGCAAAACCACGGTTACAGAGCCCCTCGGTTTCCAAGCAGACGTTTATTGAGCTTGCTTTGTAGAAGAGCAGAGCGTAACCTGTATAGGTAAAACAGAGAGGAAAGAGTGATTACCGAGGCCAAGGAAAATCACATAAGTCATACAGCTGTAGATAAAAAACATTGTCAGATGTCTCCCGACTTTATAGCACATCAGATACAGAAACGCGTTTGGACAATTGCCAGCATGCTAAATAGCAACTATGGGGCTTTCTGTTGTACCCCATTAGCTTTCAGGAGATGGTGGATTGCTGCCAGACTTAATGCAGTATGAAAGCAGAGAAGGGGGATGGGAGAATGCAGGGAAAAAGTGAGAAACAGGCATATGAGCGAGAGGGATATAAAGAGACACAGTCAGTGAGTGTAAACAAAACAGGGGAGATGAGGGGAAAAAGAAAGGGGGAATTCAAGTGGTGGGGAAGGGGCTTGAGTAATATTTGCAAGAAAAGAAACTGAAAAACTGTGGGAAATGAACGACCGGGAAGAAGATACCCGACTCACACAGGCATGCAACGAGACCTCCAGCTGCTAAACTGGCTGCCTCTTGCCTGGGCTCCTTCCCACTCCACTCATCCAGGCAGAGAGAGCCCAGCCATACCCATTCTGGATGGCTCCTGTCCTCTAGGAACACACCAGCTCAGCCCAATCCACTCTGCCTCCAAGCGATCCCCTTCCAAGTCAAGGGAAGTGGGCAACGCTTCCTAGGGGCACTGATCCTGTACCCAGTCACTGAGTCGCTCTCCCACCACAGGAACTAAACTCACACAACCTAAAACAACTTTCAAAAGCTTCATTTATTGACAGGACAAAAAATAGAATAAAAGTGAGCCTCTTCCACATTTTCTCAGCAATTCACATTTCCCACAACCTGACGTTTTGGTACTAGTAGGTTTTACCTGGAGGGAAGGCAATGCTGGAATGGCAGCAGCATTGCCTGATACCATTGTGCAATGGATGAATTACAGAACAGACAGAGACCTGTCTTACTGGAGTTTGCCTCTGTTATTTCATGGAAGCCAAGTAAGCATCGTGTCTCTTATCAGCCGCTGAGCAGGAGGCAACAAGCTTGAGCTCAGGAATGAACTTTATCTGGTGGCACCAGTTCCCCAGAAGTGCCTGGAATAGAGAAAGATTTCAGGTGATGACATTGTGCTTTGAGCCTCAGTGTGTTTCTGAGCAAATGCCTTGCTTTTAGCAGAGAAGGGATAGGGGCATTGGTTTAGTCTAGTCCCCGTTTCTGCTTCTGCAAAAAAGGAGCCAAGTGGAATATAGAAGGCAAATTGCAAGTCCGAGGGCAAGCAGAAAACAGAAGGGAGTAAAGGGGACCGGCTGGAGAAGGTGGAGAAAAGAGAACACCACAAAAGAAAGCCAGAAGGGAATGATGGAGACACAGCATTTCCACAAAAAATAGTAGTAGGATGAAGAGAAAACCAGGTGTTCATCATTTACACCGCATAAAATTCACAAGAGCAGCTTAACTGCAACAAGAGCAGTAACATTCCCCCCAAGGGATTCCTCCCTCTGCAATCCAGTGAGCAGAGGGTGCTGTGCACAGCGGGATCATGCCAAAGTTACAGCTCTTTGAGCAGACGGCCCCAGGGGGCTGCCAGCAGAGCTGCTCAGGGCACCCACCTGGTCCCAGTGACCACAAGGTGTGGAGGCAGCAGCAAAAGTACCTCTCCCATTTCATATGGGAAGGAGGAAGCAGGGAGAGAAGTTGGAGTGCCACTGACCCACGGTTATTAATATTTATGTTACGCTGGTGGCTTACGAGCAATAAAAATACTCAAGAACAATTTTATACCTAAGATTCACTGCCCCTTTGAGACACGCAGCGACAACAACAATTTACTGCACTGCCTTACAAGAAAAGAGTCTGGGTTTGTCTCTTCCAAGTACAGAGATCTTGGAGAGATGTGTCAGGTCTCCTGGCAGGGTTACACTTAACAGAAACACCCAATAAACACATTGCTTGAAGGCCTAAAGGAAAGTTACAAACGGTTGAAAAATATATACCTGAAATGACAATCAAACGTCACTTTTTGCCTCAATACGTTTTAGTAGCGGGAATAAAAATGCCTTATTCTTGCAAAAGGTGAACAAGCAACAAGAACCTGAAGTAGCCCACAAGGAACACCCTGGTGATTACCTGGGGTTTAGCATGAGGAGGCTGCTGCACACTGCAGCCACCCAGGCCAGCACGGAGCTCAGAGCCCACACACTGACAGCTCCCACCTCCGGCACTGAGCAGCATCATCTCTAGGAGCAGAGATCCCAGAGGCAGCAAGCGTCACTTTACACCCCAAGGAATGCAACCAGAGGTCATGAGCAGTGCTTTTTTCCCCTCAGGAACCTCTCTTGCAGAAGGGAGGCACAGGCCTCTGATCCGAAGTCCTGCTGTAAATAAGTCATTCACCCGCCTGGAGAAGCATCCTGCCAGTAATCCAAGGCCGTGGCACAGCTGTCCCCTTCAACAAGGCAAAAGATCCCATCACATTTGTTGCCACTGATACCAAGGAATTCTGTGCCAGATCTGTGGGGAGATCCCATGTCACAGGGCTAATGACACGCTGGTGGCACCGTGTCTTCGCATGCTTCTAACCAAAGGCATGCACAGCCATGCAGACAGCGATTCACAAGCATGCACAGTACTAAATATGCTGGCAACATCCTCATCACAAACCAAGGATTAATTTCCTTTGACTTCCAAGGTGAAGACAGTGTGCACAATCCCAGAACCCATAGTAATTTTTGTAATGTACCAATGGTTTCACATCAATAGCTCCTATCGCCAGCAGGCTGGCATTGCTCAGACCCACCACACCAGTGACCCCCGCACAATGCACTCCCTGGTGAGTGTAGCCAAGCTGCAAAGAAAGCAGTTTCAGAACACAGGCAAACCCAGTGCCACTGCCTGCTGCTCTGTCACCTTCATTGTCACTCCAAGGGACAAATGGGCTTCCTTGCGCCTCTGCTCCAGGATGAACTCCACCCCAGAGAAGCTGCAAGTCAGATACTTTTCATCTGCAATAGCCTTTAGAGAAAACTAAGAAGTTCAAGAAAACTCTACAAGAACGTTCGTTTGAAGCTCGCTAATGACAAGATGGAAAGAAACAGGAATCAAGGGTCTAATTGCACCTCTCCAGCGCTCAGCCCTGATTCATTAACTTGCACTCAATCTAGAAGTTGACTTAGCAGGCAGCAATTTGAGCCAAGACCAGATGCTTCTGTTTAAACAGACTCTCCTGGGAAACCAATTTAAAATATTCCTTATACTAAATTTGATTGTTTCCCCTCTTAGGCTCCCTAAAAATTTTTCAGGAGAGAAGCAGCAATATGGAGAAAAAGTAATTTTCACAGATATCTTCAACCATCAAGTCCTGCACACTTCCACCACCTCGCAGCACTCTGGAGGGGGGGAGCAGAAAACCTCCCCATTGCTGGGCATAATCTACTAAATTCAGGGGTTTATGTACAGCAGTCAAACCAGATTGATTAAACCCAAAAGAGAACCCAAATTTGCTAACTTTCAGATCTCCAGGGTTTCACCCCAAAAGCTCTCTCTGGATGGAAAGTTGCAAGGCTAAGGAGAAAGATGGCTTTGAAATGGAGCAGGAAAAAGGATACTCTGCTTAGATTAACAAGCAAGCATACACAAGAAGCACATCATACATGTACTTCACCTCAATGAAGACCTCTACAACTCCTAAAAAATCAGAACCAATTGTCTTTTGAGTCATAGATTCAAGAGAAGTAGAAAAACCTCAGGGCCGGGGGGACCTAACCCAACCCCTGCCTGCAGTGGAACCAGGATCTTTACCTCTCAGCTAAACGTTTGTGAAACCTTTCCACTCTTCTTAGGTCACATTCTGCTCGGCCTTTGGTATTAGAACAGGAAATAAAGGTCTGTTAAATATGAATACTTTAAGTTTAATTCCATGAATTTGTCCTTTTTCACCACGGACAAAATCAGATTCTTTTCTTTGCAACAGCCTTATGCATACAGGCTTAAGTCTCTTCCTCCATCCCCAGTGCAGTCTTCTCTCTAGGTTAGATCGACCTCAGTTCTTTTAATCTTCCTAAATAGGCCATTTCACCTTTGTAAATCTAAACCTCATGAAGGAGAATAGCTGCAATATCTTATATCCTGGTTTGTCTTGGTAACAGGCACAATCTTGCACAATCTACTAAATTCATAGTTTTACATACAGTAGCCAAACCAGACTGATTAAACCCAAGAGAACCCATCTCCAGGAGTCATTCATCAGCAAATCTATTATCTTATAATAGACACTGTTCTTAAATGAGGGACTGGTTTATTAAGCCAATTTCATCTGGGAAGATGTTCACGTTTTCCATTTGATGTAAAATGAATGCTTAAGTAGTAGACATTTTTCATGGCTTCACAGGAGAGCCATTAAGTGGAAGATAAATACAAGCAGCTCTTAATGTAGGATTGCTCCTCAAAAATACCTTACAATGGGATTACGTTGCTGGGCATCTTAGAAAGCAGGTGTGATTTGTTTTCCAACATGGTAGCATTGCTTCTGAATTCCTGTAGCACATAGTCCAGATACTCTTCCTACAAGACAGACACTGATCTAATTTGCACAGCAACAAAAGAAGAGCAGAATTAATTATCTCAGGTTCTGTGGTGTTGACAGAGTGAGAATTACAGTAGATAGCTATGAAAATAAACACTACCCTACCACCAGTAACAAATGATGTTCGATTTTTCTTTTAAATAAATCAGGAAATTACTTTTGCATCTGCTATTCCTTAACCCTCATCTTTCATCACAGAGGACAGTGTCATTACCCAGGCTATGAAGCATCACAATCAATGTCAGTCTTCATAACATATCAAAGTCTTTATTGTTTATATTATAGATAATTTCTTTCATTGCAGTGCAGAACTCATTCATATCCAAACCTGTGGAAATAAGCATCACAGATTGACAACCTGGACTAAATCAGATAATTCATTTCTGAGCAAAAAGATCACAAGGAGAGCATGCTATAAAAACACTGTATTAAAGGTGATCCCAAAAAGAACCCTGCAGCAGATTTCTAGCTTCCAAATCAGCAAATATATTTACTGGAAGTCTAAACTTTGCAAATAGTTTATAACTTTCATGCACCCAGACATGTCTAGTATGCATCCTTTTTAAGTTTGATCATTAATACATGCACAGAGATGCACGCATCTATTCTGCACAGAGATTCTGATAACCGTGTCCTGCAGAAAGGGAGGAAAAGCTGGAGCAGAGCAAATACACTGGAACACTCTTACAAGATTACTAGTTCTGGCGTATTATCTAGAGCTATAAGAAACTCTCTGCTTCAAAACCTTTACCGCCCAAGTTAACCAAGCTTACACCTCTTGCTAGTGTAAGCAGACTGTGAAGATAACAGCACTGTGAGATCAGGGCTAGCTAGGAGACATTTAGGATAATGCGAGTGTTATGATTTAATTTTGACAATGCTTTATAACAAATTCTAATCCATCTTTAGTAGCACAGGCTTCAATCCATAGCTGTGGTGGAGCTGACAAAGTTATCAAGACAGAGAGAGCTCCCAGCCCTTGTGGGCACAGCTGACGTAGGTGGCTGCCCAGCCACCCTGCTGCAGCAGCTGAAACAGTGGCATCTTGTGGCTCGTTTGCCCAAACAGCAGAGTGAAAATAGTAAAAGCATAGATTTGCTCAGTACTGAAAATAAAGTCTCCTCTGCAGAAATATTATGTAAACTTGGATATTTTCCGCTCAGAACAGTTTCAAAGGTAGGGGTAGCTGGATGCACATATTTCAGAGCAGAGAGAACTGCAGGAAACTCCCAGTACAGAAGAAAACTTATCTCCACTGCCTCTCTTCAGGACCCTGAAAGTATCCCCTTTTCCTGGAGATTAGGCTGGAAGATATTACAAAATATTGATTTCATTGATTTCAATATATTTCACAGAATTTTTATAGTTATAAAAATATAAGTTTAAGATATGTTTATTAATATTATGGGCAAATAGTTATATAAAATACCCAAAGCAGTGATCAAAAGTTCCAAAGTGTCTTCAAAGCACCAAGTGACCTGCTGCAGTTTTTTCACTTAGCCCATCAGAATTACGTTTTCAGGCTTTCTGCCCTCTATTTATCTGCACCACGGCTGCTCATTCACATTGTGCTGGTTTTGAAGACAAAGTGATCATTAAACAGGAGCAAACGTGCGTGGATGAATGGAAATAACCTTTATGAACACGCTCTCCATGACAATGCCTTTATTGCAGCTCACACCCATGCTAGTTTAAGATTAGCCAGCTCAAATAATACTATCAAGGTAGCCATGGCAGCACCAAGCCCCACACGTGCTAATCACCCCCACCCAGCCTCCCAGGCCCCCAGGACTTGAACTAACCTTAATAAAACTGCAGTAAGAGGGAAGATCTCATTCCTTTGTTACACCAAGAGCCAAGCTCTGCCTACCCACCCAAGTATTTAGTAAGGATCTGCTGTGACTGGGACTTTGAGGAGGCTCCAAGAGAACAGCCTTATCTGAGAAAGGAGGAAATGATCTGCCACCAGGTGCTTGTCTCATCTCTCAGCACTGTATCAGAGAAAGTTGTCACTTCTCCTGGTGCTACTCACCCTTGTAGCAGCACACGTTTATTTCATTTGCTCCCACATCCACTGGGAACCTGCCTGTGAAGCCATCAGTGAGGTCTCTTATTTCATAATAGACAAAAAACAAAGGATGCAAGAGAACAGCAAGAAAGGGGGAATGTCTCAGGACCTATTTGTCAAGGATGCACCAACCTTGCCCCATCTGGTCCTGATGGATGAAGTGGTTCCTCTCCAGCTGTTCTGTAAAAGCACTTTCACGTAATGCTAAGTAGTCATGGGATGTGTCACTGCTCCTGGGGTCACAGGGACAGTCCCCAGGGTGACTGCTCCACCTCTTCACCCTGCTCTACCTTTACATAGGGCTGCTGCAGAGCCACACAGTAACTGTCTCAAACCTCTCCATTTTCCCCCTCCTCCTTCTCTCAGAAAGCCCTTTTTGGAGAAAAGCCAATAAATATGGTTTTGTATTCAGGTTTTGAAAATGCACCCGCCTTCACTGTCCGTCCCCCCCCCCCCTTTTAACTTCATCCGCTTATCACTTCATAAATATCAACCTGCAGAGCTTTGAATACATTGAGATTTATATCCAGGCAGCCCCATGAGATTTAATGCTTTCTGAATGTCCATTCAGCCTTATGCGTCCCCTGGGGACAAGATCAGAGTCAGAGCACTATCAGAAGATTGGCAGACAACCATTTTACAAAATTACTTTCAAGAGAAAAATGTCTGCAAAACATCTCTCAGAAGAAAAAACAAGAACCACATCAGGTCTTGTTTCCCAAAGATCTGATAGGTTAGCCAAAAAATTTTAATTGACGTATACATACATGTTTTGCATGTTTATATATACACTTATATGTAATTTTCCTGAAGTATGTATATAAAGGCTGCAGTTCAAAAAGCTAGCCAGCTGTGCGGAGAAAGAATTTTTTATTTTATTTTTTTTTTAAAACAGAGATTGGCCTTTGTGCCTTCAAAGCTGGAATTGCCTTCTGTAAACTTTTATTTTTACCTTAGAAAATGTTCAGGTTGAAGTTTAATAGAGAAGGAACAAAACTAAAGAGAAAGACAGTTTCTTAGAAGACAGATTGTCTGTCTTAATGAGGGTTTAAGCATGCGTATTTTCAGAAATACCATTTCCTTTCTGATGGTCAAATCATTCAGTTTAACAGGCGTTACTCAAAAAAGAAAATACTTGTTTTGTGTCTTTGGATGAGCATTGCTTGTATTAAAACTCTAGCCCGTCTCCTGCAGTACTGCTTCCTAACCACGTACTGCCAGTCCAGTATTTGTGTACTGATTATTCCTCTTTAACCCCAGAATATTCCACTACTCTTTCCTTAAAGGTGTTCTCCCACATCAGATTCCTTCCCATTTTTTTCCTACCATTTCATGGCATGATTTTATTCACTCTTGGTCCTTTTACAAATGCAACCTTCTCTAATTTCTACTTCCATACATACCCCTCAATGTTCCCTAGTCACATTAGTTTAGCACACTTCCTTCCTCTAATTCTAAGCTTATTAACTACCCAAATACACTTTCTGCAAGGAATTGACAACCAGTCACAAAATCTCATCCCAGGAGCTCTTACTTACCAACCGAGTTCATTGAGATCCCTTTTCTGCCAAACCATGGTTGTATCCCTGTGTTCTAAGCATTGTCAGCTACAGCACTGTACGCTCTCATCCAAACAGTTTGCAGTTTCATATTCCAGTTAGCCAGAACTAGATACACAACAACTTTATCTCCTTGTTTTCTCTGCATCAAAACACCAGAAAGTTCTTCAGCTGTCCTGCCAACAACACACAGGTTCCCTAATGCATTCTCTTACATCCACCAGTAGCCTGAGTAGCTTGCAGCCCCTGTAATAGTTTAGTACATTCTTCCAGTTATTCACGAGGTTGCAGACACCAAACCCCCACTTATTTGCTGCCCTACAAAGGGGAAGTTTTACTTTAGAGCTCATATTCTTTTTCCATCTTAAATCAGTTTACACTATTTTATACTTGCTCAACTCTGAAAGAGATATACTTGACCTAACACTCAAGCACGAAGTCTTTTAGCTCAACCCATGCTTTGCCAAGAAGCCACTACCCTTGATTTAGTTCTCGACACACAAGTTATCCCAGCAATGCTGCTAAGCCCATGCTACTATCCCCTGTATGTCTTCCACTAGGTTTACAAACTGACTTGCTAAAAATACCTCGTGAGAAGTAGATTCCAGCCTTACCCTTGGAAGGGTATTTTAAGAAAAAATCCCACTCCTGAAGAACATGGATGTTCTTGAGAATGGACATTTGACTAGGCAGACTACAAGATCACCAAGTGCTCCAACAGTCACGCTAAACAGTGATATGATACAACAGTGAGTAAGTTTTTGGCCTTTATTTGAAGGCTTTTAACAGTTACAGTAAGAATTGTCATTGCAAACCAGGAAGATTGAAAAAATTGAACAATAAGAGTTAAAAAATATTCACAAGCCCACCTGCAAGTAAGACATACAGAAAGGAGATGTGAGCTTTTGGTTCTTCCATTCTGTTCATTTTTCAAATATCTGATAAAACCAAGATACTAAGAAAGGTTGGATGCTATCTGAATTGTTCCAGTAGGTGAGCATTTACTATTTAACAGCATATACTGTACCAGTGTAACAGAGTAGCTATATTAAATCTATGGGTTTGAGTTGGTTTCATTGTCATTTGCTTCCCAAAAAGGACACTAAAAACAGATTATGCCAAGATATCTGTGATGCAGTCATTTAAGTTGACCACAAGCTTGGCCCCATTCTAACTCATCTTGGTAGCACAGAACTTATTTAAGCAATTTTAAATCTTACCAACATTTTACTTACAAGACTGCAATGTCAATTTAGTTTCACAATGCACATCCAACAGGTCCACACATTGTCTCACAAAGCGCACTGACAGTTTTTCTGACTCATCTTTCTCTCAGCATAAAAGAATATTTGCTTGCTTTTAGCAGCAATTGCTTGCAACAGCAGAGTTCAAAACTGACCTAATGCATCCCATCTGATGACCTGGTTGCCTCATAGCCCCAAACACGCAATCTCATTAAAAAGAGACTTTAAGCAACCATGTTCCAGTGTGCAACTGGACTGCAAGAACGCAGACACCCCAGAAGCCACCTCCAAATTCAGCCACATGCTATCACCATCTTTTGCTTTGAGCTGCTGGCATAACTGAGTATTTGGAGTTGATAAAAGCATGCTTCTGACCTCAAAGCAAACAAGTAATGGTAAAGAAGATTTTATGTGCATCAAACATCTTGTTCTATGTCTGCACTTCCATAGTCCAACACCAGTTTTGAAATACCAATGATGCCAATTCTTTAGAATGAGGCATCCATGGAGTGCTTGGGCGGGCCAGGAGGGTGTTCCCCAGCATGACAGAGAAGCCCTTCAGGGATCACTTCCAATTCCAAGGTTAGATACATCACATAAGCACTTCTCTGAAGAAGCTGGTCTGCTCATACATCTGAAAGAGTAACATTTAAGCTCATTTAGAAAACATAATCCAAAGGAAACAAGTCAACTACTTGAGACTGGTGACAGGTGCAATTAACATCATTTGTTTATAGAACCACAGAACGGCTCAGGTTGGAAGGGACCTTAAAGATCATCTTAATCCAACCCTCTGTTAGTTATTTATAGCTAATAACCAGTGTTTTAGCAACTTTAAAACACTTTAGTCATAAACTGGCATTCCTGTTCTCCAGCCCTTCTTACACCGTTAGGAGGAAGTCAACAATACACTCACATTTCATCCACTTGTGTGGAGAAAAAAAAACTCTAGCAATGTTTTCCCCCAGTACACTCCAAAGAAAATTTAAACATTGCTGCTACTTAGGTTAGAAATGAATATAAGTAGGACCAGAAAATGAAAGCTGATTTCCAGGTCCTGCAAGCTTCATAACGAAAACCACCACGATCTCTAGTTTTGCCTAATCATATCTGAAAGTATGAGAGACTCCAGCAGACATGACACTCTTGAAATACAGAACTTTATTTAGAAACTGCATAAAATAGAAAAACCCTGTCAAGAAAAGTCCAAGTCAAATATGGTTTCTCAGTAAAATGGAGTTTTAGGGCAACAAAAGTCTAAAAGGCCACAAGAGAAATAGCACCACTGCAATTTTAAACAATGGCTAGATACTTGCATTTTTGGCATTCACTGAATTTGGGTTTTTCTCTGAATTTCACAAAGATTCATGCACTACACAACAATTACCATAAAATGCTCTCCTACACACATTTTAGGACAAGCTACCACCAGGAACAAATGAATACAAGCACAACAGGACTGATCAATCTCAGTAGTGAAGGGGAATCAGAAGTCTTGCAGGA
Organism: Aythya marila; assembly: GCF_965140915.1. Taxonomy (NCBI): domain Eukaryota; kingdom Metazoa; phylum Chordata; class Aves; order Anseriformes; family Anatidae; genus Aythya; species Aythya marila. The sequence goes on from NC_139057.1 coordinate 784,044, forward strand.
TCTTGCCAAACACAACAGTAACGCGGGGCATGATAGCAAAAAAGAGGGACAGTTAAAGAAAGTACTTTAAATATTAATATTTAAGTTAGTCTCAGTACTGTATTTTCTGCAGGAACATTAGCTCTGTTAGCCAGCATCTTTTAGTTTTGACCCCAGAAAACTAGTGAAGTGGCAAGTATTATTATTAGATACGTCCTGGTTTAAAAAAAAATACAAAATCATCCTCACGTGCTCAATTCATTTTCATTCTAAGAGAGTTGCACAGTGCAAGTCCCGTTACAACCATTGGATTTGATAGCACTCCTTGGGATGGGAAAGAGAAGAGAACCAGTGAGAGACCAAAAAGCATACCAACAAAAATAAACAGTAATAGAAACAAGAGCCAGAAAAGAAAGTTACTTCTGAAGAACCTTTTAGGCAGTAAGACTGGATGCCCTTTGCTTTTTGTTGTTTTTTGTTTTGAAACAGAAAACACAGTACATTTTGGCAAAGTCATTAGCCACAATGCCATAGAAAAAGGCTTTAGCACTCTTCAAGGTAATTTATGTGTCTCAGCTGTTCATACTCCCTCTAATCTTGTGACAGGCAACGTTAAGGCCTATTTCATCGAGAACTAATCACTCAGTAAGCAGCTTTACATAGGAATGAAGTTTTGTTTTAATAGCCCCTTTTGAGCACTTGCTGACAAAGTGAGACTGCCATGCAAGGCCTCTCAGACAGCAGTGAATGGAGTTAAACAAGCGTCTACCCCAGTATGAAGCACATAAAATCTCCTGTCACATTACTTCAATTTGGCATATGGAAGCATATTAAATACTCTTAAGGCATTTTATAATTTCTGTGCTGCAATTTCACATTAACTCAATCTTTCTGTGAGTCAGAGTCTTTAAGTTCTCTACTACACGCCACCTTAGATACAAAAAGAGTCTTTCCACAAACCAGTGTTTTACCAGCAAACCATTCTGCAACAAGTTCCAAATATTCAGCCTCTTGCTCCCTAAATATACCACCTAGATGTGAATACTGCTCTGCTACAATGTGAGAAAGAGCTCCTAACTCAAACCCACTGTAAAAAGAGTGAAACTTCCGCAAAGTGCACTTTAAGAAGAGGTACTTTTTTTTGCTTATGAAAAGAAACCAGTGAGTCCTCTAAGAATAAAGTGGAGTATTTTACAGTTAAGCACATGATCTGGGGCAAAGAATTCTGATGTTGCTGCTCTGCTGGTACAGTATGTGGTCTGTTAATACTCTTCTTGTTCTTCCTGCGGTGCTCCTTCGTCAGGTATCACAAAGCCTTCCTGAAAGGGGATAAAACAAGTGCTTTAATGAAAAACTTACGTTCAGCCAGTTCCCAGCTACTCTGTACACTCCTTTAATGTATTTATTTATACTTAGAACATTGAAAAGGAAGTACCCTTAAGTCAACCATTTACAGTGTCAAGATAAGTTACAGAAGGCTTATTTTCCTCATCTTTGATCTATTTGTTATATACTCTCCATGAGAGCCCGATCTTGTTTGTTGCCTGACTATAATTATGTTATCTGTTCCTTTATTACAGGAAAAAGCTAGGCCATAAACCTAAAGGAAAAAAAAAGTAGAAAGAGGGAGCACTGTAAAGCAAACCAGCTCCCAGTAACAAGGCGCGGTGCAGGGAGAACTATGCAATACAATTCATACAAGATTACTTACATCTGTGGCATAAAGAATTTCCACAATCCTCTGCAATACTGGATCATTCTCCCCTTCATTCTCCTGGCAGATCAATTCAATGTTCCTCAATTTGCCAAAGTAGAAGTCTCTCTCCTTCTCCAGATCTTCAACAGTAAGTTTCAATACATTGATCTGTCACAGGACATCAACAACAATTTATCCACCAAAGAGAAGGCAGTAGCGTCTATTCAAAAGGCAGGATCCCCAACATTCTCAGAAGCATGTTTATATGCAAAGCACTTCAGAAATAACCAAGATGTTGGAAAAGGCAGGGGGAGGTCTTAAGAGGAAGAAAAGGTCTATTTCTTAAATTATAATAGTATTTCCAGAATAAACACCCAACCCAACACATGCAATACCACTTGGAAATTCCAAAGGCTTAGTACATGACATAGGTAAAAATTTAACTGCCTGCAGTTTTCTTTGCTAACACATTCCTTCAAGACAACTCTCTCACACTGAGGGCTGTTCTAGTTGTACTACATTCAGTATTTCACTGAAGTAGCAGCTGCTCATAGCTCAGTTGGAATGCTGCAATATCTGCAACACAGCTGTGGAAATACTTAAAAACAATGCTATGCATGATATGGCACACACTAGATTTAAATGCCTGGGCGCTCATGTACTGCATAAGCGGTTTCGCTATCAGGAGAGCGAGACCTTTATAACGAAGGCTTCTGATTAAGTGATTCTAAATGAACTTAATAGATACAGATCTTTCTGCTATCTCCCTAACACAATCATTTCATGCTATTAAAATATATTTATGCATACACCATAAAGCACAGGGCAGTCCAGAAGGCCATTTTGGCAACACACCTGCTCAATCAATCCTGCTGATTCATCATCTCCTGCAGCCTTTTTCACCATTCCAGTCCCAGTTTTTGCAGTCGTTGGGGTCCTCTGTGTAACAATCGGCCTCTGTGGGGCTGCAAGATTGACTTAACATTAGCTTTTCCTAGAACACCTTTTTCCCCTGCCCTAAAAGCATTGTCCCCCTTCCAAGCATGCTTAGGCACGTAAAACTTTGAAGACATGTTTGTATATGAAGTATTCCTCCTTTACTCCGTGTGACGTGCATTTTCTTTCACGTCTTGGCACCAATCCTAGCTGTTTTCTCTTTCTGTAGCTCCAAGATAACTGGGTACAAAAGCAAGATTCAGAGTTTGAAGCCTAGCATCTCAGAAATTAGACACAAAATAATACAGTTCCGTACCCTGATTTTAATTAGCAACCCAGTCTTATTTCCCCCAGAGTTTTTAAATGATTTAGATAATTTTTAACTGTCTTCTCTACCTGCACTGCCAGAACCGAGAGATTTCTTGGGTTTGTTCACAACTGGTGCAACAAGATTTGGTGCTACTGTCTCTTGGCCTTGCCGGGCAGCAACGGGATCATATTCCTTCCCATCATAGTTCGCATCAAAAAATTTTTTGAACCACTGAACAAATTCAAAGTTGTCCTGAAATTTTCCTTTCACTAGTTTGTCCACAGGAATTATCTGGAAAAAAAAAAAAAAGATTAAATTTGTTTTAAGGGTAAAGAACCTCTTTCTCCCTTACTACTTAAGAAGTTTTAAAATAATAAGCATATGCAATTCTTTATGCAGTCTAGAGGAAATCCTCCTTGGACATAACTGTATGTAACACAGATTTTTTCCTAATAGTTAGAATTAAAATCATGGTCTCACTGTGAGGGCCCAGCTATTTTGAAGTAGTTCTGCAGCAAGGTTTCTGCTGCATCAAGTTCCGTTGACAAACACTTATCTGTAAATTTGAAGGTGGCTCACCCAGGGCTAGCTCTCATATACTTGAACTGCTGACAATTTCACAGCCTGCTAATACACAGAACTGCTACAAGGTTGAAGCATCACCTTTTAGTTTATTACAGTGTCTCTGGAATGAGGAAGATTATTTCAAAAAAACAGCAAATCATGAAGATCTGTAGGCCACAAGCTTTCAGCCTGACAGTGGCCAGGAATCATTACTGTTAGGTGATCGTTTGGCACTTTGGGCACAGCTGCCCGGGTCTGGGCAGGCTGCACAAGTTCTTTCCCCAAGGTATAAGACCGACCAAGCACGTGTTCAAGCTGTTAGCCAACAAAGAACGAGATGCCTTCTTAATCAGAAGTTTTAACAAGGGAATGCTCTGCTTTGTACCAAACATGCTATCAGTAACTAGTAACTAGGTAAAGCACGCTTCTGTAAGCATAACACACACTTGATCTATGAAAAAACTTACATCTCATTGTCACCACTTTAAAGTTACATATACCTGTAAAGAGGAATTTGAGATCCTTAAGACTACCATACCAACAGCTTATGGGAACACACTGTTTGAACCATCTTTGTATTGTATAAGATCAAGTAAAATTCATCTCAAATTTCAATACTAGTCTGTGCTATGTTGTGCTACGTTTAATATTAGTCTGTGCTAAGTTGTACGGAACTAAAATGGAAGAAATCATCTCCATCATTAAGAAATGCACACCTAACCTCAACTGGAGTAGAGCAGATTATATCAATACAACTGAGGACCCCAGTGCAAACCAACACTTTTGAGATTTGCAAGCCAGAAACGAACTGTCCCCAGATTTATTCAGCTCCAGATTTAAAAGCACATTCCATCTACTTGGTATTAAGAGCAAGGAGAATCAGTTACAGTCCAGCTTACTTTGTCAACACCCATTCGTTTAAAACCTGCTTGTAGAACCTTGAAGTTTTGAATGTATTCATGTTCCAATTTTGCTTGAAACTTCACTTTCTTGAGCGCTACAGAACCTGGAAAGAGCATGTCCATAAACTGACAGTACGCAGCACCTGCCGAGAGAAGAACACAGCTGAGGATGAATCAAGCCACCTCGCTAGCCTACACAAGCTGGTTTTCAGTCAGATCAGCAAACTGTCCTGACTCATTCCACAGCTACACGTTTCCTTAAAGGCAACAACAGCAAGATAACAGAACCCTTTGATCTGTTTTGGTGCAGCATGGCTGTCAGTAAGCTTAAGTGAACTGTAGAACTAAACTTTTGGTCTCATGGCTTCACGTCTCACAAAGAAGAGCAACATCACCTCTATAATTCCCAGCGAAAAAAAAAAAAACATGTAATTTGGCTTTCCTTTACTCATGGATATCAGCACAGATCTGTTACATGTGTCTGACAGACATGTGATCTACTCTCATCAACACCAACAAAACTAGAAAAAGAATTATTCTAAAATATTATATTTAACCACTAAAACAGTGTCATTTACTTACTGAAACCAGAACATAAAATTCAAGGTGCTCTCAAAGTTGAGAGGCCAAATTAAGCTGAATTATATTTAATCCAAGCTTTAATCAAAGAACTGATATCAGACTATTTCTTTCCATTCATTTTAAATCCTTCATGTCCTTCAGTTCAGCTCTGACTGTAGGAAGAGCAGGATTCAGTTCAGCCACAGTGAGCAGGCAACTGTACACATCTACTAAAGAAAGACATTTAAACCTATATTTTGTCGCTCTACAGTGATGATGTGCAACTGTGTGCCCCTGAAAATACACGCATCACATTCCGAGCATTATTTCCCACCCAACATCAGAGAATAAAGTGCACAAGGAGAGTAACGTGAGCCTTAACCTAAAGCACCAGGCAGCTCCATGAGAAGCCTTTTTTGTGAGACACACAAGGTCAAGCAGTAACACACCCTGACACTGCCCTGAACTTGCCTATTCATCTCAGCCACAGGCCTGTACCACCCCTGTTCTGTCAAGGTATTTAGCAGGTTGTTTGGAGCTCCTGCTTTCACCCTGTGACTAGAAGATTGCTGCTCATACACTGGCACAAAGAAAAACATTCCCCATCTCAAAACAATTTGTAATCTGTAAAGTAAATATGATTTTTTTAGGCAGCAAGGCTTGGAAACCTCTGCTCTCACAGGCCTGCGGCAGTGAAAGCCACCTCCACACCTACATAGGCTTGGAGTATTTTTGCAGGCACTGGAAGCATACTGACAGTTCCAAACTTATTTCAAGCTTTTTCCTTTTACCCAGCTCCCAATTTCCACCTCTGTCGTTCTCTGAACAACATCTTATCTCAAACTCACCACACGAGACACGCTTCCACTCTTCACCAAGTCCCTTTCATCTCCCTGCTGCAGTTATTCAAATCACCATCTTCTACCTAGGCTGCATTTTTAGCCTTAGGATTTTTTTTTCTGCTGTTACTCCACACACTATTATTTTTTATTCGTTCCTACAAGCGTCCTCCCACACACACAAACACACACACTCCTCCCTGTGATGACATGTGACTTCATCTCTGCAGCGCAGTCACTTCCCCTTTTCTGCTCACAGCTATCAGATATTCATCTTTGATGAAGTCAGCTCAATCCACACTAACTCAGGGTCCCACTGACCGATGGGAGAGCAGTTCACTAAAAGCAGCTGCAGATTCCTCAAGGTGAACCCAGGAATTACCAGAATGCTTTGTCTCACGCCTCTCCTCCAGCCCAACCTGAGCCTTTAGGCACTCCCCAAACCTCCTCGTGCTTCTCCTCCAGCAGTCACATCTGCGTACGCTACTTACCGTCCTTGCAAGGCGTTACATCCCCATCAGAATAAACTCCCTACTACAAAACAACTTCTCCTAAGAGTCCTTTATCCACATTAGCCCCTTTCCCTTCTTATTCTGGTTATGCCGCAGCGAACCTGGAGAATACACCTTTTTTAGCAATACGCTGCTAAAAATCAGCTTGAAAAAGCTCCAGTTTTAACCAGACCACAACAGCAGATGCTAAATAGACGTTAAGCAGGGAGCTGCTCCTCCCCCCAGCACACAGGGCTGGGGAGGGCTCGGCCGGGGCAGGTTCACCCCGGTCCCCTCCCGGTCCCCGGTCCCCCCCTCACCTGAGCAGAGCTGCTCGATCTTGGTCAGCGCCAGCTGCAGGGACTCGTTGATCCACGCCAGCATGTCGTGCCGGCTCAGGTTGTCGCTCGTCACCGACGTGGAGTACACGTTCACCGCCATCTTCTGCGGGACACAACCGGGCCGTCAGCCCCCACCACGGCCTCGCTCCACCGGCACCGGCGCTCGGGGGGGGAAGAAGGCTCCAGAGGGGGGTGGGAGCAGCCCGAGCGCCTCCCGGGGCCTGCCCAAAGCTGGGCCCGGCCGCGCCCCCCCCCCCCAGCCCGGCCCAGCCCGGCCAGGCCAGGCCCGGCCCGGCCCCGGGGCTGCTCCGCGCCGCTCAGGGCCGCGGCCCGGCCGAGGGGCGCGCCCGGGGCAGGCGGGGCCGGGCCCTGCAGGCCGCACGCTGGGCCCCGCACCCCTCCCCGCTCCCCTCAGCCCGTCCCAGCCCGTCCCGGCCCCATCCCCGGCCCCGGTCCCGGCCCGGCCCCGCCCGTTACCTGCCCGCTCCGGCCCCGTCTCCCCCGCGTTCAAACCGGCCCCGCCCGCCTGCCCCGGGCCCACGTCACGCGCACGCTACGCGCTCACGTCACCGTGACGTCACGGCGCGGCGGCCCCCAGCGCCGCGCGCAGCAAAGAAAAAAAAAAGGCGGGGGGGGGCGGGGACAGGCGCCGAGCCGCTACCGCGCGGCCACGCCCACCCCGCGCGAAGGCTCGCGTCTGATTGGAGGAGTCGGAAGGCCCCGCCCCTCACCGCGGCTCCATTCATTAACTCCGGCCGCGCGGCGCGTGCCGGCTGGGAAGCCCCGCCCACAGCCTCAAGCCCCGCCCCCCGCCGTACGGAGCCCGGGGCAGCGCGGGGCGAGCGGTGGCGGAGCTGGGAGGGGGGGAGCGACGGAGCCCGGAGCCCCGGAGCCCCCCCCGGGCCAGGAAAGTGCTCGGGCAGGGCCCATTCTGTTAGTCCCCAGAACATTAAAAAAACACACAAAAGGCGTTGAACAAAACACTTTTTTTTTCTCTTATTTTCAAAGCTCGTATAAAAAACCCGCAACACTTTTGACATCAAAAATCCTTACTCTAGAAAAATAGCACTGGGGAGAGTGAGAGGCCTTCACCGTGTGTTCAGAAGGCTTTTCGGGGATCCACCTCTCCGTACGACATCTTTACACACACGCAGGAGGCTCCGGCACCGGGACCTGGCAGCTGCAGCTCCCGGGCAGCCTCACGCCGGGCCCGCTCACTCCCGTGGTCTTGGTTTGCTTTCCCCAAGTCCTTTTGGAATTTTTTTCTCTTATTTTTCTTTCGATCAGACAGGAAGGGATGCGAGATGTGGCACAGGAGATGTGGCTGAGTGGAGGTCAGATGTTCACCTGCTTTGGAAAATAAAGCTCCCAGGCCTGAAGAGCAGCGGGGTAGCAGGGGGGCTGCCCAAGCCCCCCCGGCACCAGCAGAGCCCCCCCGATGTGGGGCGGGTGCTGGGAGGTGCTGGGGGGCCTCGTCCCTGCGGGGTGTGCACACGGGAGGCTGGGGGGTGCTGTTGCAGCGCAGTCACTGGGGAGCACCACAGGGGGGGCTCAGGAGCGACCCCCAGGCAGCATCAAGAAAAACTCCTCGGCCTTCAGCGGGGTTTTCAGCTGGGCTTCCCCTGCTGCACAGCCCCGCAGGCAGCCTCAGCGGGGGACAGGAGCAGGCAGCAGCCACCGGCACTAGGGGGGGGGACACCCGCGAGCCACTGGCCAGAGAGGTAGAAGGAGAGGGGGGAGCCCTTGGTCCCACGGGTGCCACAGACCCCACGTGCGTGCGGCACCGGCTGCTGCCTGCCCTGACCGTTCATTTGGGAAACAAATGCTTGGAGAACATTTTCCTTTGTGGATGCTGGAGCCCAGATCCTCCCTGCTCTGCTTCCTCTTTAACCTTTCAATCCACTCAGCAGGAGTTTGAAATGCGAGGGAAAAAATGGAAATGCTTTGAGAAGGACGTAGTGAATATTTGTAAACTACAGCCAAACATAGAAAACAGTATCTCCCTGTAGAAATATTTTCTAACTAGAAAAGTAAATCTATCAGCTCACAGTTCAGTTTCAGCTACATTCAGGTCTAGGAGTCTCCACATTCTTATGTAATGCCTTAAAGCAGCAACAGACGTTAAACAAAATTAAAGTTTATAAAAAAAAAAGTCTTTAAAAAAAAAAAGATTTGGTTTGTGTGTCCTGCATGTTCAGTGTACGTAACCTGACCAGGGTCCCTTACACCTGCTGCTGCAGTTTGGGGTTTTTTTTGGCAGTCATTTCAAGAGGTTTTGTTTGTTTAGGAAAAGCAATCGGCCTCTACAGTCCGCGTTTGTCCGCAGCACGCCAGCAGCTGCCTCCACCACTTTCTCCTCTTCAGCTCTGGGGTAAAATTGGGATATTTAATGCTCTGGAGGAGACTTCTCGCCTCGTCAGTGATGCACGCAGCTTCCTGGGCTGGGTAATTAAAGCTCTTTTGTCCATACATGTCGCTGTCATCGGTCCCTTAAGGAAGGGTTACCCTGCCAGGTTCTTTGGTTGAAGTTCCCCCAGCCCTGCTGCGGGGCCGTGCGTCCTTCCCGCAGCACAGGGACGGGGACGGGGAAGCTGCAGGGCCCACGGGAGAGACTGGCGGTCGCATCCTGCCCTCTCCCCCCAGGCAGCTGAGCTGCGTCGTTACCCGAGAGCCGAGGGACGCTCCGCTTGCTATTCACAGGCAAAGTAATCCTTGAGCGGGGTGAAGAGGTGCTGGATGACAGGGATGCTCCAGGACCTCCCGAGCAGCTTCTGGCGAGCCCCGCGGCTGATGTTGGAAACGTCGGTGTAGTGGAGAGGGAAGCCAAAGATCCTGCGGAGCAGAGGCACAGGGTGATGCTTAGCAGCTGGTCCCCACCAGCATCCTCTTGCCCAGGGCAGCCATTCCCCACACCTCGTGCTCCCGAGGAGCCCCAAAGCACCCGCAGAGGTGCCACTGGCAGGGCCAGCAGGGGCAGAGAGCCTGCATCTCCTGAGCCCAGGAGCCTGACCAACCATCCCTGAGCATCGGTCACAGCTCATCCTCTCGGGACATTTCCCCCAAGAGCCTCAACACGCAGCCCGTCAGATGGAACAGAAGCACCCCGTGCTTTCCCGAAGCACAGCAAGGAATTCGGCTCACCAGAGCAGAGCTCAGGCTGCTCGGTTAGAGGGAGATGCTGGCAGGGATTAAGACCCTGGGATGCTGGCTCTATTTTAGCACTGGGTTACAAAAATAAAAGGAAAAGCAAAACTGAAGAGCCACCAATAACGTCTCAGCCGAGAATCAGCACTAGCCTTGAATACCAGCCAGTGAGAAACAGACACCAAAGGGCTGAAGACAATAGACCGTCCCTGCTCCCTCCCAGCTCTGTGGCAGGTCCTCCTGCAGCCTCAGCCTTGCCCAAGGCCAATAAATCACCCCTGCGTGGCGCCGAGTTGTTGGAGGTCACTTGCCAAAGCTCGCACGCTGCTGCCCACCCGCTCCAGCCAGATCAGAGCGGCTCCTCCCAGGCACAGAGCAGGAGCTTTTACCCAGGGCATCGCCTCTCTCAGGCCACCCAAAGGGGATTTCAGGAGCCCGTGGGTCCCTCTGCTCCCCACGGGTGACCCAAGGCAGGCACACACAGCTCTGCCTGGCCGCAGCCTGCCCAGGGCTGGGAGCTGTGAGCCTCCCCCTGCTCCACTGCAGCAGCCTGGAGAATCATGAGCACGATCTCCTGCAGCACCACTGGGACAGGGAGATCACACTGGGGTTCAGGAGCAGAGGCACGGCACAGGTCTGCCCCGTGATGCACACAGCAGAGGCCAGCGATGGCTCCTGCAGCCTCCTCCTCAGCTGCTAAGGAAGTGGCTGAACTCGCAGGAGGTTTTTGCATACATGTGTATGCATGGCAGTAATCCAAATACTGCTCCCCAGCACGGCTTCTGCCATGTGCACACCTCACCCCACATGCCTGCTGCTCTCCAAGTGCACGGGCAGCAGCTGTGGCTCTTCAGGGAGGTTTAACCCAGCACCGGCTGCCCCATCGGCCCACGGCCACGGCAGGGAGGTCATGGCCATGCCTCCTCCTGCTGTGATCGGACCAAGCCCAGGTGCCACCTCCAGCAGCAGGAGGTGACAACGGCCCGGTAGCTGCTGTTTAACTTCCAAATCCCTGCATGCCTCTGGCTCAGCTTTCATTAGCTTTAATTCCAACAGATATTGGCAATTTAAATATAAACATGGAAAAATACTTAGCATGAATCCGTGTTTACCGGCTGAGGCCTCGGAGTGCCAAACCCCACCTTTTGCTGCTAGGCAGGCACGGTGCACAGGGCTGCCAGCGACCGGTTTGCCCCCAGCCATTCTGCTGGGTTTTGAGGTGAGCTCGGGGCTGCTCCGAGGCGTGCACAGGGCCTGGAGCAGCGCAGCCAGGCTCAGCTGAGCACCCCCATGCCTGGGCAAACCCACACTCAGCTTCCCTCCAGAGGCTGCAGCCCTGGGGACAGGGACGTTGCTGCACTTCTCATCATCACTCATTAGCAAGCACATCACCACCCGCTGCTCCCCATGGGGAAATCGCCCCGCCTGTGCTCCCGGGTGCAGGGCTATGAGGGAAGCAGCACCACAAAACCAAACCAAACCACGGCAAAAAAATTACCTGTTCATCCCCGGGAGGTTGCCCCAGAAATAGCGAGCTCTGTGGGTAGCAGAGATCTTGATAGCGTCGATCATAACCGGGTTACACTGCAGCCCGAGAGAAGGGAGAACAAATTACGGGGGGGTCAGTGCACATCTTCTGCTCCCATGGGTGTGTGGGGGTGCCATGGGTGAGCCACGGGGATGTGGTGGAGTGAAGGTGCAGCACGGCCCTGCCCCGCATGCAGGGTCCTGCCACGGCGCTCCCTTACCTCCAGGAACCGAGAGATGTCCCTCTTGTCGTTGACCCTCATGGCCACCACGTTCTCAAACATCCAGAAGAAGGGGCGCTCCTCGCCCGCCTTGGGCCGGGCGTAGTTGAGCAGGTGGTAGAACTCGAAGAAGAGCCTCCCGGTCCCTTCTGCACGGGGGGAAGCGGGAGTGCTGGGTGGCGACCGGCCGCGGCCCCGCAGGGGAGGCTGCGGCGGGGGCGTGGGGGCCGGCGGGCCTGGGTGGAGACAGCGTTTGGCAGGTGGCCCCCGCGCTCTGTGGCTCAGAGCGGGGCCACCAAGGACCTGTCAGAGACGTGTGGCCCCAGATCTGAGCATCCCGGGGGTACCCGGCCCTCAGGGAGGAGCAGCCTTACCGTACAGCGCCTTCCTGGACGGGCTGACGAGGGACAGGTCGTTACAGGGGCTCCCACCGATCACCAGGTCAAAGGGACCCCACTCCTCGATCTGAGGGGGTGGACAGACCCGGTTAGGGGGCAGCAGGCGGGTGACCCTCCCCGTGTGGCCTCCCAGCGTGCCCCCAGGGCTCACGTTTCTCTTGGTGATGTTCCGGACGTCGTGCACGTAGGTGATGTTGCCCTCGTGCCGCACGGTGCCCACCGCGATGGGGTCCTCGCAGATTTCGGAGGCGATGTACTTCTCCACCTGGATGCCCAGGTCCTTCAGCACCAGGTACCCTGCGCCGGGACACGCGAAGGGCTCTGAAGCAGCTCCACTCTCGTCAGCCCCCAGCCTCCCCCAGGCAGGTGCTGGCCCAGATGACTTCTGGGCGAGCAGCCCCCTTTTTGGTGTGTTCTGCCATGCATGTTTGTTCCCAGAAAGCAGAGCAGCCGTGCTCAAAATTCCCACCCATTCCTTCCTTTCCTCCCTGCCTCCATCCCCATCCAGCAGGAAGGGAGCTGCTGCCCTCACCCCTTCTGATGGGGACCCGCCTGTCCCTTGTCCCCTTCTCCCCAACAAGTTTTCCAGGACAGCCTTGAGGCTCCAAAACACCCAGGGCTGCGAGCCCTCAGCACAGTGCTCTGCCCATGCCTCACCTGTTGCTATGCCATCAAACAAGGAGAGTACTCTGATGGGCTTCCTCTTGGCCGGGGGCACGGCTGGGTAGATTTTGGGTGCGTCCTGCGATGGAAGACAGCAACGGATGAGTGGGACCAGAGCAGAGGCTGGGGGGATTTTGAGCCATCCCCATGCCCTCGTCAGCCCTCTTCCCCCAAGCCCTGCGTGCCAGGCTCATTGCCTCAGCCCTTACGTATTCCTGGCCCTTGTCGCTGGTGAAGAAGTCCTGCAGACGGGTGTTCCAGTCCTGCCGGCGCTGCAGCACCCCGTAGCTGCGCTGGGGCTGGCACATGTAGCAGTTCCAGGGCTCCTGCTCCTTTGCCTTGGCCGACGTCCCTCGCCCCACCAGGACCTCCAGGCACTCCACGCAGAAGCACCTGCCCAAAGCACACCACCTTGTGCCCGTCACTGCCAGAAACCCCTGTGGGGTCACCCCAGCCTCCCCTGCAGCCTCCCCTGCCCTATGCCCACGTTGCGGGATGCTCTTTGCAATGGCACCCTGGCATTTAGGGCTGCTGACAAAAGCTGGTGAGCCAGGCACAGGCAGAGCTCCTGCCATCCTCACCAGGATCTATTCAGGTGCAGCCTGGCCCTGAGGGATGGGCAGGCAGCACTAGGAGGTGCTGGTGGCACCGACCCACGCACAGCCCCGCACCGAGCAGGGGTCCCACCTGCAGCAGCTGGCGTTGCTGCAGAGCAGCAGCTCCTTGCCCTCGCAGCAGACGGTGCAGTAGGACTGGTAGCCGTCTTCATCGTACATGTAGAAGAGCTCCAGGAATCTATCCTGGCAAAGCAGAGCCAGGAGGAGGGAAGGGCGAGGATCAGGATCCGTGCTTAGTGCCAGAACTGGCACATGCTGAGAGCTCGGAGATGCCCACCCTTGGGGCTTCACATGCAGCACCCAAAGCACATGGGAAGCAGAGAGGAGAGCATGCAGAGGGACAACCCCGTGGTGGATATGGGGTCCAAAACGGATTCCCCACCCCGTCCCATCCCGATGGTGCAGCTGGAGCCCTGCGCCCCCTCAGTCTTGCACTCAGCCCCAGCACAGCGCCTCTTACCCTGCACGTCTGGCACAGGCCCCCCTCGAACAGCGGGTGGAAGGTGGCCGGGTTCCTCCTCCCGCAGGACAGGCAGCTGTCTGAGAGGCAGAGAGCTCTGCTCACCCGGGGCTCGGGGTGCTCCTCACCACTGGGTGCCCAGGGCACAACCAGGAGCGCCCAACCCAGCGCAGGATCTGCGCCTCTGGAGCAGGGCTGGGAACGCCCGCAGCCTTTTTTGCCCCGCTGCGGGCAGGTCCTGGCCCAGCTGTGGCTCCCCCAGGGAGGATCGGAGCAGCTTGTCCATGAAAACAAGCAGCGGCCCATGGATCTGCAGCACCACCCCCATTTCTGTACGGTGCATTTCAGGAGGGACTGCCAGGTTTTATCTAGTGCTGCCCTCAGGCACCCACACCCCCAGGCCCCCTACCAAGACAGGACAGGCAAGCGATTACCTTCGAGGCTCCCGCTGTTGTTCGTAACTTCGGAAACCATTTGCTCTTTATAAAATAAAATACACAAAAGTAGATTTAGCATTCCTTAATGTAACAAACTGGAACTGTGCTCTACTTAGAACTGACTAATTGCATTAAGACTGCACAGAGAGGGCAGGCTATGGACATGTTAGAAATTTGGGGTGTACCCAGGGTGCACCTGCGAGAGGCAGATGGAGGGGAATGTCCCAATTGCTAAACCAACCCCGTTTGCAATGCCACAAAACGGAGCTGGTCTCCAAGGTGAGCAGTTAAGGGAGCCCAGCTCACCGTGTGGTCTGCTGGTGCTCTGCAGGGTGCATGCAGGCAAAGCGAGACCACGGGAGCTTTCCTTTTCCCTTTTCTTTTCCCTCAGGGTACCCCACACAACCCATGCTCCTGCCAGCCCACACTGCACCCCGGTACCTCGGGTCTGGTCCTCCTCCACTCGCTGCTCCTTGTTGCTGTTGCAGAGGGCGGCCTTCAGCCTCTTGGTGGGGGGGCACTGCTCGAGGCACAGCACCTCCTCCGTGCCGTTCCGCAGGGCCCCGTTCTCTGCAAGGGATGGGCAGCCTGGTGGGGACACCTCAGGGACGCCTCCTGCCCAGCCCCACAGCCAGGTCCCACCCCACAGAGCCCCATGGCCCAGCTCGGCCCCCGGGGGGGTACATGGGGGGTGCATGGGGGGATGGCAGCACCCTGCACTTTAGGGGAGGGCATCCCTGCCCCATCTGCATCCTCATCCATCACGGTGCAGAAGATGGGTGCTGAATTCCCATCCCTGCTCCTTTCCCTTTCCCATCCCAGCAGTGACTGCCCTTCTGCCCTGTGCCAAAAAGGCTCCAGGCAGGGGAAGACCACCGAGGGAAGACGCAAGTGGGACCCTGCCCAGTATTTCCTCGGAACTGGCAACCTTCCTCCCCTCCCCAGAGGAGGGCTGATTCCCACTGCTCTCCCCAGACCCCACAGTCCCCAGGGAGCCACGGATCACATCTGATCTCCAGCAGCAAGGTTTCCGAGGGCTCTTTACAGGGTTTTCTGGCAAAGCTGCCCAGGGCCACCCCAGCCAGGCAGGCCCCCCCAGGCCCTCACACCGAGCCCAGCTCCTGCCCCTGCACACCTGAGGTTTTGGGCGGCCGCAGCCCCTTGAGGCCCAGGGGCTTGAAGCCGGTGAGCGCCCAGTCGATCATGGGCTTCAGCTGCTCCTCCAGGGACTCCCCGGGGGTGGCTGCAAACGTCTTCCCCGACCGGCTCCGGGCAACCTGCCGAGACAGGAGGGGTGAGGGGGACACAGTGACTGAGTGCCGAGGTGACCGGTCCCCTCTGCTCCCTGTGCATGGGGCTGGGCTGGCCCCGGCACGGCAGCAGCTGCCAGATTCCTGCGCTGGGTGTGCCGTGGCCACGCTGGCCCCCAGCGAAATTAAGCAAAGAAAAGGCACAAGAAGTGCCTGCAGGCTTGTGGAGCTGCAGCCAGGAGCATGGCTCATCCCCTGGATGGGGATCAGGCCCCCGGGGCTCTCCGTGCCAGCCCGTCCCAGGAGTGCAGGGAAGGATCCCAAAGTGCCAGGCACATCCCAGTCATCAGCCCAGGACCAGCGTGCCCGGCGTGACACTGCCTGGCAACTGTTCCCAATTCCCCGGGGAAGCCAGGGCAGATTTTGGCTCCCATGTCTGGAAATGTCCCAGCAGAAAGAGGCAGAGGCTTTCCTGCACACTTCTGTCCCCATAACCCCAGCACGGATGGGGGGAAATGATTAATTGTAGATCGTGGTGTGGGCTCCTTTTTGTTGAGAGCTCTCAAGGTGACTCACATGCATTACCCAGAGCCACCCCAAAGGCAAAGCCAAGCCACGTGCCATGGCAGAGCAGCGAAGCCCCAGCCCCAGCCTCCTTCCCACAGCGCCTGCACGCACCGGGGCTCGCTGCTCACAGCCGGTGCCCAGCTTTCCGGCGGAGGCTCCTCTTCCTGCCCTCAGCCAGCATTTCAGTCGTTTCCTCAGCACCGAGCCCCCGAGGCAGCCACCCCAAGCCCCAGCCCTCGCCGAGCCCAGCTCGCTGCTCCCCCAGCCCCCGCACTCCCCGCAGAGCCCAGCGCTTTGCTTTGTGCCCTCCCCAGCCGCAGACCCAGCTCTGCTCCGCGGTTACCTCCAGGGCATGGAATATGGCTCGGCGATAGGAAACCAGCTTATTAAACGTGGCAGAATTGAAATGCTGCCTAAAGGCCATCAGCCCCACCAGCTTGTCTGCAGAAACCTAGGACAGAGCGACAAAAGCTCAGCGTTGGGCACGGACACGGCTCGTTCCTGCCCCCGTAGCACGGTGCCCTCGCGCCCTGCAGCGAGCACCGCTCTCGCGGGGAAGCCAGCGCCGGCTTTGCACCGAGAGCAAGCCAAGCTGCAGAGGGGAGGGGGCAGAGGCATCGCACATGCAGCTAGGACAGGCTGTTTGCACCCTCTGCTGGCACCGCACCTCTGGCAGCGCAGCCGAGTGCCATGGCAAGGAGGGATGCCGGAGGGCATCGCACACCAGGGCAGGGAGCGACTGGGGATGCCTGGGACAAGCCAGGACAGAGCCAGGTGGGGTCAGGAAGGGGATGGGATGTCACCCTGCCCAGCTGCTGGATCCCGCTGCCAGCCCATGGGGGATGGTCAGGCACTGGTTACTGGCACCAGAGCCGTGAGAGCACCCCAGAGCCTGAGCTCCAGGCAAGACGCGCTGGATCCCTGCCCTGGGGAGGCAGCAGGTAGACACACGCACCCCACTGGGCACAGAAGCAGCCCCAGAAAGGGGCACAGACTGCACGAGGAGGAGACCTCAGCCCGTCCCCAGCCAGGAGAAGCAGCAGGCTTACCTCGGAGAACTTCCCATCTCCAAACCACTGCACCCATCGCATGCCCGAGACCGCCTGGCGCTTGGACGTGGCTCTGTAGGAGACGACAATCGCCGGCCACCAGGAGAAACCTTTGATCTTTCCCCAGACGAGTTCCCCAATTCCAAATTCCTTCCCATCCTGAAAGCAGAAGATAGAACAGATAAGCAAAAGAGCAAGCACCCACCCATGCCTTATCCCCGCACGCCGCCAGCCTTGTGCCGAGCCTGGCACGCCGACGCACGCTGCCTGCTCCGTCCTGCACGGCGGCCTGGCACCCGCAGCCATGCGTGCCCACTCCTGCCTGCCCTCACGGGGTCTCTGCAGGCAGCACAGAGCCCATTCCTGTAGAGCCCATTCCTGCAGAGCCCATTCCTGCGCTCACACAAGCCAGGAGCAAGGAAAAAATCCAGCTGTGCCACAAAGGGCTTGCACAGTCCCAGCAAGAGGAACAGGCAAGGCAAGGGGGCAGCAGCTCCCAAGCAGCATGGACATTCTCTCCTAAGCCCCTCGCCCATCACAGTCATGTTTGTCCAACCAAACTCAGCTCCTGAGCTTCAGTGCATGGCCCATGTCGCAGGAGATGCTGCAGGTCCTGCCTGGCTGCAGGGGCTTGGTGTTCTCTGGGCTCCTGAGCAGCCGAGGGCTCCTTGGCTCAGCAGAGCCCCTCTCGATGGGGCCACAAAGCAACCCCAAGGAGGGGGCAGCCCCCCTCCTCTGCTTCCCCCAGGGCAGAACAGAAAACAAGGCAGAGCTAAAACCAAAAGAAGTGCCAGGGAAGTTGGTGAGACCATGCCAAGGGCCCCCAAGCTGCAGCCCAGCAGGAAACACACCGACAGTGCTGGGGCCGGGAGTCCTGCACAGGAGCTGAGCGCTCCTTGGAGCTTTGTTCTGCAATTAGGCACCTAATTATGCAGCAAAACGCAATTGCCCAATTCCTGCAAGTCTCAGGCCCTGCCCTGATGCCCGCAGGCACTAAATCATTCTGCAGCTCCAGCAACTTTGCTCCCCTTCAGCATCTCCGGACAGAAACTCTTTCTGCCCGTCTCCACAGGGCATGGCTCCCAGCCCGGCGCACGCCGTGCTCGGGGGCTGTTGGCAGCTTTGCAGCCCCGTGCACGGCACAGACAGCTCGATGCTGCAGCAGGACCCATCCTGACAGAGGGGACAGGTACCCACTGCCCTCTCACTGCCCTGCACACGGGGAAGGGGAGGCACACAGAGGCAACGAGGCTGCCGAGCACGGAGCCCCCCGTACCTGGTACTCCAGCGCTATTATCCCCGCCTCTCGGCTCTCCGGTTCCTCAGCCGCCAGCTCGGCAGAGCCGTTCTGGCCCTCCTGGGAGCTGCTCCCCGAGAGCGTGCTGCTGCTCTGCGACGAGTCCCGGGAGTCGTCCTCTGTCAGGTCGATGGTGGTGAGGACGGGCATGGCCGACCGCCTCCTGGAGCTCTGCACGGGAGAGCGAGGTGTGAGCACCCACGGGGAACGAGGAGAGAGGAGCAGGAGGGAGCAGGCCCCTCGCCTGCCCCTGCAAACAGCACATCCCCCTAATCCCTGCAGCCAGGGACTGGAGAGCAAGGAGCAGGGGCACTGCTGCGGCTGGGCACGGGTGGGAGGAGAGAGCCCAGGACTGGGCACATCTACGGGAGTGCTGCTTTTGTTTGTAGGACACACAGACAGCACGGCAACTCTTGCTCTCTTCCCTTCTTTCCCCAGGTCATCCCAAGCAGTCAAAGCACCCAGCACAACGCAGAGGCAAGCAGTAGCACACACACACACTGCCTTGGAGGGAAACTGAGGCATGGGGCAGCTGCAATGTGCCCAGTCAGCCTCCAAGCCACGCACAGCAGGAGCACACATCACCAGAGCCCCGGGAAGCCCCTGCCCTGCAGGACCCTCACCCGCAGCGGCGTTGGCAGGTCCCTGAGGTTCTCCTCGCTGTTCGCTTCCTTGATTTTCATCTCGTGCCGGGTCTGCCCTGCCTGGAAGATGAGGCGGACAGGAGGCTTCTGCCTGAGGCTGCTCTCCCAGCCAGCGCTGCCCCGTGGTCGTGTCTGCAAGCGGAAACAAATAGGTGTGTGGCACGGCTGCCTGCAGGGCACGAGTGGCACGTGGGGACAGGCACAGCATCAGGGACAAGGGCCCAGGGAAGGCAAGAGGAGTGCGGTCGGCTGTGGGAGACCCCCAGGGTGCAAGACGCTGCCCTTCACCCTGCACTCTGCAGCAGCCCCCCTGTGCCAGCCCTGCACCTCATGGCAATCCCCAGCACCCCCACATGGGTAGCAGCACCAGTGGTTGCTTGAATCAATTCGTGTTTCCAGGCACCGTGTGCATCCTCGGCTGTATTCTCCCTCCTCTCCCCTACACCCACAGCACCACAACAGAAAGCAGCAGGAGGCAGTGCCCGGCAGAGCTCACACAGCACCCTGCTCACACGGGGGTGTGCTCGGTCCCACAGCCCAGCCCTGCGGAGGCTCCAAGGGCAGCTTTTCCTCTGTGGTTTGCAGCAGCCGCAGTTTACAAAACAGCCTAACCCAGGCATGCTTCCGGCATCCGGCCTAACAGTTTCAAAATGAAATGAGATTTCTGCAGTGGGCTTCGCTCGCGAGCAGCCCCTGAGCCCAACGTAGTGGGGAAGCAGAATTTTCACCCGGCTGAATTTATGGCTCTCTCTTTTGGAAGCCGCATAGTCACAGGCAGATCTCCAACCTTGGGGTTTTATTTCAAAGTCAAGACAATAAAGCCAGAAGGCAAAAATGCTTCCAGACCCTAGAGGTTTGTCAACCTAGTAAACAAAAGGGAGGGGGAGCAAAACTGGGATCCAGCCCCCCAGCTGCTCAAACCAGGCCACCCTGAGAGTGGGAGACACGAGATGTTTCTGTCCACCAACACAGCAGAGACTTTTTAAGGAAAATATTCACACAGTAAGAGCTTAGACTGCTGCAACACAAGAGTGGGCATCACTGCATTACATACCACACCCTCCTGCTGCTGCCGGCATAATGTAAATCACAGAATTTCAATATGAAAACAAACATTATGCTCGTAAATGAAAAATGCATCTGCTATCGGACCATTCCCTGGCACTGCACGCAAGAGCCACAGCAGCAGGGCCACGTTCCCAGTTAAGACAGGAGGGCGAGGGCCCTGGCCGTGAGGCTGGCACCAGCTGCCCCCAGTGTGTGGCTGCCTGTGGGCAGCGAGACCCCAAAGCAGCCTCGGTGCACACCTCCACACTCACCTCCTGAGCCTCCGAGAGTGCGAGTGGCCAGGACAGGTCCTCCTTGGAGAGTTCCTTGCTCACCCTCTTGTTCTTCAGGGTCGGCAGTCCCAGGCTCCCAGCGTCTGCACAAGAAGCCAGAGCAGGCTCAGCTCCATGAGCCGTCCTGTGCCTCTGCCCGTGAGGGCAGCCAGTCGTGACCTGAAGAGACTGAAATCTTGCAGAACCATGGCCAAGAGCAGAAGACAAGTGGTGTCCTCAAAGCTGCCATGGCGGTGCTGCCACCACAGCAGTCCCAAGCCCCAGACCTGCTCTAAAATCTGCCAGAGACTTGAACGGGGATCTCACAAATCCTTGTTTCTGAAGCTCAGAGGAATAATGAAACCGTGCACCCGCTATTCAGGGCTTCACCCGTTCATTTAAAGCACTTTCTGGAAGAGGCAGCTTCTGACACTCCCTCCAGCAGGGCAAAGCTTGGCGAAGAGCAAGTGGCTTCACTGGTGCTGCCTGGGCTTCCCTAGGGCCAAGGGCCAAAGCATCCTCCAGGCACGGCCCCACCAAGCTTGGTTTCCACTCCCTTCGAAAGCAGAAATCTTCCCCTGGCCTCGTGAGCCTGAGAGCCAGGATCTGGGACCATGCCCAGAGCATCCCAAACCCAGGACACAGCCCCTCCGTGGCAGCAGGCAGCTGGGACACCCCCAGCCCCGCTCACGGCATGGCACAGCGGGACTCACCCGGAGCACTGGGCGTCCCGTTAGCCTCCAGAAGGGCTGGTGTGTCTTTAGCAGGATCAGTGCAGTCCCCGTTGAGGAGGATCAGCCCTGCCCTGCAGTCCGCCTCATCCCGGCTGAGGTTCTCCTTTTTCATGGTTGCCTGTGGAAGCAGTGGAGAGAAAAATCAGCCACCCAGAAAGCCCCCAGAAAGGCAGAGCAGACAGCGTGCGCCATCCAAGCCAGCCACAGCTTATTCCCTTTGCAGCTCCCCTAAAGCACCCGGGGGGGCAGGCAGAAGGCTCTGCTTGGAGATGCATCTGGAAGTGCTGGGTGCTGATGAGCACCTGGACAAAATCTCCCCAACACAGCCCTGAAGATCCACCAGCTTCGACGATCGGAGGCCCCAGACACAGCCCGCTCACATCCCTGGGGAAGCACCGGGACTTTTCCCCAGGGCTGGCCCACTGTGGCCAGTCAGAGCTCCCCAGCTCTGGGATTTTCCTGCCCCCAGCCTCACTGTGCTCTCACCACCCCACAAACCTGGCAAACCCAGCAGCGGGGCGAGCGGTTACAGAAGCAGGTACAGCAGAGAGCAGGACACGGGGGAGCAAAGTCCTGGCGCCTGCCGCGCGTTCAACTGCCCTGAAGGCCAAAGGGGCCCGGCTGCAGCAGGCTCCGGGCAGGAGACACAGAACCCGCCTCAGGAGATGGGCTCTCCTGACACTGAAAAAGCAGCAAAAGCCACTTACACACATGCAGGGCGCATGGTGGGGAGGGCAGCGGGCGTGCAGGCAGCACCCACGCAGGGACGGTGCCTCCTGTCCCCATCATGGCCCCGGCGCTCGCCTCTGCACCGCTTAGACCAGGCTGGAGCCCCAGCAGCTCCCAGAGCCGAGCTGGCCATGGGCACGCCAGCTGATGCAAACGTCTGCATTTACAGGCATTTGCACTTTTGTTGGCACTGCTCTTCGCACGGGGACAGGCAGCTCTGCGCAGTGCGGCCGGTCGATAACCTCCCCGTGGCTGCGGTAACGATGTTTTCAAGCCCGCAAAGCCAAACCCGCTGGGCACTTCTAGGCCGAGCGCCTTTATGCACAGTCTGACCCCAAAGGAGCAGAGCAGAAAGCAGCCCAAGGCGGGCGTTTCCAAACCTCTCCCCCCTCCCCGTGCCGCCCGGCACCCTCTGCCCCGGCGGAGCAGCCATTTCGCTGCCGCAGCCCCGCAGGCCGCGCATGGCGCTGTGAAGAGAAGGGTTCCCGTCTGCCGCCACCAAACACAGCTCGGGCACGTCCCCTCCCCAGGCGTGCCCCCTCCCCAGGCACACACACACACACCCCCTACAGCCAAGGGCAGCACTGCCTGCTCCCCGAGCCCCCCGGCCGCCTGCCCCGGGGCCGCCCGGCCCAGCCCCAACGCCCCGGCGCAGATAAAGGCTGCCCAGGCGCTCCCCCGGCAGAGGTGGGGCCGCCTCGCCTGCACCCCGCCGCCTCTGCCTTCCCTCGGGTGCCCTTCCTGGATCCTGTTTTCGGAAGCGGGAGCTCCCAGACTCTCCCAGAGGCACCCAGGGCTGCGCTAACGAAGCTGCCTCATTGCCGGGCTATGGATCTGTGCTGCGACTTGCCCCTTCGCCGGCACAGTCATTTCAGGAGCACGTAACGCAGCCCGACGAGCTGCGGAGCGGTCGGCGTTACCCCTCTCCAAGGCCCTTTGAGGAAGGGCAGGCAGCCCCCCCCCCCCCAAGCCCCACGCAGACCCCAGGCCCCGGCCCCACCGCCCCTTCCCGGCGCTCCCGCTCTCGGCATCGGCTCCAACTGCTTCGCTAACAATTGAGATTTCTGCTTTGAGATCATCTGTCAGCACCTCTGGCAAACAAAGACCAGTCGGGGTTTGATGTTTCAGATGCAGCGGGCTGCGTGAAAACCCTGGTAAAATCCAAAAGTTGAGGGAGGGCAGGTGGCCGCCCGGCACCCACCTCTGCACACCGAGACCCCGGCTGCGCGTCCCCCCCGCCCGCCCGAGACACACAGCTCCTTAACAAAGGGACGGGAAGGGGGAAAATGGCACCGGCAGAAGCCTAAAGCTGAGTAAGCCCCTACAGCTGTGTGCAGAAATCCCGCTGCTGCAGCACATCTGCTCCCAGACCCAGCGAACAATTCCTGGGAGCTGCCCAGACTCGCCGAGCTGCCCCAGACCAGGCTCCCAGCCCCAGCCCCGTGCTCCCCAGCCCCGGATGCCCCTGGATGCAGCAAGGCACCACGGCACCGCGGCACCAAGCCGGCTGCTGGAGGGGCTGCTCCCTGCCCCAGCCTGCAGAGAGCAGGGGCAGCGATCACAGGCAGCAGCGATGCTGCCACAAAACCCAGAGCATCTCACAAAACCCCACTCAGGAGTCCATCCAGCGAGGTGGGACAGGACACGCTGCTCTCCTCTCAGCGTGGGAGCACAGGGAAGGGATGGGAATAGCACTAGGCTAGCATGGCTGCTAAGGTCCAGGGAGGAACACAGCAGGCATGGCCTCCTCCCAGCCCCACTAAACATCCACAGAACCACACCAGGACCTTGAGGGGAACCTCGCCTTCGGCCCTCCCTCAGGAGTTCACAACTTGCAGCCCAAAATGGCTTTGCCTTTCTCCTGGGGCTGTGCAGGGCCAACACTGCAGGCAGCGTGCTGCCCCTGCCAGCCCTGTGTTGGCCACAGCCACCACGTGAGCCCATGGCAGCGGGGCCACCACATCACTGCGTGGGGCCAGCACAGCCACGGGGAGGGCGACACAGCAGCCACCTCTCATCCCACCCCACGGGAAAGGCCAACTCATGCGGCTGTGCCATGGGACACGCAGCCGGGATTCCAAGTGCTTCCCATGTGCCTGGCTCAGTTCTGCTGCCTGCGCAGGGAGCTCCAACTTTTTCTTTTGCCAGTTATAAAGTGGAAAAAGAGTTGTTACATTGACTGGATGCAAGCTGGAGGGCTCTGCCAGCCCACGGGCCTGGCTGCAGATGCAGGCACAAGCGCAGACATCTCAGCTCACCAGGTACGGGCAGGGCCTGCAGTGAATGCGTTGCTTGCTCCGTGCACTTCTCCAGCTGCACAGTCTGGGATCGCTCAAGGACATCCCATCACCGTCCTCTGATACGCAAGCAGGAGAGGGAACATTATACCACAACCCAAACTGCAAAGCTAGTTAACGCTTCATTTCCGAAAAATCTTCCCCTAGGCAGCAAATACCCATCCCTTCTCCTATTACTGCTGCCTTCTGCACCGAGACACGAAGCTGTGCACCCGAGACTGCCCAGCCTGCTGGTGAGGGCAGCCCAGCGGGCAGCTCCTGCAGCAGTCGCAGCCGTGGCGAGCCTCACCAGCTCCTGCTCCAGAGCAAGGCTCAGCTCTTTGTCCTTGCCTCCCCTCACAGACACACACCAACATGTGCACGCAGGGCATTACGAAAATAATAAGAAACAGAGCACTCCCCTCGCATGCTTCTCTCTCACGGGGGGAGGAGAAAAGCAGCACCAGTGTTTGCATTGCTTAATGCACTACAAGCACGCAGACATACACGACGGCGATACAGCTCGTGGAGGAACCCATGAAGAATGAAATAATCCAGAATTCCAGCTCGGATGTTTAAAGCTCCCCGAGAGGCTGGCGCTAGCTGCAGCCCATGACACTGCCTCGGTGACCAGGACATTCCCTGCAGCGATACCCCATGGAGACAATGAACCCGCTGACTCCAGCTCCCGCCCTAGTTTTGCAACACCAGTTTCTTTAAAGTTTGCCAAACTGGTTAAAGACCATGCCATAACGTTAACTGCTTAGAGAGCCTGCTGGCCACAGGATGCCCGCTCGCTGCCTGGCCAAGCTCGCCGCAGCCCGGAGGCACAGAGCCTCTGCGCTCACCTGCGAGGCATCCCGACGAGGCTGAGCCTCCCAGCCCGGCTGGCCTCGGGGACCAGGGCAGCTCCCCCAGCCCGGCCTGGGCAGCTTTCAGTTTTCCTTCTTGAGAAAACAGAATCGCCCTTATCAGGTCCGTTTCCCCAGTAGGTGGAGAGATTGCAGGGGAGACAGGCGGACTTTGCCTCCAGACAGGGGCATGCATATCAAAAGGCTGGAGGAAAGCATTTTACATGATGGCTGGGATGGCAGCCATCACCCAAGCCCTGTTTGAATAACAAAAAGAAATAAAAGACCCCAATGGCCGGGGCTAGCTCCCTCCAGCCCCGGCTCCTGACGAGGGCTCTGGGCTATCACGCACACAAATGGCCTTTAACTGTCCCCAAAACCGAACATTTCCCTCTAATCCTGCGAAGAAAAGAGTCGCTGGGTTGGCAGTTGAGTAAGAAAGGGAGCCCATTTTGGCAGATATGCTCATTAAAAGGCCAGCCTCTCCCCTCCCCTGCCCTGTTTCCTGTGCCTGGCCCCTCTCCCCGCTCAGGCTCTCCCTCCGCACGCCCGGGCTGCGGCACTTCCCTCCATTTTCCCCCCCGTTTCCTTTGCTGCCCTCCCAGCCCCGCCGCGCTCCCCGCCGCAGCCCTTTTGTGGCCACCCCCGGGGTCCAGCAGCACGGTGCCCCTGCGCATTCAGCGAAGCTGGGTTGAAAGAAAAGAAACAAAAAACAAACCGGCCCCTCCTCTCCCAGTGAAGACCAGGCCTGAGAAGTCTCCTGGGCAGCCACCATCACAGCCAGCCGCTGCTCCAGCCGCTCTAGGCTCTTTACCATGCTCATCTCGCTCTCGTCCCGCCGGGCCGAGCCGCTCCGGCTCTGCCGAGCCCCCTGCCCGGGCCGGTGCTGCCTGCGGGCAGGGCTGGGGCCGCAGGGGCTCCGCCGTCGCGCAGGTGGGTCTCGGGTCTCACTGGGCAGCGGAGTTCCTCCGTCCGGAGCGCCTACTGCATCATCGTTCCCCTGCACAAAAGGAAATAAAGTGATGACAATGCCACCTCGCTGTCCCCGTCTCTCCCCCCCACCCCGGCTGCTTCCAGCAGGGCACAAGGCTCCAGCCCCTCCCAGGGCCGGGACCCCTGCAACCCTGCCTCGCTACCCCATCACTTGATTGGAACCTAAGTGGATAAAGGCAGAAAGCACTGCCCCCCACCAGACACCTCGTTCCTCCTCCTGGCCCATTCCTCTGGATACAGCATCACTGATAACTCCTGGACCCCCACCCCGGGTGCCCACTGCTGCCCCCCGGCACTCCAGGGGCTTGTGCCCCCCTCCGGGGCCACCCTGCGCCCCCCTGTGCTTCCCCGATGCGCTCCCTCCCCTGGCCGCCTGCTGAGGAGCTGCTCCGGGCTCAGCGGGAGGAGGATGAGGAGGAAGATGAAGAGGAGGAGGAGACGGCAGCCCTGCCCCGGGCTCACCCGCTCGCCCCCGCCACTCGCCGCCGGTGCCCGGCAGCCCAGCGCCCCCCGGCTCCGGTCGCCCGCTGCCCTCGGTGCCCAGCCCGGGGGTGCCTTCACGCCTCAGCGCCGGCCGGGAGCCGCCTTCCTGCGAAAAGAGAGAAGGAGAGGGGCTGATGTCCTGACAGATCGCTGGCCCGAGGAGAGCAAAACAAAGGTGCCTCTGCCCCGCACGCCGGTGGCACCGCGGGCTCCCGGAAACCCTCCCGGCTGCTCCCGTGTCCGCGGGGAGCCGCTGCCCACCCGGGGCCCCGCCGAGAGCCGGGCCGGGCATTCCCCGAGCCCCCCCGGCCCGGAGCCAGCCCGTGCCGTGCCGCCGTCGGGGGCCTGGGGCCCCGCGGGTTCGCCGCGCTCCCGCCGCAGCCCGGGGCTCTCCGGCGCCGTCGTCCCGACATCGCCGGGCTGCGGGGGAGAGCCCGGCAGGAGACCCCTCCGTGACAGCCCCGGGACGGGCCCGGGCTCCGCCGGGAACTCCCGAAGTTGCGGCAGGAGCCGGCAGGGCCGGGCGGCACCGGCGGGGCGGGGAGGGAACGACCGGGACCGGGGCGAGCCCCTCGCCGAGCCCCCGGGGGCCGAGCACCGGCAACAAGTGGCGGCGGAGCCCGCTGCCCCCTCCCGGTGCCCTCCGCCCCCTCCCGCCGCCCGCCGCCCCCCTCCCGCCGCCGGGGAGGCAGCGCCGCGACCCCCGGTAACCGGGCGCGGGGCGGGCGGCGGGGGCCACTCCCGCAGGACCCGGTGCCGCGTCCCCGCCCGGCCCATTGTCCCCCGCCGCCGCCGCCGAGCTCAACAAAGCCGCCCACGAGGATGCGCCGCGGCTCCGGCCCCGGTAGCCCCGGTGGCCTCGGCCTCTCCCCCGCCGCCACCGCCACCACCGCCGCCCCCCGCCCCGGTGCCCGGCCCCGGGCTCACCTGCGCCGCTGCGGGACGCGCCGTCCAGCGGGGCCGCGCCGCCGCTCGCCGCCGCCCGCGCCCCGGCCGGCCCCCGACAGCCCCGCGCTCCGGTTACATGGCGCTTTAACCCTGCCCGTGCTGGGCAGCCCCTCCTCCTCCTCCTCCGCCGCCGCCCCACGCCGCCCGGCGGGGGAGGGGAGGGACGCGGGGCCCGCACCCCCCCGGCCCCCGCCGCCGCCGCCCCCGGGCCGCGCATCCCCCGGGGCCGCGCCGTGCCCCGGAGCAAGGCACCCCCGGGGCTCCGCACCCCCGCCGCGCCTCCGTTTCCCCGCGGGGCCCCGCATTCCAGCACTGCCCCGCGCCCCCCGGGGGCTCCCCCGCTCCGCACCCCCGGGGCTCCGAGCACCCCCCGCAGCTCCGCACGGAGCCCCCGGGGCTTGCAGAGC
This sequence comes from Aythya marila, assembly GCF_965140915.1. Lineage (NCBI taxonomy): Eukaryota > Metazoa > Chordata > Aves > Anseriformes > Anatidae > Aythya > Aythya marila. The sequence goes on from NC_139057.1 coordinate 811,677, forward strand.
TCCCCTGCCCGGCCGAGCCGCCCCGTGCCCGCGGCTTTCCATCAGCACTCAGCCCCTGGCCGCGCAGCGCGGCGCAGGACAGACAAAGCGGCGCAAGTTTTACAATAGTTTTTCGTTTGTTTGTGCTTCTCCTTTCCCGGACGGAGGCGAGCACTTGCGAGGGCTGTGCTGGGGCCGAGGAAAACAGGCTGCACGTCCCCTGCCCGAGACAAAGCATCCAGAGTCCACGTGGGGTATAATCTTCTCCGCTCGCTTGTTATTGCTTCTAGGTACAGCAGAAAAGTGTATATCAGGAAGAAGCAGGAATATTATTATCCTGCTGTGGTAGAAACAAACTTTCAAGGCCAGGAGGAAAAATGAGCGAGCCAAAGCGACAGCAACCTGTGGCCTGGACCTGGACCAACCCACAGGCCTGTGCAGCAGGTTCCCCATAGCACCCCTCCAGCCGTGCAAAGCATGAGCATGGAAAATGGGGGTGCATGTGCAAAAAAAAAAGCCCTGCAAGTGAAAAGAGAAGGAGCCGAGAAATCTGGTCTGGACAAACCTTTGGGAACGCGGCAGATTACAGCTCAAATAAACACACGGCAAATAAACCTAAAGCTAATTTGCAGCTCTGTTGTCTAGACTAAAACCAAGCAAATAGATTTTACTCCTGTTTGGTTTTCCAAATCTGGAAAAGCAAAGTGCTTCTGCGGGTTGCACTCAGGCAACTTTCTAGGCCACTGCTAAGAGCAGAATTAGCCCTTGCTTCAGGGATCCACAGGCTCCTCTCCCTTTCGAGGGAAACCTTGCTGCTGCTGTTGGCCCCACTGACCTGCCATCAATCTCCCAGCCAGTGGAAACGCCCTCTTTCTCTCTCTTCCCCTTGGTTATCATTTAATTCAGGAGTGCACTTCTGTGCATACTGTTTGGAAAAGGCATGGTACCAAACAAAGCAGCTCTGAGCAGATTATGAGCTAAACCCTGACCCTTTCCTCTTTCTCTGCTACACACAGCCACAGAGAGATGCTGCAAGTTTATTTCTTAACTGTCAAGAGTTTGTGTGCCATTTCACAGGAGAAAAAAAAAAAAAAAAAAAGTTCCTCTAAAGGGGATTTCATACTGAGGCTCCCTCCAGGCATTTCTGGTGCCCTGCATCAGGCCCTCAGCCATCCTTGCTGTACAAGAGCTTGCAGCCTGCAGCCTGTGCCAGACCGGTGCTGGAGCGACTGTGCCACTTCTCCCACCAGCCTGAGATTCTCCAGCATCAACAGGAGGGGAGATGTGGCTCTGGGAACAAAGCTCCTCTGCTCTGTCACCAGAGCATCTGCGAGAAGATGTGAAATGTGCCCAGGTGTTGGCTACAGGAGCAAGAAGCTGGGGCTGGGGACAGGTGGAGGACACAGCACACCATGTCCTGGATACGTCCCTGCCCTGTGATGGAGTTACTCTCCCACCAGCCGCACAGCCGGATCTGCCTGGTGCTTCTGCAGGGAATCATCCCAGCCAGAGCCACGCTCACACCTGGCTGCTCTTCCTCCACCATCATTTCAAAGTGATGAAGCCCGTGATGGACCAGGTGAAAGCCACTGACTGCCACCATCACGACAGAGTCAGACAGGACTGGTAACATCCATCCACGTCAGAAGTCACTCCTCATCCTCACCTTCCACTGTGAATGCTTACCAGCATCCATGCCAGCCCTTCCTCTCGTAACAGCACTGCTGGCCCTGAATCCTCCTCCCCACCAAAGGCTACTCAGCTGCTGCCTTCTCTGCAGTATCCCCATGTTATGGCACCAGTCCCAGATCCTCTCTGTCCGCCTTATTCTCTACCTTCAGTCCTCTTCCTTAAAGTTCTCTTTGCTGTCCTGGCCAGGCCAACTGACATTGCTTCCCCCCCAGTGCTCACCTGCTGTCTCTCACTCTGCACCAAAGTGTTTGGGTTGGAAACTGCTCCGTGTTTCGTAAGCAGCATGCCTGGAGATCCTAGACAAATAAAGCAATTGAGCAAATATGTTTTATTACCTACAGCCTTCAGCAGTGTAACCTTGTAATTTCTGGAGACTGTAGGTCCCAGACTCCCAGACCCCAGTAAAGGCTCAGTGTTTGCTTTGTCCTCCGACAAGTAGAGAGAAGCCCCAGCGCCATGAAATCCCCTCAGACTGCTGCAAGCTCTTTAGTGGCCCCGAGGCAGGGAGCAGACTGAACTCTTCCTTTCACTGCAGGCAGCAGCAATGCTCCCACTGACTTCAGGCTTGGGGGTTTCTGTGTCGGTGTGCAGACACCACACAACACAGCGGGTCCTTCCTCAGACCGCAGCTGACATCACTTTCATTGCCTGTTACTCTTCAGTGCAAAACCCCATCCGAGCACATCTCCCGTGCTCTGTGAGCTGGCTCCATGCTCCGTGCCCGAGACCTTGCCCCAGCCCCGTGCTGGCCCCAGCTTCCCCGCCAGCTCCACCAACTCCCTCATGCTCTGCAGGGCCCGGCTGCTCCTCACCACGCTCCCTGGAAAAGCTCCTGTGCCTCCAGATTTGCTCCTGAGCACGGCGGGGAGCCACGCTACAGAGCAGCGCCGTGGCAGAGCTCAGGCTACTGAAAGCGAGGTCTGTCCCAGCTGTCGGAAAGCCTCAGCCCGCTGCCACATGTGGGAGCAGAGCCTCCAGCCTCCCGTGTAGCGGGGCTGCCTTCTCACATCTGTGGGGAATTGGTGTTTACACGGAGATAGGAAGTGTTATCCCGCCTACATGGAGTTTCTAGCCCTTCCTGTGGGCTGGCCAGGACCACATGATACAACTCTCTAATAAAAATAAGGTTAAAAACAATTATCATCTGTGTAACCAGAACATCTAGAAAGATTGCGGCAACCAGCGTGTAAACTTCAAATGAGAAAGCACACAAAGAGAAGTCTTCAATGCCTCTGTAACAAAGCCGGCCACAAAATCCTCTTTTTCCTAGAAAACAGGATGCGCCTGCTACAGCCCAACCTGCAGACGAGGCCCCCCAGCCCGCTCGCAGGTCTGTGAGCAGCAGGGTGGTGGCAGGCAGGGTGCCACCACCAGAGCCCCTCGCAGGCTGGGCTCCCCCCCTGCTCCTGGGCAGCCCGGTGGAGGAAATATTTCACCCGTCCACCAGGCAAGCACATGGCAGGGCCCAGAAGTGGTGCTTCCAGCCCCAACCCCTGCATTTTGCAATAACTTACTCCTGTGGCAAGACTTCGCTGGGAGTACAGAGTGTGACAGGAGACGGGGAGAGGCACTGAAATGCAGGAGAAAATGAAATCCGGATCTCAAAGGTGTCACTTGGGTGAGCCTTTGTAGGAACAGAACTTCCACCCCCCCATCCAGCAGTGTTTCAGCTGGGCAATATCCATCACAACAGCAGGCAGGGAAGTCTCAGCATTCCTCAGCTCTCTAGACAGATGCTCCCAATTCACACAGCCTGGAGGGACACGCAGTGCATCAGCAGAATAAACAGAAGCCACAGAAGTTGTGGTCCTGTTGGGGTGAAAGGCAGAACATGTCATTAGGAGCCTGCCCAAGGTAACCTTCTCCATGTGCTGAAGAAGGCCAGGCAGAAAGCTCAAGTAGGACAGGTGAAATGAAAAATGCCTCTTGAAAAGGGCACATCAGTCCTGTAGCTCATTTTGGAGTGCACCATTTTAATACCCTATTTCCTTGCGTCCCCCCACAACTGCTTTTTGTTGCTGCTTTTGCTCCAGTACTTGTGGTTGACGAGAGCACCTACCCCATAACACAGAGACGCCGTCCTCAGCCTGTCCTCAGCTCGGAGGAGTCCATCAGTGCCACGCTCTGCATGAGAATGGCCCCGCTGCAGCACCCTGGGGCTGAGCAGCCCCAGCACCCTGCACCCACCACAGCCTGGAGGGGGGAGCCCGGGGGCTCTGCAGGCACCAGCCCTGCCCTGGCACATAACTCGCCCCCACGGGCACCCTGCGGCCTTCTCTCCTCCTGGAGTAAGTCCTTTTGGGGATGCCTGCTGCCAGATCCCAGCCTGGTCCTAGTGCTGCGGGAGGGCTCGTGGCACTCAGCTGTGTGCCATGCCTCAATAAACCAGCATCCTGCGAGGAGGGATCGCCGAATTTCCTGTTGATTGTTTAAACAGGATGTTATGAGCATGTACCTCAGTCTAAACTCTTCTTCGTGAATCCTGTCACTCAACTTTCCCCAAGAATTTGGTTTGCTGCCTGGGAAGTTCTTCGCCACCACTGGCTTCCCCCTTCTGCCATACCTCATGCATGCTCACACAGGTACACACCGTGCACCGAGACCATCGTTAACTAGTTCCTAAATCATCACCCTAGAAAGACGTGGGGAATTAAAGATGACTCACACACTGCTACTGCATGGCTAATCCTGGCACACAAACCAGACAGAAAATTGTCTCTTTCCTTGTTTCATTTTTTTGGCCACAAATGAATTTTGGGTTATGGAAGCGCACCCTTACCTGCAATTATTATTTTACACTTAGGAAAATGTACATAGGACTTTATGTGACATTCTAAGGCCAGAAAGGTGTACCGCGTTCACACGCACTGGCACCCATAACTACATAGTCTGTAAATAATCCTGAATTAATTTTAGTAAAGGTTAACTATTGTTTAGAGACAAACATATCCCTGTGGTTTTAAAACTGACAGTGTCGCCAGTTCACCACAGAGCCTGATAAATTATTCCAATAGCTAATTACCTACACTGTGAAAAATCTGCACCTTGTTTTAAGGTATACTGAATATTTAGGGTCAAATCCTGCAGGCAATCTAACGTAACTTTTTCGCCTCACCAATCCTATTAAACTGAGGCACCCAGTTCCACCCCACTCAGCATGTACATGAAATAGAAAATCTCCTGGCTGAGCTAGGAGATGGAGGGAGAAGAAAAGGAAGTGCAAATGTTATTTCCAGCCAGACCACCAGTAAATATCTCTTAACTCCTCATCTTTACTGGTACTTTGCTGCTTTACTCCTTGTTTATAAACCACTGGTGGGATATCTTCACAATGAAAGGCACTATAAAATTTCTGTGCTCTCATTTGCAACTGAAAGTTTCAGTAATAAACCAGCAGCCTTGTGAACTGCCACAGTTTTACCTTTCACAGGGGCTTTCGTATGCTATTTGCTCAGGCAGCTGGTGAACACCTTGCAAGATAAAAATGGGTCAGATACACTCACACTGACAGAGGAATAACTTCTGCAGAACTTACTTTGCTGTTATTGGAAAGCTGCAAAATAGCAGCTTAAGGCAATGGAGTCCTTAAACTCAGATCAGCCCCATTGTCCTCTGCGGGAATACATCAAGTTTTAATATTTTCTGGATCAAAGCCTTTCTCCTGAGCACAAATGGAAACTAGACCATGTAACAGGATGAGAAAGGGCTGATTTTACATCTCACCTGCCCTTGTACATGCCCATGAGTCAAGGAGACCTCCTGCTTACTGTTTGTAGTGAGAATCGGCTTAAAATCTTCCTGTGAAACCCTGATCCTTTTGAAACACAGATACTTCATGTCACTGGGCTCTCAGTCTCAAACTGCCTCCTCTCCTGCACAGGACCTGACCACACCACACAGCCTGGCTGGAGATGAGCTGCTGCAGACAGACACTGCCACAGGCATGGGGTGGGCTCAGGAGCAGGGCTGTGCTAAGAGCAGAGCTGGAAAATCACAGCTGAGTTCTGCGTCCTGCAATCTCCAGGGGAAAAAATAAATAAATAAATAAATAAATCACTCTGTAAACTATGGATTTTCAACAATTTATTTGAGGTTTTTGTACAGAAAAATAATATACACCATTTGGCTCTCATCCAGACATCAGCAAGTGAAGTTTAAAGCCTCTGCTCAATGAGGGCACTCACGGCTCTCTCCGTTTTCACCTATATTTTATGCTCCACACCCCTACAAGCAATCACGCACTTTACTTTCCATGGAAGGAATCAGGTGCATAAAATCAAACACATGGGTAAATAATTATAGGATAAAGATCTTAGAAGCATGAAGACGAATAAATATTTATCGGCACAGACAGACAAGCAAATGTGCAGATATACACATAGCACTTTTTGGTAGGAAAGTAAAAGGCTATCCCAAACCCTTGCATCAAAAGCAATCGTTCTGTTTGACCCATGCACGGAGGATGAGCATGCGTTCGGAGGTAAGCCCTGGCTACATTTCCTTCGTCCTGCACAAGTGCAGCCTGCAGGCCGCGTGCTCATGGCACAGCACCTTGTGTGCAAGCTGGGGGGGGACCAGACCCACCGCCCTGCTGGCTGCCTCCCCCAGGAAGCACAGGAGCCCCCCGAGCCCCTTCCCTGTCTCAGAGCAAAGCTGTGGAGGCAGCAGGGTCCCCCCAGAGCTGCAGTTTTGGGTGCCCAGGCTTTGGGAGCGGGGCCGAAGCGACTGCTCTGGGGTACCCTGGGGGGTGCAGCATGCCATGTGTCCCTGCTCCAGGGGACAGGGAGCCAGGATCGGTGCCCTCTGCCACCTCCCCGCACAGAGCAGATGTGGCAGGAGAAAAAAGGGGTGACAAGGGGTGGCCTGCGGGCCCTGGGGTGCCAGCCCGGGGTGCAGGGAGAGCGGCACTGAGGGGCAAGGAGCCTGGGCATGGGGGCACACCACAAAGGGGCCAAAGTGGGCAAGGGGCGCGGGGGGTCCCGAGGTGCCCGGTTTAGATCTCTTGGGAGAAACACGCGAGGGTGACCGGGTGTGGGCTGTACAGGGCCGGCAGCACCCGGCCGCCGGGGCCTGGCTTAGGGTGCTCGGCACCCCTGGGTGCGGGGGTGCCCCGGGAGAGGGGGGGGTGCCCGGTCTCGGTGCCTTGTCTCGGTGTACCGGGGGGGGGGGACCGGGCGGTGCGGAAAGTGCGGCCGCCAATGCTCAGGCTGAGGCGGGCGCCGGCAGCGGGGCCGGGCCGGGCCGGGCGGGCGGAGCCGAGGCCGCCATGGGGCTGCTCAACTTCACCCGCGAGCCCGTGCCGGAGGCGGTGAGCGGCGACATGCACAACCTCAACCAGCTCAGCACCGAGGTGCGGGGCCGGCCGGGGGGGGAGAGCGAGGCGAGGCCATGGCACCAGGCCCGGCCCGCACCCACGGGGCTGCAGCAGCCGGGATGGGTGGCACGGGGAACGGGCCCCGCAGCAGCCTCGGTGCGGGACCAGAGCGTGGCACAGCCCCGCCACAGCTTGTGCTCAGGGTGCAGGGGGTGATGGAGGGGCTCGTGTCACGCACAGCACACACAGGAGGGTTCTGGTCTTGTCGAGCACTGGCTTCTCTCGCTGGGGTGCTCAGGACAACGCCAGCACTGGTGGCAGCAGCAGAGGGAGGGTGGTGGGCTCAGCGCCACAGGCAGGCTCTGCAGCTCTCCTGGCTGCGAGTGCAGGGGGCTGAGGGCAGCAGCTGGGCCTTTGACCAGTTCTTTTCTTTCCCGAGTCAGTCTGGTTACCCTGTGGCTTCCATGAAACATGAGAGTGGATGTTTGCATCCCTTCTCTCTAGCAGTTTTTGGATTACACGGGATAGAACAGCAGCTTCTGATTAGCCAAGAATCACAAAAGCCCTGTGCAGTGCCAGCTACCAGCTGCACAAACCCTTTTGAGAGTCCCTGAAAAGCATCCATGAGCAAATCCCATCCACAGGCATCTTGTCATGCCAAGGACTGGGGTACTGTACCAGCAGGGGAGATGAAACTCTGGGACCGATGTACTGGAGCCAGGTAGAGCTGTATCGAGGTGGTGTATCACCCCCGAGTCGTGGGGATGATGGGGGTGGAGAGGTGCTGAGAAATGATACATGCGGATGCACAATTCCTAACGCTGTCCTGTTTCTTCACAGCAATTCTCAGCGCTGACTGAAGTGCTTTTCCGGTTTCTAACAGAGCCCAAGGAGGTAAGGCCTGCACAGAACACCAAGAAGTGTGTGACTGCAGCTCTTGGGTGAGATGCACCCAGAGATAAGATTGTGTTGCTGCTCTTTCTCTCGAGCAGGTAGAAAGGTTTCTGACTCAGCTCTCAGACTTTGCCACCATGAATAAAATCAGCTTGGGCCCCCTGAAAAACATTGTCAAAAGTATTCTTCTGGTACCTAATGGTAAGTGATACATATGCATATGCTACCCTGAGGCCAAATGGTTGTGTCCATTCCTGCATGCTGCTTAAGGCTGTGTGTCTTCAGAACTGCAGTGCACTTGACTTACACAATGAGTGCTAATAGCAGCTAATAAATGGCTTAGCATTTAAGAATCAAAAACTCAAAAATTGCTCTCCTGTTGGAGTATCCCTGTCTGGTGACTCAGGCTTTGTCTTCTTTACACCCTGCCTGTGTACGCGTCTCACAGGCCTGACTAAGCTCACTTAGGTACTTATTAAATGCAAGCAAACTTTGTGACAGCAACAGAGCTCGGTTTAACTTCACAGAATCACAGAATCACAGAATTTCTAGGTTGGAAGAGACCTCAAGGTCATCGAGTCTAACTTGTGCCTGTAAATCCATGTTTGCTAGACCAGTGCAAACTTCCATCTAGATGATCCAGGACTGTAATTCCAACAAGGACAAAGCACCATTTGAGACAGATCTCAGTCCATTCACACCCTTGTGGAGTGGGCTGGAAACCAGCATAGTTCTAGGCAACATAAATGTGATGTCTGCTGTTTTAGTCTTGATTTAGATAAACTCATTAGCGTCCAGCAATTCCTCATTCATAAGCAGTGGAGAAGAGGGGCGAGAGGGATTCCCCTTGGGTGCCCCAGACAGCCTCCAGCACTATTTGAGATTGCTTTGATGCTGGGGCTGCCACTGGACATAATACTGCATCAGACATCTTACCTACATGCATGTTCATGCCATGTTGATCCTTATTATTAATAGTTCCTTATAAACATCCTTCGATCCAGGTTTTCCTATAGCTTTCCTCACAGCGGTGAAGCCATGCACAACTGTTTCCTGCATTTGGTCTAAACTTTCATTCCACTACTTTAAGCCTTTTCTTCTATCCCAGAGAAGCACAGAATGATTTCCTTCCCTACGACTGTCTGGGAGGTATTTAATGTGGAATTGGTATTTTCTCCCTTCCTGTTTCTGGACTAGGCGCATTCAGCCCCACTGTTCCTGTTTGTGTGCACTGGCTCCAATACTGTTACACCTTTTCATTAGCTCTGAGATGCCACGGCCAGCATCAGAACAGATTACAGCAGATAACTTTGCCTATGTGCTACACAGACAGAAAGCCACGTGGGGCTGGCAGTCTCTTTGAATTTATGAGATTCCTGCTCTTGGCTTCAGAGAACAGAATCCTTGTAAACTTCCATGTGCTGCCTGTGCCCCAGAACAAAGGAGGCAGGCACAGCAGGGGAAAGTGTTATATGCACACGTTCACACCCATAATCCAAAACACAGCAGGTAGGTCAAATTAGTAGCCTGCCAGCCTTAACAGTTCCCCTTTAACAAGCAAAGCTTCTATAGGAGAGAAAGCAGCAACTTCAAAACACAACTGCTGCTGCTGTTACCATGGTGACCTGCAATGAAATCTCCCTCTCTCTCTCAGGCACTTCCATAGGACTGACTTTTAAAGCACTGGGCATCCGCAAAGATATCGGCAGACACAACTGTATTTCCTATCTCGCTGAGCTGTGGTTTGTTTCAAAACACAGGCCACAACCAGTCTTTCTATGGCAGGGTCTCCATCCCTGCATTTGTTTGTCTCAGTAAAGATTGATTTGACTCAGTAAAAACTGATTTTCTTTCCTTGCGTTGTTTATTCAGGTGCCCTGAAGAGAAATCTGTCTTCCGAACAAGTCAGAGCAGATTTTATTGCTCTAGGTAGGTCACGTGACTTCACTAAATAAAAGCTAATTAATATTTATCACATATAGTAATCTCATATGGTTTCTCCCACAGGCCTCAGTGAAGAGAAAGCCAGTTATTTTGCAGAACAGGTATTAATACATCTTTGCTTGTTTCTAAACTAACAAAAAGACAGTCTTTGAGCAGGAACTTGTAAAACCCCACTGAGATGCATCAGCTGCTTTCTTCAAATCCAGCTCAGAGTTTTCAATGAAAGATCCCCAGATAACCGATAAGAAACATTTTGTCTAATGATACATCTGGCTTGCTGTGGCCTCTACCCCATAGGTTTAGTGATTCCTGTGGTTCTGTGTGGCTTTCATTGGATTGTTTTTCTGCTTTGCATGCTTTGAGCCCTGGGGTCATGCAGTTACATGAACACATGACTTTTTGTGCAGATATTGTTACGCTGAACCAGTGTTAAACCAGAAACAGTGAGTTTCATTTCCAGAAGTGACGAGGCAGAGGGGATTCCTAGTAGGACCCAAACATCTTTGAAACCTCCCAACCATGTTAGTTTATCCCTTCACACACACACATTGGGCTTCTGGTTTCCAATTTATGCTGAAATTACAGGTACCGTAAATGGACGTCCCTCTGAATTGATTGTTCGTGTGTCTTGCTCTTGCAGTGGAGGCTGAATTCCCCTACCCTAACACGCCTGGCTGTTGGTCAGACGCTGATGATTAACCAGCTGATAGATATGGAGTGGAAGTTTGGAGGTAATAGAGCTAAAAGATAAACCGAATGGATTGGGAAACCCAACAGCAGCTTTCAGCTAAAGAATTTTTTATTTCACAGCTTAGCTAACGTTATCTCCCTTCTGTTCTTTCTGACTCACAGTTACTGCTGGGAGCAGTGAACTGGAAAAAGTGGGAAGTATCTTCTTACAGGTAAATCTCCTACATCAGAGAGTTCAGGTTATAGTGCAGTTAAGGAACAAGCTATGACCAGGCATGTGGGAAGTACTGGCTGTGAGAGGAAATTGAGGAAAGCCACAGCTCATAGGAGCAGGCTCTGCAACAGTGCATCTGCTTCAGTCTTCTCAGTGCAACTGCCAGCAGATAGCAGGCACGCTGCTATTTGTTACTCTTCAGAAGACATCGTGTCACAGAAGCGTAGCCCACTCTGAAAATCTGTTCAAAAAGCTCAATCTAGCAAAGGTCATGCTATCTCGGGGAGGGAGGGGGAATGCCATCATTTATAAGGACTTCCCGGAGATCCTCCCAATGCCTAATCTGTTCCTACAGTGACACTTCTTGAAAGGCCTGTCAAAGATGTGTGTGCTTTGCAGCAGTCTGCACTAAAACTCTCAGCAGACTCCTGCCTTTTCACAGTGCTTGAAATACAGGCCTCTGAATTAAAATGCCTCTGCTTTTTCTTTCCCCCAGCTGAAGCTGGTGATTAAAAAAGGAACCCAAACGGAAAACGTATATATAGGTGAGTTAACTGTTCTGGAAAAGAAGCAAGTATTCAAGAACACGAAATCTGAGCTGCAGTCAGAGCTTCTGGTCTGTTCGTGGAGGTAGGGGAGCTTTGGACGCAGACCCAGCAGGGGTCACTGTGAGAGCACTGCTGGTAGATGCTGCGGCTGCTCCCGCCCTGGCCTCTCCCAGCCACAGTCGCTCTGCAAAACACTTACAAACACTGACTCTTGGGCAGTCTTCACGTCTTTGCATGAGTAAATATAGATATGCCACAGAGCCCTGAAAAGCAGTCAGAGCAGCATGACAGAAGAAGAAAGTAAACAATTCCAAAGTGGCAGTTGCTGTTAGGAGAATCCTCACCCTGCACGGTCCAGCTAGCATAAAGAAACAGCTGCTGAGAGTCAGTGTCTAATCCTGCCTAGCTTAGGTGAACGTGAGTTGCTCTGCAGTAGCACCAGAATGGCTTTTCCAATGTTGCATGTGTAACCTGAAATCTAAGACTTTATGCCTCTTTTTTTCTGCAGAGTTAACTTTGCCCCAGTTCTACAGTTTTCTGCATGAAATGGAACGGGTCAAAACCAGCCTGGAGAGTTTCAGCTGAAACTACGTGGGTCTGAACTGACATCTGTCCAGGATGTTTAATTTCTCCTTGTGCGCTGCAGATCTGTTCTTTCCCAGCTGACTGTAACAGCGGGATAAGGGAAGACAAGACCGTGTGACAATCAGTAGTGTCATGGCCCACAGAGACCCATCAGTCCTTCAGAACCTGGATCTTTGGAAAGTGCTTTGAAGCAACTACAAGACCACCCATATCTTTTTTTTCTTTTTTAATATAACTATTACGAGAAATTATTGGCAGAAATACGTGGATATTTGTAGCAAAGAAATAAATCTGTTTGCATCCTGCACCATTTGTAACAGAATTTAATTTGTTGAGAAAGAGGGAAACGGAAGCAAAAACCATTATCTAACTTTTACGATTTAAGCAGAGAGGACAGGGAAGTAAGGAGAGCATTTAACCTAGTGAATCACTTAATGCTCACTTCCAAGACTCTCATTTCTCTATTATCAAAAAATGGAATGATTCAAAGCAAAAGGCCTGTACGGCAGCCCAGAGATGGAAACCAGCAAGGTGCTCTTGGTTCCTGGCCTGCCTCTGAAGTAATTCCCCATCCTGTGGCATCCTGCAGGCCTGCTCTGAAAGAAGCAGCACTGCAGCTCCCTGGGCGTGTGCTTGCTCCCCATTTGCTCCACAGACAAGAAGGCAGTTTCTTCCCAAAGCGTCACAAAGCTTCCCTTCCCGCAGCTCCCAGGCCCACACGTAGCTTCTCAGCTTGCAGAAAAGCTGACATTTTTCCCCATTGCATTTCATGCAGTCCTGCATGAGCGACTAGAGCTGGTAACAAGGATAGGATGAATCGCATGCATGGAAAACAGAACAGGGAATCCTGCTGGCAAACCCAGGGACAGTATCTGCATATTTATTTTCCCATCTATCAGGCCATTCACAAGCATCTTAAGCTTAATAACGTGATTAAGGCGATTTAAAAAAAAAAAAAAAAAAAAAAAAAAAAAGAAAAAGAATCTTTGACAACGTCCTGCAAAATATTCCATCTCATTTTGGGTGGCAGGAAAAGCTATTCCAGGGAGGGAGAAAACCTCCGAAGGGCTGCTTCCTGAAGACAAAAGGATTTTTTTTTTCCTTTACATTTTCTGCTGCCCATTCCTTTTATTTCTCCTCACCCTCCCAGTGCTGAGGCAACATCGCTCGACCCTATCCCGCCAGGGTGGGAGGTGGCCCATGGTGGTGCCGGGGCAGATGCCAGGCCCAGCCGCGGGTCAGGAACCCGCCGCCCCCTCCCCGTTTGGGATTAAGCTCCTCAGGGCTGACGCACACCGCGGCCTGCTGACCCCAAGCGCAGGGGTCGCCTCCATGCTGCTCCGCAATCCCCACGGGCATTTCTGATCGGCGGCATTACAGAGCTGCCGCCGCGCCACCGGGACGCGGCCTGACCTCCACGCTGCCGCCCACGGCCCCGCGGCCCCCCAGCCGCCCCCTTTCATCCCGCGCACTTGGCTGTGCATGAGTGGAGCTGGCAGCCCCGGCGGGGAGGGACGGGGCTCGGCACGGGGCGATGCTGACCGCAGGGGACTCAGGGCTGGCCTCATGCCCCCGTGGCAGCTCCCGAAGCCTGTGCTGGGGTTTTGGGCGGCGAGCGCAGCCCTGAGCAGCAGCAGGGCACTGGGAGGGCTGAACGGGGACGGTGCCAGGAGCAGGGGCTGCTGCGGTGCCCGTTCCTGGGGGTTTCCTGGCAGGCAGCGGGGCCTCCCGTGGCGCCCGGTGTGCGCGGCCCCTTCCGGCTGCCCGTCAAGCCCAGCCAGCCGAGGGCTAATCTCCGCGGGGCAGCGGGCGCGGGGGAAGCAGGGGCCTCTTGCCGCGCAGGGTGAAGCCGACTATTTCTGCAGCGGTTTGCCTCCCCCGAGGCTTTCTCAGCCCATTTCCTCTGGTGCAGCCGCACCGCAGCCCCCCCCTGCTCCTGCCCAGACCCCGCAGTGGGGGCTGCAGAGGGGCAGGGGCAGCTCTGCGTGGCTGCAGCCACAAGGCAGCCACCCCTGCAAGCTCAGACACACGCACAGCCCTGCTTGATGTGGTGGGGGGCACCCCACTGCATGCCAGGAGGTCTCTCCTGAAGCTGGGGGGCACAACGCAGCGCCCTGTGCTCCCACCTGCCCCTCCAGCCTCCCACAAAGCCACGGAGGGGGGACACAGAGTCTGCCCCCCCCCCAGCATGGCTTCAATGCAGCTGCCGTGGCCAATAACGATGATGGAGGGGGCCAGGAAGCTTTAGGACATGGCACCCTCTCCCCTCATGGAGACGCCGCTGCCATTTCCCTCACATGCAAAGGAGCCCCCCAAGGCCTGAGAACAAAAGCCCTGGCGGCCCCCGCCGCCCTCCCCCTGCCCGGGGCAGACGCAGGCTCCGCTTCCTGCAGCCGGCGGGGAGGAAGGAACCGGGCGCTGCGGCTCCGCCTGACCTTGAGCAGGGCACACAGGCAGTGGCCGAGCTCCCGCGGGAGCCCCCCGCTTTCCCAGGGCTCGGGGCAGCCACCGCAGGCTGGGCTCTTCTGAGAAGCCGGTCTTTATCCACGGCCAGGCTTTCCTGTTTGCAAAATAGGGCAGCTCGAGCTGGGGCTGGCCAGTGGCTGGGAAGGGGCTGCGGTAGGCGAGGATTTTGGAGGTTAGACCACAGACGAGCTGGGGAGGAGAAAGTCGGTCCTCAGAGCAGCCCAGAGCCCAGCTCAGCACCAGGCCAAGCCCTCAGTGAGGCCGTAGGGAAGTGCAGGGCCTGATGCAGCAGAGCAGCAGCCAAGGAGGGATCGCCCCCGCCATGGCTTCAGTCCTGCACCGAGCACCGTGGCAGCAGCCAGCCCTGCCCCTCTGCACCCCACGCCTCCCCATCCCCAATTTCTCCAGGTTTTGGGGCCATGCAGCATCCCGGTCTGGGGACCCAGCCCAGCAAAAAATCACGCTGCAAACTGCAGTTCCCAAATCCGCTTTGTTTCCCTGGGTACAGCAGCCCCAAGCACGCCCCTGGGAGGGGCAGCAGGAGAGGCCCTGGGGTAGTGCCACCACCCTGGGGACAGGGACCCACTGGGGTGCGTGGGGCTCCTCATGGCCAAAGCCCCAGGGCAGAGCCCCTGAGTGCCTGCCCGCCCGGTGTGAGCTACATCCACTGAGCACCGTCCCCTCCCGCAGCCAGGGTCTCCAGCGCAAGGAGCTGGAACCAGACCAGACGCAACCAGAAAACACAAATACCTATGGAGAAGTGCCAAGAGCTTTTCCTAGAAAGCATTTGCTGTGGAAGAGACGGTGGCGGGGCCCAGCAGACCTCGCTGGAAGGAGACAGTGGGACTGCGGTGGACGGTGCTGCAGCACCAGCTCACCTCGCCTGCCTGCAGCAGGCAGGGCGCCTGCATTGCTAACCCAGCCACAGCTTTGTCCTTTGCTCCATTTCTGCTCCCAGGCTGTGCACGTCTGCTGCCTGCAGACAGGGCTTGGGGGGGATGCCCCCCTGGGAGCTGGCAGCAGAAGGTCCTCCCCTGGCACAGCTCCGGCTTGGTGGGCACAACTGCACTGGGACCGGCCAGGGACCAGGGGTATGGTGAAAACACGACTGGCCCCAGTTCTCCACATTAGTCTAGAGCAATTGCAAGAACAAGTTCAGGTGCCCTAACCCCACAGATCAGCAAATTCCTTGCAGCAGGGGCCAGGCCCTGGGTTTGCACAGCGGGGCCTCCACGACCCCTATGGTAGGAAACAAACGCTCCATTATGGTGGTGACCCCACAGGCTTCCCAGGGCAGCCCCAGCTCCTCCAGCACCATCCCAGCCTCCACGGGGAGGCTGCTGCTGCTGCCTGGAGGCTGCCGTGGCCGGAGGGGGACGGCGGGGACAGCTTGCCCCAGGGCAGGCACTGCTGCACCCTGCTCCAGGCATGGGGAGAAACCCTGCACGTGAGCCTGGGCTGCCCATTCCTGCAGGAGAGGGGGAGAAGCTGGTCGTGTGCGAGGCACTGGAAATATTCCTAGCATGTCCTCCCTTCCTGAGCCTTGCCATCTCTCTAGGCATTTCTTTGTCCAGGCACACTGGGAACAATTGGGGTTGCTCAGCCAGACCGCAGGCTGTCGATCAGCAGAGCGAATGAATGCTCAGGCATAAGGAACCCATCTTCTCCCGCAGCACGGGGACGTGGCCACCAGAAACAGGGCCCGTGGCACACAAAGCAAACAATGCCCGGGCAGCAGCGCCAGCACCAGCCCGAGGAAGGTGGTGGGAGCCCCGCAGCCCATCCGAGCAGCAGCAGAACGGGAGGGGATCGGCCGTGTCCCCGGCCCCACCGCTCAGTTTGCACCATGCGGGTGCCCAAAGGCAGCTGCTCGTGCCCCCGCTGCCTGCCCCAGCTATTTCAGAGCCCCCTGATGCAGGACTGGTTGCAATCGCATCCTTTGTGGGCACAGCTCCACCACCAGCACCCCGGTCCTGCTGGGATGAGCCTGCCCCGTCCCCCAGCCCCAGCTACTCCCTGCTGCAACCCCCCCCCCAGCACCCCCAGCCCCACTCCTGGGGGGGCTGCGCCCCATGAGCTCAGCGACCATTTCCCCGCGCTCCCTGCAGAGCACAGCTCCATTTTATAGGTCTGCTCTGTCCCAGGGGCATCGCTGCTGCAGCGCAGCCGCTAACGAGGTTATCCCCGACCACGCCACCGAGTTCGCCATGGAAAGAGAGGGAAAGGGGGGGGTTAACCCTTGTGCTGCCAGCCAGGCACCTCGTGACTCCAGGGAACATCTTTGTGCTCCTAGCAGCCCCAGCGGTGATGGTGCTGCTGCACAACACCAGGCAGGGAGGACCGTGCCAGCTCCTGCAGCATGGCATCCATCCCCCCTCTCAGAGCATCCCCCACATCCACAGCAGCAGCCCCGAGCCCTGGGGCAACGCCAGCCCTTATGCAGGGTGCCCTCGGGACGGGTTTCAGGGAGTGGCCCGAGGAAGGGCTGTGCCTGCCACCAGCTATGGCCGAGCCCAAATCCTTCCCCAGGCTTTGTTCCACGCCAGCCCCTGGGATGGTGGATGACAGGAGGGACACCGTCAGCCTGCAGACAGCAGGCGTTGCTTGAACGCAGGCACCGTAAGCATCGCTACCCCGAGCACCATGGCACTGCTCACTTTTTTGCACGTCCCTGAGCATCCACCCTACGGTGACGCCTTTGGTGCGGGGCTCCCACGCGCTCCTGGCTATGCTCCAGCACCCCCATGCTGCATGTTCCTCCCCCCGGCAGCGGGACACAGCCACATGCAGGGCGCTTTTGCTCAGCCAGGACCCCTTGGACCCAGCCACGGATGTCCCAAGCAGGCACCCCAAAGCCCTAGGAGCCCCCCCCAAACCCTTTACCAAACCGGAGCCATAGGAGCAGCGATGCGGCACCCCCTGCCCGGCCCTGCTCCCACCCCGAGCCGAGTGGGGATCCCCGGGCAGGACCCTCCGGTTCATCCATCTCCCCCTTACCCCCCGCTTTCCCCACATCGAGTGCAAGCTCTGGGGAACGGCGCTGCCCCCCCCCAACCCCCGTGCCGCCCCCCGGTGCCTGCGGTGCGTGGTGCGGAGCAGCAGAGGGAGCCAAAGCACCGCGCAGCGGCCCCGCGCCGCCCCCGCCCCGTCCCCCGCCGCTCCCCGCAGCCCCCGGGCATCCCCGCAGCCCTGCTCTGCCCCGGCCCTGCCGCCAGCCCCCCCCTCCTCTCCCTCCCGCAGCCCCCATCTCCTCCAAGCATCCCTCCCTCTCTCCATCCTCTGCCCCATCGCTCCCAGCCCGCAGCGGTCGCCTCCTCCCCACCCGACGCCCCCCCCGGCAGCAGCAGCTTCCCCCCCCGGTCCCCGCAAGCCCTTTGCCATTTGGGTTTCCCAGCCAGGAGCCACCCCGAGGCCACCCCCCGAGGGCACCACGTCCACTGCCTGCCTTGGCAATCCTATGCCGTGGCCCCCAGGAGCCCCCAGACACCCTCCTGGGAGGGCAGGAGCCGTGTCACATCAGTCACCCCCTTCTCCATTTCCCAGATTTGTGCAGGATGAATAGAGCTGAAGGCCAACTGCCCCTGCTCCTTCGATCACCTGGGGATGGTGCCTTGGGGGCCCCATCCCACCCCACAATGTGCCACGTGGGTGCAGGTCACCCGCCAGGCTGCCTTTGCTGGGAGCCGATTAAAAATAATAACAATAGGAACCACGGGCTCTTTGGGGGCTAGCTCAAGGCATCTGGTTACTGAGCCAGGCAGGCTGGTATTTTTAGCCTCCACTACTGAGGAGCTGGCTTTTTATACCCACATATATATAGGAGCTACCACGCCACCACCTATGTAGGGCACGCAGGACGCCGGCGGGTGCCAGGGCCCCAGCTGCTGCCGAGGCCCGGCCAAGGCCCTGCTGTGCCAGGGGATGGGGCTGCAGAGCCCCCCAGGAGGAGCCCCCCCGTGCGGGGCTGCAGGCACAGAGCGGCTCGGAGCACTGCTGGAGCAGGTTGCAGGAAGGGGGAGCACACGCCTTTCCACCAGCTTTTCTGCTTGATCCATCTCACATGCAGGCGAATGCTAAGCATACAATGCAGTTATTGAATAAAATTATGCTTTTTTTTAGTACTTGTGTGCATGTCATTTTTAAGGCTCTGCCTGGAAACCAAGCGTACAGACAGGAGCAAGGGCTGAGGGAAAAGCCAGGCCGAGCACAGGCTCCACGCAGGGTTTGGAGACTGCTGGGACGCGCAGAGGCGAGCGCAGCACCAGGGACGAGAACAGCTTGCGGGTGATGCGCCCGTGTCTCCATCACCCCTGGGACAGAGCCAAGAGCGCTCCTGGCTGGGGCAGGGGGAGCAGACACCACTGGGACCACCCCATCCCCTCCCCGTGCCCCCTCCTGAAGGCGTGAGTCACCCCCTTTATGCCCCCCACGCTCTGGGCAGCTCCACGCGCACAATGCAGCGAGTGCCCAGGCCCAGGCGCAGCACTCACGTTGTCTCAGAGCACAGCACACGCCACCGCCTCGCCACCGGTGTCACAAACGGGTGGCTGCAACAACAGCACCATGAACCACTGCAGCCTCCCAGTCCCACACCAGGCTCTGCCTCCAGCTCAGCCCTCCCCAGGCCCGGGCTGTGCCCCAATTTCTAACCTGCCCCCAGGGCCTCTTCCCCTCAGCTGTGCCCCATCCCAGGTGCCCCCAGGCCCTAATTCCTCCCACTCAAGGGCTTGCCCGAAAGAATGTCTCCCTCTCGTTAGCAGTTTGGCCTTTATCTATCACTCCCCTCCCAGCAGGGCTCCCATCAGCTGGGGGCACAAAAAAAAAAAAAAGAAAAAAAAAAAGAAAAAAAAAGGGAGGGTCTGCTGCCCTGTGATAGACAGCATTGCCTAAACACAGCACAACACAAAGGGCTTGCAGAGCTTTTATTGCTGCTGATCCCTGCGCTGCTACCCGAGACCTGCCTGGAGCGGAGGCTGCCCTTGTCGATGGCGTTTTGCAAACAGCCCCCCCGAGGGCCCCTCGGATGGGCCGGGGCGCAGCTCCCCGCTCCTGGCCGTGACAAACAGGCTTGGGGGCAGCAGGTCCCCCTCTGTCACCAAACCGGCTGCGGCGACGCCGGGCGCGGTGGTGCCATCTGTTCGGCAGGCGCAGCCCAACGTCACGCTGTGCTGCAGGAGCCGTGCCAAAGCGCCCAGACCCTGCTGGGGCAATCGCACGGGGACCGCACGCGCCCTGGGCTGGAGCGTGGTCAGGGGCTCAGCTTCAACCCTAGCAAAAATGAGCGCAGGGAGAGCAGCGGGGCCTCCCCAAACCTGCAGATGAGCCCCCCCTGGGGCAGGGGGAAGGAGTCCTGAGGCTGCCTGGTGGAGGTGGGCAACTCATGGAGACCCAGCAGCAGCCGAAGCACCAGTCCGTCCCAGTGAGGACACGGTGTTGTGGGGCTGCAGCCACGCTGGGGAGCCTCGCGCCTGGCTCCGTCCTGCTCCGCTTGCTTGCAAGTGAAAGGATTTGTCAACAGGGAGCTGATGAGTCCCGCGGGGCCATGATCTCGCCAGCCCCCCGTGCACCTCCTGCCTGGCGGGCAGCCTGGGGAGGGTGTGCGGCTGGCGCAGGCACCAGAGAGCAAACTGGCCTTGTGCAGCCCAATGCTCCGGGTCCGCACCCGCTGCCCCACCAAGCACACCAGTGTGGGTCCTGACCCACTGCCCAGGGGAGGGCACACCGCATGTGGCAGGCTCCACCGGGTGGCTCCCGAGGTGCTGACCCCATGCACGTTTCTGAAAGATGCTGGGTGTAACCCGGGCAGCGCTTGGCACACAGAGCAGGCGCACGCCACTGAGAGGAATATTCTTTCAGTGGGAGAACAAGAAGAGCCCTCTGATGGCTGCCTTGTCCCTTGTAAACACCAACTTTGAGAGCATCAAATTACAGCCGCTGTAGCGGCTCCAAACAAGATGGTAATCAGGAGCGCGGGAGGCACAGCGCCGTGCACAGCGGGTGCTGGAGGGGAGCGGGGGCCGGGAGGCAGCGGTGAGGCCGTGCCACTCGCTGCCATGCTGCACCACCTCCATGGCCCTGTGCTTCTGATGGCCCCGCTGCCTCCCGTCCCCCCAGCTGCATGGTGTGGAGCTCCCTGCCTTGCTGATCCCTGGGTGCCCGTGGGCGGATGCAAAGGGGGCACCCGGTGGGCACAGGGCACCCATGTGGGGAAAGCACCACGGCTCGGCCACAGCCCCATCAGGACCTGCCGCAGCCCTCGGCAGCCGTGGGCGCGCAGCAGGGGTGGCTCCCACAGCGAGGGCCAGGGTGGATGGAGCCCACGTGGGACGGGGCTCGGCGTGCTGCTGCTGCCTTCCC
Organism: Aythya marila; assembly: GCF_965140915.1. Taxonomy (NCBI): domain Eukaryota; kingdom Metazoa; phylum Chordata; class Aves; order Anseriformes; family Anatidae; genus Aythya; species Aythya marila. The sequence continues at coordinate 832,360 of NC_139057.1, forward strand.
CGCTGGGGCCGCAGCTTGTGAGATGAATCTTGCCTGCAGCCGGGGGCTTCTCCCCAGACACCACCTGCAGCAGGGCTGGCGCGCCCGGCTCTGGCACCAGAGGAAGCCGAGCGTGGGCGCAGCCGCGTGCTGCCGGGCAAACCCTCCGCAGGCGGCACAGCCCGGCCGGCAAAGCCCCCGGGACTGCACAACCCACGGGGCTCTGTCCCTGCTGGCCGCCTCCCCGGGCCCCTGCTCGCCCCCCCGGCCTCGGGCGCTCCCCGCCGGGCTGCGGCCCCCGCGCTGCGGCGCTCCCGGCCCCGGCTGCGGGCGCCCTCCCCGCATCCCTCCCTGCCTCCATCTGCTCCCGCGGCTGCCGGGAGGAGGCAAACGGCACCGCCCGCCCTCGCTCCCGTCCCCGCCGAGCTCAGGCACCGGGAGGCGAACGGGGCGGGCGCAGCTCGGTGCTTTCCCCCCCGGCTCCGCGAGCCCGGCGCTGGGGCTGTCCGGGCACCGCTCCAGCCCCGTGCCCGGCACCGCCGCACGCCCCCGCGCAGCCCTTTCTTCCCTCCCTCCCCGCAGCGGGGATTTGCTTTGCCCCCCCCCCGAGCCTCCCCCTTCCCTCCTCCGGCGTCCCCCACCCTGCCCTCCCCTGCCTTCCACTTTCATTTCCCTCATCCTCAGCCGAGGCCCCTGCGCCCTCCTGGCCCGGGCTGCTCGCTCCGGGCGGGGGCCGGGGGGGGGGAACCCAGGGAAGGGGGGGGTGTGGAGAGCCCGGGGACTGCCACGGCGGGGCAGGGGCTGCCCGGGCCACCGCCCCCCGCCCCCGGCCGGGCTCCACCGCCCCCGCTGCGGCAGCTGGCGGGGAGGGCAGGCGGGGAGGGCAGGCGGTGGCTCAGCTGCGCGCCGCGGCCGGGATCAGCTGCGCCGCGCCGCCCGCCGCTCCCCGAGGAGGGACGGGCTGGGGACGGGGCTCGGCCCCCTCCCGGGCAGCGGTGCGGGGCCGTGCTGCCCCCCCGGGTCACTGGCTGCCTCCCAGCCCCGAGCTGCCGCTCTCCTCTTCCTCCTCCTCCTCCTCCTCCTCCTCGTCCCCGGCCCCGCAGAGCCGCCCGGCGCAGCCCAGCCCTGCCCGCTCGGAGCATCCGCGCTGCGGCTGTCGCCGCGGAGGAGACGGAGCGATGCTGGAGAGGCGCTGAGCCGCGAGATCTCTGGACAGGGGACGGGGAAGCACAAGGCAGGAAGGAGAGAGATGCTCGCAATTATTATCCGGCCAAACCCTTCCAGCATATTGCAGCCATAGCAACAGAGATGGGCTGTCCCAGCCGGAGTCTGCAGTGCAATAAAAGGAGAGAGAGGGACGCAGGGAAAGAAAGAGCCGTGCATTGCACTGGGCAATCTCCTAAGGGGTTGGCACAAACAAACAGCAACTGGAAGCAACTGGAGCCAATCCCCCAGCTCCCTTTGTAATGCTTTCTGACACAGATTCCCTCTCCATGGCTGACTTTGCAAGTTTCCCCATCCTCTCCCCTCCTTGCACGGCTTCTTTTCATGCGACTAAATTATACACGAGAGGAGGGACGTGCTGGAAATTCTAGCAAAAAATAAAATTAAAAAAAAAAAAATGTGCGGGTTTGTGCAGCCGCCTGCAGCACCGCTGCCTCCGGGGCTCCTCCTGCGCGTGGAGAGGGACGGGACCCGCTCCCAGGTCAGCAGCTCGGAAGCCTGTGAATTCTGAAACCACGGCGAAAAAGGATCTTCCTGCGCAGGGCAGGAGAGCAGCAGGGCACCGCGAGCGTGCAGGGCAGGGCTGTGCCCGCAGCCAGCCCGCGGCGGGGGCCGGAGCCACGTCCCCTTCCCCTTCCCGAGCGGCTGCCGCTGCCCCAGCGCTCGGGGGAAGGGGGGCAGAGGCGTTCGCTTCCTCCCAGAAATGTCTTATTTAGGGGCCAGTAAAAAAAAAAATATGCAAATCTCGCAGGGATGGGCCTGCGAGGCTCCAACGCAACCTCTCCCCCTCCCCCGTCTCTGTAGTTAAATAGCAGCGAGCCGAGCCCCGGGCGGAGGGAAGGGAGCGCGGGGGCTGCGGGCCGGGGGCTGCGGCGAGCAGCACGGAGCGGGACAGCGGCTCCCCCGGCCCCAGGCGTGCGGAGAAGGCTCCTGCTCCCTCAGCCCGGGTGGGAGGAGCGAGCTGTCACTTTTCGGTGCTGGGCTCGCCCAGCATCCCTGTCGCAGCAGCGCTGCCGGGCTGCGATGAGTCAGGTCGGCGCTGCCACGCGTTCCTCCCCCAGCCCGCGCCCCGCTCCGGGGTGCTCAGCTCCGCAGCCGCCAGGGTGCTGGGCCGGCAGCCAGCCCCCGCCGGCCCCCCCCCCCCTCCCCGGGTTTTGGGGCCGCAGAGTGCGGGGGTTGGTGCCCCGCAACCCGGGGAGCCCCGGCTCGGGGCATCCCGCGGGACACGGGCACGTTCCCGTCCTGCGTCCCACCTCCTCTCGCAGACAATGAAAGCCTGCCCTCCTTCCCGAGCCGCAGCAGAACAAATAAAGCAAGCACCATATGGTGCCAAGACTCGTTGGAAACGGGGCCAAACCCAGGAGGCAGGGGGATGGCAAGCCTCCATCCCCACGCCAGGCCCCATCTCGAGCTCCAGGCGAGGGTGGGTTTGGGGCGAGCCCTGCACCGTGCCGGGGCTGCTCCTGCTGCCCCCGCTCCCTGCTCTGCAGGGGCACGGCTCCGTAGCTCAGCCCGGCTTTGCAGTGAGCCCCTTGTCCCCTTCCCTGCCTGCAGTGGGGCTGAGGACAGGACCGAAGCTGCCCACGGGACCCCTTCCTCCTGCAGGGGCTCGGGTAGCGACCTGGCTCACCTCCGGACCGGCACCGGGTCTGCCAGGGATAACGCCCTGCACCCTGCCACATGACAGCCTGCGTTCTCCTGCCCTTCCCCCAGAATCACAAATCCAAGGAGAACTGCAGCCGGCCTCTCCCCTACAGTCCCTGCAGCCTCAGAAGCTGGCGGGGATGCCTCCCTACAGCTTCAGGACACCACAGACATCGTCCCCCGCTGTGGGCAGGACGGAGAGTGGCATCATTTTCTACCTGCCTCAGCCATCCCCCCACCCGGACACGCTCCCACAGACCTGCAGCTCACAGCTTTACCTGGTGCCTGTGTGTTTTCAAGCCTGTCACCCCCACACACAGGCACCTGGAGGTGAGATGCCCCCAGACAGATCTGGGCATCCCCACGGCTGGGTTTTTGGAGGTGCTGAGCGCCCGCAGTTGCTTTGCAGTCAGCTCCCTGCACATCCCTCCCAGCACCCAGCCCACCTGGGGCTAGGGCTCAGCATGGGACAGAGGGACCCAACGTGTCCTGGGGCTGGGCATGGGGAACTCCCAGGGTCAGAGGGCTCCCCCCAAACTTTGGCAGACCTCCTGCAGCTTTAGCAAACAGATACAAGCCCTGGGCATGCCTGGGAGCCCCATTTGCAGAGCCAGAGTAGTACCTGGGCTTCCACTCTCATTTGCCCCATTCCCTCTGCAATGGCCTCATAGAGGGAAGCATTTGACTGTGCCCTCCAGGCCAAACTGAATCGAAATTAGGATCTCCCAAAGGTTTTGTAGCCATGGGGTTCACCTCCATCACTTGCTAATGTGAGCAGATCATTTGCACCTGAGTCATGCTGATGAGAATCAAGTAAGTTGTGCAAGCGAAGGGGTTTATTGAATCATACACAAAAATGCTCGGATGATAACCATCAAGCAGGGCCCAGGGAGCAGCCCACAGTCCTCCCCCTGCCCCCTTCCCTCCTGTCTAAGAGGCTGTGTGGGGAGGCTCACAGACCTCATCCTGCTCCCCCACCTGCCACCAGCTCCGAGCAAGGCGCTCAGCCTCTGGAAATGCTCCACGCTGACTTGTGTTTGCAGAGCACTCTGCGGACACGAAGCGCTGTATGAAACGTTCTGTTATTATTTATTGCCAGTGTCAGAGATAACCAAGAAAGCAAGGGGCAGTCTTGTCCCACACAGCCTTCCTAGGCTTCCGAGCTCACGCAGCCCTGGTGGAGGGTCCCTGCTGCGATGCTGTTTGTCGGCCAGCGGCCACGGCCGCCTGTGCTCATCCTGGCCCCAGCTCCACCCTCTGACTCACTATCCCTCCACTTGTTGATAAACAGAAAAAAATGTACAATGGGTGCATTGAAGTTGCACAGTTAAGCAAAGAGTGCAGCAGTATGGGGTCAGAAGGGGAACCTCTGTCATTTTTTGCTCTATTAATTCAGAGGTGGGAATTGGCAGAAATGGGGACAATCGACAAAATGCAGGGACAGGTCTGAATTTCTGAACATCCCCCAGGGTTAGACCCTGGGCAGGCTTTAAACGCCAGCAGGCAGAAAGAACAGCAGCGAAATCAGGAACAAAGAGGCCGTGGGTGCTGCGGGCACATGCTGGCCAACTCCTGGGTGTGGAGGAAGGAGCCCGGGGGTGGCGCTGGGCTGTGCCGTGCCGTGCCGTGCCGCGTCCCTGCAGCCTGCGGGAAGAGCACGTGCAGCTGTGGTGGCGGGGCTGGGCACTGGCACCTGGGGTTTAACCAAGCAGGCAGCAGCGGGGAGCAATGGCAAGGTGCTCACCTTGCACAGCGACAACCTCCTTTGCTTGAGGTGCCTGCATGCAGGGGACAAGGGATGTACCAGCTGGTGGCTGTGCCAGCATCGCCACTGCACGCATGGGATGGTGCCCGGGCACCGCAGGGGTGAGCAGTGGGCACAGCTTCACCCAGCAGGTCACCGAGGTGCTGGCAGGGGCAGTGCAGCCAGGAGCTGCCTCGGCTTCATGCAGCAGCCGGCCTGGGCAGGAGAAGCCCGGGGAAGCCGTGGGTCCGTGCCAGGATTGGGACCCTTGCAGCTCCCGAGGCCTCTGGCTGGCGCGTTCGGCGCTGGGGCGCTGGGGTTTGTGCCAGGAGCTGCGTGTGCCCGCATGCTGCTCCGGCCAGAGCCTGCTGTCAGCAGGCAGGCCGGGGACCCACGCCTGCAGGAGGTATTTGCAGGATTGGGCCTGGAGCAATCTGTTCAGATAGAAGTGGGTGGTGAATTAATGGAAATGGGAGAACAACTCCCCTGTAGCTCCAAAGCGGGGCGTTAGCAGCGAGCAGAGCTCTGAGCCACGGAGAAGGCTGGAGCCCTCCGTGCCATTTCATCGCTGCTGCTCTGCGTCGGATTTCCCAGGAGCCCTGCAGCCTCGGCCTCATTAATTATGCACATGAAAAGGTGTTGCCAGCACGCCATCCCGAGGTAGGATCCCTGTGGCCCAAGTTCTGCTCCCAACCTGCCGGCCGCTGCCCCTGCGCTCAGGCCAGCGAGGGTCCGGGAGCACATCAGGCAGGATGGATGTTTGCAATAATTATCCAGTCATCCCCTTCAAGTGTACTGCAGCCATAGCAACAGACAGATGTTCTGTCCCAGCCAGAGTCCGCAGCGAGCTGGGGAGAGAAGCACAAAAATTAACCCGTTCAGGCCCAGGACAATGCAGAATCCGCTTTATTCTGGGACCAGAGCAAGCTTCGACATCTCGGAGGAAATTCTAGGAAATCAGGTTAAAAAATAACAATATATACACACACACACGTGCCATGAATAACACTTGCCCCGATGCTCACTCACCCGCTGTCTTGCAGAAGGAGTTGGCCGAAGGGCAGCAGCACCCTGCAGCACCCCACAGCTCCCTGCAGGCCCTGTGGAGCCCCCCTGTGCCCCCATCCCGGTGCAGGCTTGGCTGGCCCCACAGGAGGCGATGCTGCAGGTGCATGAGGCTCTCACTGCCCGTTGTTAACCGGCCCCTGGAGATGAACGAAGGACACCGGGGCTGCTGCTGTGGCTGAGCACGATGGGCACCCAACCGGGCAGGGAAGGGAGACGGATGAACCACCTGGAGGAGCACCCACCGGTAAATTCACAGCTTTGTCAGAGTGTTTAAAGTATTAGGAGGTGGGACGCAGCCAGACGGAGAAATAGCTGGCATTTTGTTGTCCTGATTCTGCGCAGGTTTCCGGGATTCAGCCAAAGTCGCTGACATCCCACCCAGAAATGCTGTAACCAGGGCCCTCCTGCCCACTACAGGGGCCCTGACCAGCAGGCAGCCCTCTTCAGGCACAAGGTCTCTGCTGCCTTCTCCTTTCCCCACTTGCCAGAGCTTCCTTTAAGCACTAGAACCGAAGTGTTTTAAGCTGAAGGGCGGGCTCCCACCTAGCAGTGCCTTCCAAAGGGACTGAAGCTGCCCAGCCTGGCCAGACCCTGCCCTCCCTTCCCATGGCAGCGATGTGCTGCGGTCCTGCAGTGGCAGCCCAGCCCGCAGCACCGCTCTGGGGATTCCTCTTGGCGGCCCGGAGCAATCCCTTGACCTCAGAGCACCATGAGCAGGCTCATGGGAAAGCCTCGTCCAGATGTCTGCAGCTGCAGATGCTGCTGGAGTGCACCCATGGTGAGGATTTCAGAAGAGGACAATGGAAACGGGGGAGGACAGCCCACGCAGATGTGCCTAGGGGAACTAATTACACCTAAAGGGAAGGAGAAAACCCTCTCCTCCCGGCTGGGTGAGCAAGACAACCCGCCGTCCTGCACCACTCGTAGAGGTCACAGGAGCGCAGTTTCACTTCCCAAACTGTAAGGCTATTTTTGATCCATATTACTTCCTTTCTCGTCCTCTGCCACCCAGACAATGAGAACGCAGCTCGCAGAGGGCATCCTGGCTTCTCAACGTTCGCCTAAGTGACAGCTTGTACCGTGTCAACACGGCCTACTCTGGAACTCTTCGGTCTCCTGGTTGGGGTTTTTCCTCCTTCTCCTCAAGAAGAAGGAGGAGAGCAGTAAATGTGCTGATCTTGAACGCGAGGGAGATGTGGCATCGTGTGCAGTCGCACAGGATGTGGGCAGGTGCCATCAGACTTCCCCACGCAGCTCTGGAAATGTAACTCAATCCTGATCTACAACTCCCTGGCTGTTCCTGTCCCAGGCTCCCACACAACTCTGGCAGCTGATGGGTATTTCAGTCCTAACCAAAACATTTAGGCTACTGCACTCCTTCTGCTTTCTTTTTTATCCTTTTTTTCTCTTTTCTTCAAGCACATCAGTTGAGCGTTCACGTGGTTTGATTCCCAGACCTCCAAAGCCAAGCTGGAGATAGAATAAGAAGGTGGGAGAAATGTCTATTATTCCCACAAATCCCAATTCAATTTGTAACTCCAGCTCCTCTGCTTGCTTCAGTCCCAGGCCTCTCTGGAGCAAGAGACACACCAAATAATGTTTTGGTGCTGTGACATGGACAGAAATTCAATAGGCTCCAGAAAGAATTCGCACTCTTTTCTGACTACCCTTAGCTGTTTTGACTTATTATCTGACCTGGATCTAAATTAGGTTTTGATTAAAGTCAAGAATCATTTCTACTTTGAAAAGTCTCATTGTTTAGGTTCCGAGTTAGCAAAAACTACAAGAGAATTACAACCGATTTCTCACTTTGGGGACAGAGACCCCAAAGAGCCCTGCCTGGCTGTGCCCAGAGCCCGCTGTGAGGGGCAGCTCTGCCGTGTGATGCTGTTCATGACCCAACCACACTCCATTTTCCCAGCGGTCAGGTTCTCTCCCCAGTTCTCCTCTGGGATCACTCCTGGGGAGACTCACTGCTCCGATGCCCGGTTAGCATCTTCTAATTCCGAGTGTGGCTTTCCACGCAGTAAGGTTATTCCTGCTTGTTCTCACGTAGTGCTGTAGCTCAGTTCTTTTCTCTCCCTGGTGTTTATCTCCTGATTGTCCACAAATGCGTCTTCTCTCAGCATTCGTTTTGCTGAGATCAGTGAGCCGAGTCATCTCTGTAAGATACACTCCTTCCTCCTGAATATTCTAGCAAACTGTCTCCAACCAGAACTAGACAGCAGCCCGGGGCTTCACCAGAGCCTTTTATACATCACCATCTCTCTCCCAAAATGACTCTCCCAGGACAACTTGGGATCATTCTCCTTTTTCTCAACTGCATCCCGTTGGTGGATCACAGTTATCACCAGCTCCAGGCAGGTGCAGACGGAGACTAGGTGAGACAGGTAGGCTCCCTTTACAATAGGTAGAAAGAGTGAGGCACCTCCAGAGAGCAACTCATCTTGCTCCAAGACAGGCATTTAAAGCATCTGGGACGAATTGCTCCTGAAGGCGCTCATCTTCCTGCATCAACTGTGAAGGGAGTCTGGGCAGCCAGGTACCGGCTGGCCAGAGCTTGAATGACTGAAGCTAAGAGAGCCAAACCCTCACCCCTAGTGATCCAGTGAGTACCTCCACGTTTCTCTGCTATTTCGTTTCCAGAGGAGGAACTCCCAGCTCCTAGCAGAAGTGATACTACCTCCTCAGCTCACTTTGTGCTGCTCAGGACCCTGCCACGTCCACCAACGTGGTCCCAGTCCAGGAACGAATCCAGACAGTGACCAACACCCCCAGGACAACTCGGGACACTGCAGGGCACCGGCTGGCACCGTGCATCCCAGCAAGTCTCTGAGGTCTGCGGAGCACTTGCTGTGCGTGACTTTTTGCAGGTTTTTTGTCTTTCAGCTGATAAACTGCATTTAGAAGAACCCCAAGGAGATGGGTACTCTCCCGTTGTCCCCTTCCCACATCACTGTAAATGGGCCTGGGGCGAGGGCTGGGAAGTGCCCCCCGCACCACCTCACCCCAAGCAGGCAGCCTGCAGCCCTTGCTCCTGGCCAGCCGAGAATGGCTCTGGCACCATCCTGCCGCACGAATTGAGCTCCCATGGGAGGAGGGAAGGCTGATTCCCCGCAAGGAGCTCGCTGCCTTTTTGCTTTGCATCTCCCATGGAGGAAGTTGCCCAGTTGCCCAGGATACATCGATGTTGTGACATTTGTTTCAAAATACAACTAATCCTGCCGTGATTATTTGTTCCAAAACATCGCCATTCCTACCTGGCCAGCTCGGTGGGCACCGAGCCGCAGCCGAATGCGCCGTGTGCTCCTAATGGTGCTGGGTGCGAGGGCCCTGGCCAAGGTTTGAATACTGCAGCTGTTGGATGGGATGGCTGCAGGAAACACGGGAATATTGCTGGGCTGAATCGGTCCATCCAGGCTGCTGTGCCATCCCTGACCCTGATAAACATCAGGTACTTCAAAGGAAGGCCCGAGTGCTACAGCAAAAAAACGTGGAACGGAACATCCACAAAGGCAGCGTCCTTCTCACTCCTGACAATTGGTTTTAGATTTATCCCCTAGAGCACAAATGTTTATCTTTCCCTTTCTCTTTCTTAAGTCTGTGCCTTCATGTGTTTCTCCTCCAAACAGGCACCTGGTCCCTTTGAATAAACAAACACTCTGTGTGGTGATAAATTCCATGGGTTAGCTGTAAGATGGGTAAAAATTATCTGGTTTTATCCATCTGGGTGACTCATAATTCTGCTGATTGTCCCTTATTCTTGTACCTTGAGAAGAGACCTCTGAGCACCCACCCTTTGCCTTCTCCATATATTCCCATCCTACAGAAAGGCATTGCAGCCTTCCCTGCTCGTCTCCCAACTCAGCTAACCTGCCTTAATGTTTCTAATTAAGTATTTCCAAGGTATTATAATCACTAATTCCTGATTTCCTTGTTTTTAGGTAGCTCCTTCCAGTGAGGGAATAACTACAAGCAGTACTTGTAAGTACCCCTCCATGAAAAAATGTTACAAAGAGAAGTGATGTCTAGATCATATTTCTTGGCAGTTACTAAGAACTTTATTTGTATGGTGTAAGTAGCAGTGGACCTCGTGTAATCTCATGCTTTTCTACAAAGGGACCTGCAGCAGATCCCCTGTGCTGAACAACTGGCATCGCTGTCATCCAGAGCTGAGAGCCCGAATGCCAGTGCCAGGAAACACACATTTTTTTTTTTCTTTTTCTATTTTTAAGGACAAGAGTGGCCTCAATTTCATGCATTATAATCTGGCATGTCATGAGATTACCCATGCAGTGCAAGTTAAACCCTTGTTGAATCTGTGCTGGATTGGGACCTAAAATGCTGGTCTGCACGCTGAGCCCGTCTGTGAGGGGTCTTCCCCAAACCTTCACGCAGAGGCTAACAGTTCTTCTTGTCGTGCCTTGCCTTGCCAAACTGGGGAAACTCCTGTCCCTACTCCCAGGAGAGTGATCCCCCCCCACTTTCTAGGTGGAGCCCCAAACCTTCTCAGCAGACAGATCAGAGAGATTCGGGTAGTCACATGAAAGAGCAGACAAGGCAATTAACTGCAACTGTTAACAAATCAAAACAGATGGGAGATAGCAGAGGAACCTAGCCAAAGGAAAAGGTGCGCAGGACGTAGCTCGTCACAGCTGGAATGCCAGCAAGCACAGAAATCAAGCCCGGCAATGGCTGCGCACCAGATGAAGGCCACTCACTGGGCATGCTGCAGCCTCCAGCAATTTTCTACAGGGGACAGCCACCGCCAGGGGAGACTGTTGCAGTGTGGCTCCATGTGGCTGGAGCAGGCTGGCTCATCCCATGCCAACGTGTCCCAGACAAATGCCACACTGCCAGTGTGACCACCGGCTCCCGCGGGCAGCACCTCGCTCCTCTGGGCAGCCCGTGCACACCCAGGCCCTTGATCCTTATTTCCTGATGTCCCAGCATTTCCCCGCTGTGCCACAGGTGAGCAGGTGACACACAGGTGACAACATCATGGCTCTAAGATGCAAATACCACCGGTGCACCTCACTTCTGAGCACAACCAGTAACCATAAGCCGTGCCGTGGCCCTCACAGCGTTGTTCTTCCTCCTCTTGACTCACCCCTCTATTCTGGCTCGCCCCACGCTAGAAATTACCTCCCACAGCCACAGCCAGTGCCTCCAAGGCACGTTTTCCTCTTCCAAGCCCTTGTTGGAGGCTCTCCTCCAAGCCTTCCTGCCCCTTGCTCCTGCCATCACACAGCTCCCTGCACCTCTCTCCCCACACGGCAGCCCCACTGCTTGTCCTGTGCCTGCCGGGTCCTTCGCTGCTTGGGGCACAGCCAACGTCCTCTGCAAAGTGCCGTGCTTGTCGGGGAGGGGTGTCCCGTAACCACCGAGGAATATAGTGCTTATTACTCTGCTTCACTGTGATGGAGCTAATTTTTGGTGGTCACCATGATTTGGCAGTGATAAAGCCCAAATCTGTGCTGTTCGTGGGAGACCATCCAGGTCCCGTGGGCAGGCAAGATCCTACTTCGGCTTCAGGCAGATCAGGCTTTTGTCCCCACCTGCAGTGCTGTGAGAGGATGTTCCCTCTCTCCTTAGCTCCTGAGTGTTTAGGTTGCAAGGTGGGAAACTCACTGATTTACTTCACTCAGGTCTGCTCACGCTGAGGAAGGCAGCTCTGCCGCTGGTCAGAACAACTCATTTTCATAGCAAAAGGGAGGCTTCCTCTTACTCTTTTCCTCACTCAGAATCTTCTGTGAAGCAGCCGGACTAGTGCTGAGCACTTCCCTGACGCTCTGGACAGGCAGCGATCCCCACTTCCCACCAGGGCTATCTGCAGAGCTCTCAGAAAGCTCGCCCACCCCGCTGCCACCCCGCTGCCACCCCGCTGCCACCCCACTGCTGCTCAGCTGGTCACTGCTGGGCAACCACACAGCCACGTGCAGGAGCAGGCTGAGCCGAGCCTCAGCAAAGTCTGCGAGAAAGCTGGCCACCAAGTATGCAGAATATTTTTCTCTTTCCTGCCATTTCCATCCCCCCAACTGCTCCTTGCAGCTGTCCCCTGAGAAAGCTGTGCTTCCATGGCTGACTGAGGCTTGAAAGGATGTCCATCTTATTTTTAGTGGTCAGCAAAAATACTGCACTGCACTGGCAAGTTCCTCCAGGCATCCTGTGTTATGTGCCTTTGGGTAGAAAAACCAGAACAGGGCAGACCCTCTACGCTCCACAAGTCCCTCTCCATCAGTGTCATGCTGGGCTCAGTGCAACCTGGATGGTGAAACTGGGAAATCTTTGAGAGCTGTCCAGAGCTGTCTAATGGGGTAGAAAGGGTCGACGTGATTCATAATGGAGCATTTCAATAATTAATTTCAGTGCTTCAGCGTGACAGACGTCACCTTGTGTTCACCGTACCGCCTCCAGCAGGGCTAGCCCACTGCTCAGGTCCTGCAGCATTTAGTTCTCACCTCGGAGACCTGGACGGGCGCAGTGTGGCCGACAGGGTGCAGGGCGCCAGAGAGAGGAGCCGCCAGCCACTGGAGCTGCCTCGCTTTTGCCCCTGCCTCCAGCCCCAGGCGTGCAGCACCGTGGCAGCGCTGTGCCCTTCAGCTCCAGCCCCAGCCCCAGCCCCAGCCCCGCTCCCTGAAGCATCCCGTTCCTTTGCCAGGTTCCCACAGGCTCCCGACTGCGGCTTCTACCTCCTCGGGTCGGCCCTACCCCTACCGGCACCGCAGGCAGCCCCCGCTGCGCACCAGCGCCGTGCTCCTGCATGACACGGAGCAGGCGTGTGCCCCCACGGGGCAGGGCCGGTGCAAACGCGTGGCACCGATGGGCACACGCGTGGGACCAGCAAAATCATGGCACATGTGTGTGTCACTGCAGGAGACAGCCGGGACCGGCCATCCTGTCCCCACGGTGCCCCCCGAGCTGGCGGCACGCAGCCGTCACCGGAACCCCCCCGGAAAATCAAGGACGGTCCCCACGGAGCCCACCCCCGCAGCGGCCGGGCCCGGTGCCCCCCACGGGACAGCTCCGTGCGCCCCAGGCGGCCGCGGGGACCGGGCTGCAGCCGGCCAGGCCCCGGCGCTGCCGGAGCAGATGCGCTCGGGGCGGGGGGCGGCTGCCTTCCCCCGGTCACCGCCACGGAGCGCGGCGGCACCGGGAGCCCCGGCTGCTGCCCCGGCCGGCTGGGGACCGCCCTTTGTCTGCAGCCCCGGGGCTGACAGGGGCACGGCTGGGATTGTCCCGGGGCGGAGGCTGTCCCGGGGCGGGCGCCGCCTTCTCCCCCGCTTCTCCCCCCTCCTAGCCCGGCCCGGCCCGGCCCGGCCCGGCCCGGCGGGACGACCCCGTCCTCCGCGGGGAGCCCCAAGCCGGTGCCCGCCCGCTCCCCGCAGGCCGCCGGTCCGGGACTAGCGCCGCGGGGCGGCCCCGGCGCGATCCCCGCCGGCCGTGCCGGGGCCGTACCGGGCGGGCGGCGGACCTGCCGCTGCCTCTGCCGCTGCCCCGCGGCTCCTCCCCGGCTCTGCGGCGGCCGCGGCGCCCGGCAGGTGCCCGCCTCCCCCGGTCCGCCCGGCCCGCGGCCCCCGCCGCACACGTGCGCCCGCGCCCCGCCGCGCCGCCGCAGCCGGCCGGCCTTTGTCTGGGGCCGGCACCTGGCCCCGCGCCCCCGGCCCGGCCCCCGAGCGCCCCCGCCGCCGGCCCCGGCCGCCCCCCCCCCCCTCCGCCCTGCCCGGCCCGGCCCCCGGGCGCCCCCTGGGCCCGGCGTCCCGTCGCGGCCGGCCCGGGTAGAGCCGGGGGGGGGAGCGGGCAACGGCCCCGGGGGCGGAGGGGTAGGGGGTGAGGGGGGGGGGGGGGGGCGCGGCCCCGCGGGTCCGGGCCGGGGGGAGCGCGGGGGCCGGGCCGGGCCGGGCAGGGCGAGGGGAGCGCGGGGCGGGCGGAGCGGGGGGGGCGCGGGGCTGCCGGCGGCCGGGCCGGGCCGGGCCGGGTCCGAGGGGGGGGGAGAGGGGCTCCGAGGGTCCGGGCCGGGCCGGGGCCGTCCGGGGGAGGGGGGCCCGTCGGCGGCGGCGCGGCCGCTCTAACAGGTGGGATCCCGCTGAGAGGAGGAGGCGGCCGGAGGGGGCGGAGGAGGCAGGGACGGGCGGGCGGGCGGGCGGAGGGAGGGAGGGGGACGAGCCGGAGCCGCCTGTGATCCTGTGACAGGAGCGGCTGCTGCTGCTGCTGGCGCCGCCGGTGCCTCCCGCCGCCCGGCTCCCGGGTCGCTGTCCGAGCCCCGGCGCCCCCCCCGGCCGCGGCTCCTCCCCGGGCATCGCCCCGCAGCCCCGTCCCGGGCCGCGCCGCGCCGGGGCCGGCCGGGCTCGCCGCGCCGCCTCGGCTTCCCCCCAGCCCCGCCGCACGCCGCGCCGGGACAGGGCGCGGGGCCGGGCGCCGCCGCCGCCGCCGCCGCCGCCGCCGCCGCCGCTGCCGCCGCCGGCCGGGCGATGCCGAAGCCGCCGCTGCTGCTGCGGGGGAGCCGCCCCGGGGACAGCGAGCTGGGGCGGCAGTTCCGGGACTGGTGCCTGCGCACCTACGGGGACTCGGCCAAAACCAAGACGGTGACCCGGAGCAAGTACCAGCGCATCGCCGAGGTGCTGCAGGGGGGATCCGGCTCCGGCGGCGGCTCCGGCGGGGGGGAGAAAGGCAAGTTCCAGTTCTGGGTCCGGTCCAAGGGCTTCCGCCTGGGAAACGGCACCAGGGAGGCGACGAAGATGGGTCAAGTGGTGGTTTATGTGCCGGTGAAAACGGGAACGGTTAGTGCGCTCCGTGCCCCGGGGGCTCTGTGTCTGTCTGTCTGCCTGCCTGTCCGTGTCTGTCTGTCCTCCCCACGGGGGTGCGGGGAGGGGGTGGGGGGTGGGGGGTGCGGCGGGCCGGGGGTGCGGGGAGGGTGGGGGGTCCGGGGCGGGGGCGGGCACCCCGGGGCCCCTCTGCCCGCTCCCCTACCGGCCCCGTCCCGTCAGCACCGGGCGGCCCAGCCCCGCCGCGCCGCCGGCCGCCGGGAGCGCGCATGCCCCATGCGGGGCGCGACGCGGGGCCCGGCCGCTCCCGCAGCCCCCGCGGCTCCGGGCGGCAGCACCGGGACAGCCGCCGCCGCCCCGAGCCGACCCACCCGGGATGCGGATGGCGAGAGGCGCCCGCCCGGAGCCTCGCACCTTCCGCCGCCCCCGCCCCCCCCCCGTCCCATCCGGTGCAGCCCCGGCGGGGACGGGGCCGGGGGCGGGGGAGGGGGGGGCGGGGGGGAGCGAGGGGGCGGCGGTGCCCCCGTGCACCTGCCCCCGCCGGGGGGGTGTCGGGGGGGAGCAGCGCCGCCGCCCGGTGCGGGCCCCGCCGCCCCCCCCGCCCCGTCCGCTCACGTTCGCCCCGCATTTCCCATCCGCCCCACGGCCCGAGCCCGGGTTTGCAGTCAAGGGCAGAGCAGCGGCGGGGAGGGGGCGCCGGCACCCCCGCCGCTGCCGCTGCCGCCGCCGCGCCCCGCCCGCCCCGCCGCACCGAGCCGAGCCGAGCCGTGCGGAGCGGAGCGGAGCGAGCCCGGCCCGCTGCGGCTCGCCCGGCCCCGCCGTCCCGCGGCGCTGCCCGCCCCGTGCGGCCGCGGCAGCCGGTGCCCCGGGGGGTGCGGGCGGCGGCGGAGCCCGGATTAGGGCTGCCCCCCCTCCCCCGCGGCCGCCGTCCCGGGAAACTCCCCCGCCGGAGCCTCATTGTTCGGCGCCCCGCCGGGCCGGCGGCGCGGGGCGCACCGGGCCGCCTCCCTCCCTCTCTCTCTCCCTCTCTCCCTCCCTCCCTCTCTCCCTCCGTCCCTCCCGCCCCGCCGCCGCCCGGGGCTGCCCCGCCGCCCCATTGTTCCCGTCCCGAGCGCGCCCCGCTCGCTCCCCGGCGCGGAGGAAAAGGCGCAACTTTCGCAGCCCCCGGCCCCGCGCGCTGGGGTGCGCCCCGGCCCCGCTGCCCCCCGCCGCCCGCCGGGGGGGACCGGGGGATTGCTCCGGGCCAGCGGGCACAGAAGGGCTCCGGGAGGGTTTTTTTTTTTTTTTTTTTTTTTTTCCTGTCCCTCCCCTCCTCTCCCCGCTGCTGCTGCTGCTGCTGCTGCCGCTGCTCTAAAGGGTGCAGTGTTTTCTGTGCACACACAGACTCCAGCATTGATGTGGCTGGAGGATGCTTCCATTGAGGGCAGCCCATCTGTGGCAAATGCTTCTAAACGCACTATTTACCTCCCATCTGGTCTGCCTTATTATTGGGGGGAGGGGGAAGGGTCATTATTTCTCCTTTTCCCTTCGTGGTGCTCAGAGGCGCCTTTCTTTCTCCCCTTGCAGCCCCCCTCCCCCATTCCATGCCCCAAAAAAATTCTTGGCAATTTTTTTTTTTGAGACATCTCTGCAGCCCTCCTCTACCGCTTCCCCTCCGCTCCCAAACGGCCCCTGCCGAGGGCGGATTAGGAGCCGAGCCCCCTTGCACAGATCCTGCGCTTCCCCCGGGTCCTCTCCATCTAGCCGGCGACTCTATCCCAGATCTTCCAAATGCTGCAGAGTCATGGTACCCCAGAGAGGCCACGCCAGACTCCCTCGACCCCGCCGCCAGCTAGACACCCCCTCCCCTTTGTCCGTGGCGGAGTCCCGAGGGTCAGGAGCTCAACGAGGCCGGCGCAAGCCCGCGTATTCCCAAAGGGCTTCTGCACAGATGAAGTTTCAGCGAGGAGCGTGCCTAGGCCCCCACATCTTCCCTGGCAGAGTCCCTGCAGGCTACAGATAGGAGATACACCCAGGCTCCCGTAAGCCAACAAACAAAAAGCAGGCATGCCCTCCGGGGACAGCTGCGTTTTCCAAGGGGCAATACCGCCCATTTCCCAGGGACTGCAGTACCTGCCCGAAGTTAGGGCTGGCAGTGCTGCAAAGAGCCACTGGCTGGAGGAAAGAGCTGTCATCGCTCTCCCCGAAATCCTCCGGTGCCAGGTCTGTAGAAGTTGTGGCCGCCTCTCCCCCCGGCTCCCGGGTCCCCCCAACCCACCTGGCGCCCCCCCCCCGGGAATCCCGTGGCCAGTTTCAGCCCAATGTGTGTGCTGGGTTTTGGCTTTGCCTGAAGTGGCTCTCAAATGTAGAGATAACTTGATGGGGATTCTCTTCGGCTCCTGATAATTCAGTGCTCTCCTGGTCTTTGGTGCTTTGGGCTGGTTTTGGGGGTGCATTTCATTTCTCTCGTGCATGCAGTCAAATAATTCACGACGCCAATACGAGCTTTTGGCTTGACAGTAAAGTGTGTATTCTGGTTTCGTGCCTGTTCTGCTGCTTCTCCCAAATGGTCCCGGACCGGCATTTCGGCTGCTTTCTCCTGGCCGTGCTCCTCAGCAACCCGATACCTCTCGTCCTGTCCCCCCGTCCTCCTCCCAGCACATCTGCCGGGGCGCTGGCGTGCTCGGGACCGTCCCGGGCCGCAGGGACAGGCAGAAATATACAGGCGGCCGGGGGGCAGCGCCGGGGGCGAGGGGGGGGCTTGGGCGCCGCTGTGCTGCGTCTGCAGGTTGCTACAGGAAATCCGAGGGACCGGAGCGAGAGAGCTAGAGGAGAGGTGCTAAGAGCGCGTAGAGGGCAGCAGCGGGGATAAGATCTTTCCTGCCCCTGATAGGGCTGGGGCCACTCCTCCTCTGAAAAAAAAAAAAAAAAAAAAAAAAAAAGGCAAAAATCATCCTAGTAACCCCCCGCAGCAACCTGGTAGAGCTGTCCCTTTTGGCTTATGCATCCTGAGCTGGCTTGTGCATTTTCTGCGCATCTGTAGCGAAAACATAATTAACATGGGGTTATTATTTTCTCTCCCGAGTAACTTTCCCTTGCCCTCCTCCAGGCCTCTCATCAGAACAGGCCTAATCAGATTTGGGTGGCTTGAGAGCTGTGACTGTGCACTGAGAAGGGGGCATCTGCCTTAGGTGGTGGTCAGAGCAGATGGTGGTCTTCTCAAAGAATGCACTGGGAATAGGAACAGCAGTGCGGACGGATGTCTGGCACAGAGACTGTTCGGATTTCTTTTTCCCAGATGAACGTCCCAAAGATGCTGGACATTTAACACATCCAATTAAAAAAAAAACCCTCAGCAGCTACGCATGGGGTTTGGCAGCTTAGGGCGTTGTTGTCCGGCAGCCCGGTTCATGCCCCGGCCGGGTGCTGCATCCCGCAGGCCAGGCACTTGGACAAATCGGCGTTTAGGCTGTGCTGAGGAGGAGGGTATCTTTGTGTGCTGCTGCAGCACAAACAATGGATATCCCAAAGTGCCCAAGGCTGCCGTTCCCTCACGTGGATGGCGTGCACTAAGGTGCAAACCACCTCGTTATCCGCCTGCTGGGCCGAACCCCGCGTTCCCTGGGCAGCGCTCCCCCCCTTAGCCCCGGCTTTGCGAAGAACTGTGGGAGAATTCGGTCGTGACAAGGTGCTAAGATGCAGTTCGTTAAAATCTTGTGTCCCTCCTGTCCTAAGCATTTAGCATCACTTAGACAGCCTCGTACAGAGGCGCAGGGAGGCAGAGGAGCGGCGCAGGGGCGCGGGCGGCCCTTGGGTGCCAGCCGGGCTGCGGGTGCCTTTCCCGGCGCAGCAGGGCGTGCTGGGGCCGGCCGTTAGCTGCGGGAGTGGTTACGCACACTCTCTAAATCAATGCCGTACCTTGCCGTGCGTGGTGTGAGCCTGTCACAACTCCGGAGCGGTGGCCAGCCTCGCAGGATGGATTCATTCTGGCAGCCCCACGGTGCAGGCTGGAGGACTGAGCCCAGTCGGACTGCGGGGTGAGGCACGGGAAAGCCTCGCGCTGGGCTGACCCTTTGGGTATTGTGCAAAGGCTCGGGGATTGGGTAGGCTCTGCAGCACTGCCTACGTTTGATTTTGCTTTCCTGCTCGCTCTCTGTCCCCTGCAGAGCTGGCATGAGGTTCTGGAGTTCTTTTAGGCATTAATAAAAGGCTGATGACATTTGTGAGGGTGGGCTGCTATTGTTGTACCAGTGCAGTTCACCTATGCTGGCTCCCCCGGAACCGAATGTTTGAAATCATTTCACGATTGTGCCTGGTGAAATTCATCTGAGGAAAGGTACTGTGGCGGGGAGGAGCGCTACAGAGAACAGAATGAGACCAAAAAGCAAAATGGATGCAGGCCTTTCACCAACAGCGGGAAAGACATCACATGGGACACGGATAAATCTCACAGTACAGCATATCCCTAAATATATTTTAGTTCCCAGAGACAGAGAGCGTTGTGATGCTGAAGCATGTGAAAGCCGTGATGCTAGGCCGTGGGACAGCACAGCACAGTGGCAGAAAGCTTGAGTTGAGAAGCTGGGCATGTCGGAAAGATGCTGCTCCAACAGTTAATAGAGGCTACATTTTTCCTGGTACAAGTACACTTCAATGCCCATATTCAGTGCCCCAAAAAGCTGCACATCTATAACCTCTAAGAACATTAGTCAACAGAAGGTTTTCACTATTGTGAATAACCACTCAGACTTTCTGTGGACTTCACGTGATAAAAAAAATATAAATCAAGACTGTTCAGAAGAGCCTGAGACAAGGCAAATGGGCCTGAGGGTATTATCTGAGAAATTGTCTATTACTTCTTTAGCACGAGCCTTACTTAGAGTATACAGAGCCTTCACCTGCTCTGGAATAGCCTACCCCTGAGCATGCAGGGCAGCACTGGCTCTTCCAAGGAGCCGAACTGGTGGCAGGTTTACATTCAAATCTGCACTTAGGAGACTGGCACAGTGCTGGCTGGGTGCATGGTCCCATCCAACCAAACACAGAGAAAATCTCCTACCTCAGTACCAGTTCCAGATTCGGCTCTAAGTTTGCACAACATCAGCAGCGGTTTTTGCTTCTGAAGACTGCTGGTGGTCAGAGTCACGCTGGTGATAACCCATCCAAAGGTTCCTCATCCCACCCCTTCTCCCTGTCCCAGCCCCCTTACGCATGCCCGGATAAACAGTTTCCAAAACAGTCATCTCTATACACCATTTATGCTGTTTGCGATACCAGCGACATCGCTGGCATTGCTGATCTGAGAGGAACCGAGATCCAGGAGGATCTGAGGTATTTCCTTGACGAAGCACTCGTATCACCCGAAAGTTACCTCCCCCTGCAACTGCTTTAAGATTTGTGTTTCTTGTTGGGCATTGCTTTGAAGGAGGGAAATAATAAAATAAAATAAAATAAAATAAAATAAAATAAAATAAAATAAAATAAAATAAAATAAAATAAAATAAAATAAAATAAAATAAAATAAAATAAAATAAAATAAAATAAAATAAAATAAAATAAAATAAAATAAGCAAATGAAACACAGCTTCTGTAAGGCTGTGTTAAAATAATGCTAAAATACAAAGGAAGGAAAGCCAGGTCCAGTGAGATGCTGCCGTTGGGGTGTTGGGGCTCTTCAGATTATGCCCCGTCTTTGCAGAGGAAGAGGGGTCCAAGCACTCAGGGCCCTGCATTACCGAGGAGCTGAGAGGACTGGCGATAAGAGCAAATGTGGGCTGTGCTCTCACCTCTCCTCCAAGGGCCGTGACTCAAAGGGACTTACTCTTATTCTGAGCAGGCAGGGGAATTCAGTTGCTGACTAAGGATGGCAGCAAAGCCCAGAAGAGGTTGCTGCGCTGGTTTCACTGACAACTTTCTCAAGAATGTTTGTCCAGACCATTCTCAGCAAAATGCTCAGATAATATCATTCCTTCAGTTTTGTTTTTGCTAGTAAACTAGGACTGATATGAGCGGTGTATGAATTTATGGACAAAAGAAATTGGCAGGGAAACCACAAAGAGGCATGGGCATCAATGGACTGTCCAGCCAGCCAGCGCATGGTGATGCTCTGGCTTCTCAAAACCTTGTCTTCATTCCTGGGACAAAGGAATAGATATTCATTTCTCTTCCTTTAGTGCAAATTAGCAATTACCTTCCCCCGATCTCATGTTAGCTGTGCCCGCCTCTGAAGAATTGCATCAAGATGGGCCAAAGTCACCACAGAGTTTTGGTGTCTCATCTAATTAGCTGATTGTAGCTAGGAGGTACCTGTTGGCCCAAATCGTTGTCTTTGTTGGAATGCTGCTGACTTCCACTTCTATGGCTGGTGCCAAAGAGGAGCAATTTATTTGAGAAGAAATAGCTGCAGAATGGACGTGCATGTATATGGGAGCAGGCAGTAACAGCAGGGGTTTGGAGTAATGGTTTCTTTCAGCCAGCAGCCACTGAAAGTAGGAGGCTGGTTATGTCTTACCAGGGCGGTACTGGGCCTTTCACGGGAAGACAACTGGGAAACTGGGATGCTGTGTAAATGTTTTTCTCTCTGCCCTGAGGATATTCTCTGATCTGTTCCTCACTGAGAGGGAGGGGTTACTCTAGGGAAGACAGAGCAGGTCCTTGGGACTCCTGGCTTGGCTTGCATTTGGGTGAGGGATCTAACAGGTCATCCATGCATCCATGCTGCTGACACATCCGAACCCTTCTGGGTGTTGATGCTGCAGGCGCCGCCTGTGCTGGTGCCGTCATGGCCAGGGCGCTCCATGGGCCCTGTGGCAGCACCCAGCCAGGGCAGCTCCTCCCTGGGCGATGCTTTTGGGTCGTTGTTCCCACTGCCAGTTCGGGTGCCGGGTACCGCGGGTACCTCGGGTACCCGTGGGGCTGTGGTGGCGGGGAGGAGGCCGGCCTGCCCTCGCTCACCTGCCTCGGGCCTTGTGATCCAGCACAAGCCCTTGAGCTGGTGACAAAGGTCTGGATGTGGGCTGGGAAGTGCGGTCCTGTCTCTTAGCAACTGGTTCCTACCTCTGAGCTCTCGGAGCTGTGTGGGACAGAGAGCATCAGTCACGCTCCTGCTGCAGCAGCAGCGTGCCGAGGAGGGGACGGGGGGTCCGTCCCGCTCCAGCCACAGCCCTGATGCTTAGAGAAGCTCGGGCGTTTCTACCACGAGCAGTCAGCTGCGAGTCCTAATCAAAGCTTGGGTTTAATTGCTTTCCCCGTGCCCTGTCTCTGCAGGGCGAACGCGTCGCCCATTGGCTGCCTGCAGGGGCTGCCTGCCAGCTCCCTCGGGAGCAGCTCCGCGCTGCCCCTGCTTTTCGGTGGCAGGGTGGGGACCGGGCGGGGAGGAGGGAGGACACGGCCCATGTATTTCTAGAAAAATTAGATGTCACAGGGTCCTTCCCTGAACTCCTCCGCACTGCACTTGGGAATCCCCCAGCCCTCCTAGGGACATTTGCATTGCTATTTTCTGTCTCGGTGCCTGGTTCTGCTATTTCACCCTCGTGTTTCCTCCTCCTAACCAAAAGCGACTCCTCTCTGGTGAGCATTTCTCAGAGGCTCCCTTGCAAAGGACTGTTTCATAAACATTTTCACAAATCCTCTGCTTTGTCCTCCTAATTAACCATCCAATTGGCCCCCAATGGAGCCTTCATCTCTCCTGTGAAGATCCTGCTTGCACAGATTATAACCTGTCAGCTGCCAATTTATTCCTCATGCAGAGGGCAGGTTATATTAATTGTCTGTCTTCCCTGCCCCGTTTGGTTTGCCCTCCCTTTCTTCTGCTCACCGCAGCATCCCTGTTTCAAGACACAGGCTCACAGAGAGGCAGAGGAACCCAGCAGCGAGGCAGGGTGGCTTTACTGGTGTGCCCAGCCTGCAGCAGTGAGGCTGCTGGACCGGCCGTGGTGGGATGCTGCTGGGCGGTGTCAGCCCTGGGAGGGGGGGCCCTGTGGACGGATTGCCGTGATGGAGCCGTCGGTGTTAAACAGCACGTTTGATTTCTGATCCTCCTACACGTAGTTGCAGTTGAGAGCTCCAAAAAAATCCATTTGGCTGGCCCAGGTTAATCGGGAATCCCTGGGGATGATTTACAAGTCAGATTTTGGAAGAGTTGGGGCTCACCCTGTGTGGTTACAGTGGAAACAAGCCAGAATTTGGAGGAGGGTTACCTGACAGATGTAGCAAAATTCAGTCAACTTCTGCCCCCTCCCAGCTCCCTGTGTGGGACCCCCCCACCCTTTCAGGTCCGTGCATGCAGCCCAGAGTAAATAAACGCTGACTGCTGTAGGAGCCTGCTGTCACCAAGGGTAGGTGCCGTGTGTTTTGCTTGGTTCAGGTGTCAGGGAAAGGGGTGGTGGAGTCCAGCATAACCCTGATGGCTCAGCAGCGTCAGCTTTTGGGGTAAAGGCAGGAAAAAGGCGCAGCAGCACAGCGCAGCGCATGTCCTCAGTGCCCTTACCTGGCACGGAGGCTTGGTTCTGGGAGGGAGCTTGAGCCCCCTCGAAGGGCTGCTGAGTTGTCAGCGCTTTCCTAGAGGCACATCTTGCAGTGCCTGCGGGAGTCTCTGACTCTGGCCCACATCCTCTGCATTGCCAGGGAACAATGAGCTGACACCAGGATGCCACGCGTTCGGGGCTCAGCCTCGGCCCACCTGACCTTGATTCACTGGAGCATCATTTGTAACTTATTTTACATAATTTTGCTTGCCCCTAACGAGCTGAGCTGCTGCTGCTGCACTCTGCCTCCTCCTACTTAGTTTCATTTTGACATCACTGTGTCCTCACGGTAGGTTCGATGATGTTGCACGGCTGCCCTGACGCTGCTGGGTCTGTTCCCAGGCAGAACGAGGGGTAACCTTGCGGCGAAGGGTGACCTCGTCACTTGGTACAGCGGCGTCTCCTCCTCCGGCTTGAAAGATTTTGCTTTGGTAGTGATCTTTATTAGATTCCTGCCTCAGAGCTGGGAAGATTGCTTACCGTGATAAGTTACTGTAGGGAAGATCCACCTCTAAACACATACTGAGTTTGTGTTGCAGCTATGTATTTTCAATATTATTCCAATATTCAATATATAATTTTCAACATGTAGCTGCAGACTTGCTTCAGAATGCTATTTAATATAAATGCTCTTCTAATTATAAATTCAGTTTCTTCCCAGACCCCTTGCATGCCCCTCCATATCACCTAAAAAGATCCAAATGCCATTCAGAAATTGCTCCTCATCTTTACAGATTTATTAAAAAAAAATAAAACAACAACAAGCTTGCAACAAAAACAGCAAAAAACACTGCAGCCTGGCAGCAGCCACCAGATAATGCCCATGACACCTGCCCGTGAGCAGCCGCCCTGTCACACCTCCCCGGCTCGGCGGAGCAGCGCGGTGCGGTCCGGGGGCTGCAGCCGGGGCGATTCCCCGGGCAGGCCAGAGCTCTCTGCAGTCAGGCGCTGTGCTCACGAGGCCGCAGCGGTGTTTCCACCCCAAACTGTCAGAGACGGAGCCCTGATGCAGCTCGGCCTGCCCCAGAGCACCCAGTGGATCATTCCCTTTGACGCGGCCGGCTCGCCCACGGCAGGCAGCGCTGCCTCCCGGCTGTGCCCGGCCACGGGGTCACGTTCTCCCGGCAGCGTGCACTCACCTCCCTGCGCCCCACGCAGCTGCTCCTGTGGTTTCCCCGCAGCAGGCGGCCGGTGCTCGGGGGGAGGCAGCTCTGCTCTCCTGCGCCGTGCAAAATGTCCTCTGCCTGCAGGGCACGGCAGGCGTGCAACCAAGCCTCTGCCCGCCGCCGCTGCTGTGCCCGCCGCCCTCGTGCCCCATCGGCACGGGGCATCGGCGCCCACCCCACCACCCGCAGCCCCCCGCAGCCCACCTGGGCCCTCCCCGCAGCCGGAGGCAGGGCTGCCATTTCCAGGCTCGCCCCTCCCAGGCTGCCGTGTTTTCATTCAGAGCCCTGGGAGCCGGCAGAGAAATAAGCTGAGGTCAGAGCAAAGGCCTGGGCTCATGGAGACGGCTCAGCTGTGGCTGCTGAAAGAGCAGCTCGCTTCTAAGAGGCGCCTGTCCCCGGTGAGAGACATACACCTCAGCTTTGTTTGCCGTCTAAAAATAATGCGCCTGGCTCCCCCCCACAAGGAAGTATTTACCTTGGAAAAAAAGTATTGTGTACCGTGCCGGCTAGAGAAACAATGCGAATGCACCGAGCACGAGGCTGGCAGTCAGGGACTCGGGTATGCTGCTCCACCAGCCCCCGGCCAGAGTCAGCGGGTAGCCTTGGGGAAATTACTTCTTCTGCCTGCCTTGGTTCCCTCTGGAGAAATTACCTCTCCTGGGCCGTGGTGAAGATCAGTTGATCAGCAGAGCCAGGGCTGGTTTTACTGCAGTGAGGAGGACTGGAGCTATAACAGCTGGATTGGGCTTCATGTTTGCCTGGTAGTTCGTGCAAAATGATGTATAAATGCTTAGCACAGAGAAACGTCATCATTTTAGCTACCATTTTTTCCCAGATTTCCAACCAGATACATTCAGAAAAAAAATCCCAGAAAAATACTTGAGGATCAAAAGGAGCAAAATCTTTAAGTTAAAGCATTTCCCATGTTACTCTGATGGGTTCTTTTTATCATTAGCTGTACGGTTGATATTGTCCTCAGTCTAGCATTTCCCCAGGGCCTATTCCTAAGGCATGCACTGTGCCCATGGTATGAGGGACAAGAGGAAGAGGGAAGTTCTAGGAATCGAGCTCTTCTTTCTCCTCGCAGCATTAGCAGAGGGAGCCTGCTGTGGTTTAACATATCCCCCGCAAAAGCTGCTTTCATCCTACACCTAAATACCATGAGGAGTGAACTTCCTAAAGCCCTGGAGAAGTCTAAATATAGAAGCCAATCAAGCACTGACTTCCCAGAGATGAGAAGTACCAAGAACAGTTTCTTGATCAAAAGTTGTAAGAGTCCATATTGAAATAAAGCGTCTGTCTCGGTACCCAAGCCTGTGCAGAAGGAGTAATTGTAGAGGTGGGCTCGTGCTCCTCGCATGTTGGCTCCGTCTGCCTTGTGGTACCTGCAGCGCCAGGCGCAGAGTCTGGAGGCTGTGGTCTGGTGAGGTGGATGGATGCAAGGTGCGAGCCACTGAAGCACTGACAGGAATTTTTCTGACAGTGCGACAGAATTTTGCCCCTTGCTGTATATTGCGGTTTCTGTCCCTCTGTAGGTGCCCACTGCTTTTTCCTGTGTGTGTCCGCTCCTGGTCACAGCTGATCATTTTTTTTTCTGAAGAACAACAATTTCCTTAGAACAAAGCACAACCTACAGGAAATTAGAAAGGCACAACACCAAGGTTGTGAATCTCAAAGCAGCAACCTGACAGCGCCTCCGTGCACGTAGCAGAGGGAACCACCACGGGCACCGAGGACGAGCAGGGATTGCTGATTGCTGCAGAGATGGCACTGCCAGGCATGAACCCTCGTGGGGGCACGGGATGGGAAGCCTGGCTCCTGCCCTGCAGCACTGCAGGCAGAGGGGATGGCGCTGCCTCTTCCCGGCCTGCAAGAGAGGTGACCTTGAGGGGCCGCTCGATGCAACCAGCCCCAAAGCTCCCATTCGGGTGTCCCGGGGATGAGCGTGACAGCGGCCCTTCCAGGTAGCCAAGGGAAATAAGAGTTTAACGTGCCGAGAGAGGCTGTACTGAGCCGGCGGGAGATGCTGTGGTCGAGAGACAGAGACCAGCACTTTCATGTGGGACGTGCGAGGCCAGGGGAGGGCTGAGGGTCTGCTCCTCGGACAGCACGCAGCGTGC
The DNA here is from genome assembly GCF_965140915.1 of Aythya marila. Classification (NCBI taxonomy): domain Eukaryota; kingdom Metazoa; phylum Chordata; class Aves; order Anseriformes; family Anatidae; genus Aythya; species Aythya marila. The sequence continues at coordinate 858,574 of NC_139057.1, forward strand.
AGCCATAATCAGCAGGGCTCTGCCAGCAGGAAGTGGCTTTTTGCTCGCAGGAAGCTGAATTCGGCTGCTATCAGCCCCTTGCGTAAAGGCCAGGGGAGCGTTTTATCTGCCGTTGAGCGCAGCAGATGGGGAAGCAGCCGGCACTCCCTCCTGTCCCGCTCCTTTTCCAGCACCCCTGCCCCATGGCCCTTGCGTGACCCCCCTCTGAAAACAGCCGCTTTCCTGCGGAGTGGTGCAGGGCATGGCTTGCTGCACCCAGGAAAGCTGCCAGCACCGCTGGAGGACACGGACATTGCCCCACAGCCTCGGGACCCTCAGGCTCCTGAGCTCCTCCTGGGCCTGTGCTGCATCCTCCAGCAGTGACCCCACCAGGCGTGCAGGCTGCGGGGAGCCGGACCCCTGGGTGTTCGGACTGAATCCTCCCAGCTTCTCTCAAACCAGAGGCTGGAGCCAGGAGAGGGGACAAGGGCACAGAGGCTGTGGGGCCGGGCAGCCGTTGCACGAGGCTGCTCCTCGCACATTTGGGTCTGGCATTACACAGGGAGGCAGCAGCCGGTGCGGAGGTCAGCGCGGGGGTCCCAGCACCCAGGAGGGTGCAGCGTGCCCCTCGCCGCTGTGCTCAGCCGCAGACCCCCGGCTTTGACCACTTCCACACCCCGGGCAGCCAAGAAATGGCCGCAGGGGGCTGCAGAAGCCCGGCGGGCAGCCGGGAGCAGGGACCGGGGCAGCCGGGGGCTCTCGGGGTGGCCGCTGCCCACCGGGACCTGGGGCCGGCTTGCAGCCTAGGGAAATCACCCCGGGGCCGTGCCCCACGGCCGGGTAGGACCGGGGGGGATCCCCACCGGTGGCCGCCCCCCCCGCCAGCCGGTGCCTCCCCACCGTGAGGAGCCGGCCCCGGCCCGGCCCGGCCCGGGGGAGCGGATTACCGCCGGCAGCGCGGCCCCGCCGGTTGCCATGGCGACGCCGCTACCTGCCGCCGGGGCCTCAGCCCGGGCCGGGCGGCGGCGAACGGGGAGGGTGGTGGTGGTATGGGGGGGGCGGCCTTTTATTCCCCCCCCCCCATCCCTTCCCTTCGCCGCCGCCACCTCGGCAGATGTCACCGGGTGGCCCCCGCCGAGCTGCACGGCCCGGGGCAGGGAAATGGAGCCCGGGGGGGGGGGGGACACACAGAGAAAGGGCACGGCCGCGCCCGAGCCGCTGGGCCCCGGGGGAACGGGGACGAGCAGGGGCTGCCGAGGAGGGGAGGGCAGGGAGGCTGCGGGAGAACAAAGATGCGGGGAGGGGGCCGTGAGGGCAGCCCCAGGCCCGCCGCCAGCTCCCCAAGCACGGGGCTCGCCCCTGGGTGCTGAGGGGTGAGGGGGGCTGCGGGGCTGTGGGTGTGAGGTGACCCTAACCACAACGCGGCCCCCGGCACCGAAAGGAGCCCCGGTGCCTTTAGGGTTGGTGCTCAGGGGGCTGGGGGTCGGCCAGGGGCAGTGAGGAGAGGTGGGGGGCACGGGGAGAAGGGTGCGGGAGGCTGGTGTGGGAATTGGGGCCAAAAGGGGGCTGTGAAGTGGGAGCGGGGGGCATGGGGGGAAAGAGGGGTGAGGAGAGGAGGGAGACAAAGGGCTGTGGGGAGGAAGGAGGCTGGTGGGAAGCGAGGGGAGAAATGGACAGGAGGGGTTGGAGAGCACCGAAGGTGGCTGGGATGGTGGGAGAAAGGGGAGCAAAAGCTGTAGGAATAGCACAGGGGACAGACCAGGGACAGGAGGGGAGGAGAAAGGGAAGGAGGAGAGGCCAAGTAACGCTGGGCAAATGTGGGAGGAGGTGGGATGCCTGGGCATGGCAAGGGGGCTCCCTCTGCCAAGCACCTGAGGTGCCGCCGGCTTCCCAAGCACCTGTCTCAAGGCCGACTCCTGAAATCTTGCACGTGTTTTGGGGGCTGGCAGCTCCCAGTAAAGCCCCAACACCAGTAGGGGGCAAAAGCATCCTTTATGCTCATCCTTCTTCCCAACTGAATTTTTATTGCTTTCTAAACTTAATGGCTTTTAAGCCGTTCTGAGATATTACGGGCTCTGACTCATGCCTTGAATACTCGTGAGCAATCCTGGGTGTGGAAGGAAGAAGGAGAGGGGCGTAGGCCCTTTGAGAGGTAACCTATAGCACATATGTCCTCTTAAATCCTAGGTCAACATTTGGTTATATTGCCACTGATAAACCTTCATAATCCCAGAATCACCAACTTGGTACAGCTTCTGATATCCCGTGGCTTTGATACTGCTTGCATCTCACCTGCTTCCCAAAGCTAAATAGTCATCATGGGGGGAGAGGTCTCAGCACGGACAAGGGGCTGGAGAGCCTGAGGACTCGGGAGGGCTGCAGCAGGGGACGGGCTGGCGAGGAGGCAGCTCTGGCACCCGGCATCCGGACGGGCTGGTGAGGAAGCCAGCACTGATGAGCAGAGAGGCTGTAGTGATGCCAGACCCCAAGGCTCTCCTAGCTGCAGTCATTGTAAAACCAAGGAGGAAACGGGCAACCACCGGCCTTGCAGGGATGAGGGTATTTGCTGGTTGGGATGGCCCTGGAAATAGTGATTTGCGTGGGGAGTTGTTTGCAACCTTAATTTTGAGGGCTCTGCTTGTTGCGACTGACTGTGCTTTCCTCCTGATGCAGTTTCCTTTGTCCTGTTTCTCTAATTATCCTCATTTCAACCCTGCTCTGAGGATTATTGGTCAGTAGGAAGCCTCCTAATGCCCATTCCTCCTTGGCAAGGGAATACCCATGCCCTGGATTAAAGTGAAACTCCCCGAACAGTGACAGAAGAAATTAGATCTATATTCCTCAGAAACCCTCCCTCAGGCGAAGTTTCCCGACCCCCACCACATCAGCCCTGCCACCGTGCCCCTTGTGTTCGTTCTCAATATTCTCTTTGTTACAGCCACCTTTATACACAGCTCAGAGCTCCCGAGGGAAGGGAGAGGTGGCTTGTGCAGGAAAAGCCCCGTGCCCGTTTGCAGGGCGAGCACGCCCACCCGTCCCACGTGTCGATGGTCTCTGCTCTGAAATCGGGGTGAGCAGCTTCACCAGGCAGCGCTTCACGGTAAAAGACTGCGTACCCAGCACGTTGGGTAGTCTTTAGCAGAAGTCCATCCCTCTAAATGATTGATTTTTGAGATTCCCTTGACTGGAGGCTTAAGAACAGCATTTATTCAATCTGTAGTCCGTGTGAGTATATACAGCCCAAGCACCACTAACAACAAAAAAAGACAGCTTGGAAGATGGGATATTTCCTTTGCACGCAGCCCTCGGCTCGCATTCACAGATTTGAATGCACATGAAGATAGTTTGCAGGTCATTTAGATGTGCAGGTTGCTGCTCACCAGCCTGCTGCGTACAAACTGGGCTGCATCTGTGCATTTATTTTCGGAACGCGGGCCTCAAAGGGAAGTGTTATATGTGTGTGTGTGTGTGTGTGTGTGTAGCATATATTTATATATCCATACGCAGCAATGGCATTTTTTCAAGCAGAGGCAGAGTGACCTCCAGAAGCCTGGCCCTTTCTGGTACCCCCTGCCGTCAGGGCAGGCACCGACCGCCTCCATCGCTGCTCCCCGTGCCGAGGCTTTGTGCCCGAGCGCCGTCAGCAGCTGCCGGCTACCAAAAGCTGCCTCCCCTCCCCGGCGCTCCCTGCCAGCGTGAGCTGACACCGTTCTTGCCAGTCGGCTCGGAGGAACACTGCTCACCACACTTCCCACTCCCACCAGTCTGTCACCACTGCCGTGTGGCAGAATTACAGCCTCCTGCTCCTCGGCACATCCGAACACAAAGAGCTGTGCTGCTGCTGCCAGCGCTCAGCTGCTCTGCGTATGGGAGGGAGGGAGGGTGCCGCGGAAAGGTCAGTGCAGGGAAGGAGGGCGATTCTGACTCGTTCCTTTAGGGGCCGTATCCTGGCATCGCAGTGAAATCTTGTCCTGCTTATCGACCGTGTTCATGGGGACGGCGTTCAGCTGGGGTGCCCCACGCACGGGCACGCACGTCTCGGGGGTTCCCAGGGTGGTTTAGTACCGCTGCAGGTCCACAGAGCTTCCTCTGCCTATTCCCAGCCTAGCAAAATCATTCCACATTATGAAAATTGAATTTCTCGATTGGTTGCGACTCCGCTCTGGACTCTTCCCTCGTTTTTGTTCCTGGCCCAATTTCACTGGCAGCTTTAGCAGCAGAACAGCAGCAGCCGCCACTGCCCTGGCTACAGCATCCTCCTCCCCGGAGCACTGTTTAATTTATCCCCCACCTCCCCTGCGCCCCAGGCGGCTCGGGGCTGGCGCTCTGCGACTCTGCCCCCTCCAACCACATTAGCCCCGGGCCCATCTCGTCACCCCTGTCACCCACCGCTGACACTAACTCGACTTGCCTGCACTGTTGTAGGGGGCAGATGGACTGTCGGAGCCCGAGGGCATCTCTCTGAAACGCGTGGCTGTGGTGGAAGATTTCTTTGACATCATATACTCCATGCATGTGGAGAGCTCGTCGGAGCCGGGCAAAGCACCCAAACATGCCGGGCAGAAGAAAACCTACCGAGCGGTGAGACCCCTCTTGGTGCGCCCGGCGGCGAGGGGATGGGTGCGCAGGGCAGCGGGATGCGCTGCCAGCGGGACGGCCGGAGGGGGAGGCTGCAGGCTGGAGGCGATGGAGGCCGCTTGCCTGTGCGAGGAGGCGTGAGAAAAGAGTTGGTTAAAGGCACAGCAGCTGCGCTCAGGAGACGGGAAGCGGGGCTGCAGCAGCAGCACAACAGTACGGCTGCTTGGAGAGGAAAGACCGAATGAATCATACAAAGGCAACTGTACATGTCTGGGAAAAAAAAAGAAAAAAAAAAAAAAAAGGAAAAAAAAAAGGAAAAGAGAAATGCTCAGCATCGCTGATGTGTGAGGGGATGTTTACCCTGTCCCCTGCGCTCTGCTCTGTGCCATCTGCCTCCCCTGTGCCAGCCTCTCCCCAGGGAAATGTCAGGGCTGGGCCTCAAAGGGCAGCAGCAGCCAGGAGAAGGGACTGGGGCACAGCCAGAGCCCGGCCCCGCTCTGCACCACGCCGGGGGCTTTGGCCTCAGCAGCCCAGGGCTCAGCTCCCTCCTCTGGAAAATGGAGGCTGTTCCCGAGCTGGGTCTCCTCAGGTGCTCCCCGGCTGCTGAGAAGCAGATCTATCCATCCTGATGCCACTCTAGTTAGGTCAGGAATAATTTAGCTTGAAGTGTGCTTCTCCAGGGAGCTCCCTCTTTCTCCTGACTCTGCACAGCCCTTCGATGCAAATATTTGGGCTCTCCCGTTAAAAGAAGAGCTGAATTTACTGTCCAAATCCGAGCTGCTCTCCTGAATCCCACAGCCCCAAGGACTGAGTCGCCTGGAGACAGAAGTGGCTTTTAGCAGCTGGCGTTTCTGGTGCCCGCAGCAGCTCGGAGAGCTCTGCACAGGCCACCCCACTCTCTGCAATGATGCCTGGGGTTGTGCAGGGCTTGGTGTAGGACTGGAGCCCTCATGGGGCTGGGGGCTGTCTGTGTGCATCCCACACCATGGGATGGTGCAGCCCTGCCCTGTGTCCCCGCTGCTGGCACTGCAATGTGCGTGCCCTCCTGCCCTATGGACCATGACAGCCGTTCCCTAATTCCTTCAGTTCATCATCCAGAAGGATGAGGCTGTGCCTGGGGAGCCCAGGGCAGCAGCGGGGTCCCACTCTTTGCCCTCAGGCTCCCTCCCAGGCCAAGCTCCCCCTGCAGCACCGTGCATCCCCCTGGGCCCGGGGCTGCAGCTCTGGCCAGTCGGCTCCGGGAGCTCGGCTGCCCCCAGCTGCCTCCCCCTCTCCCCAGCATTTCTGATTAGAGAGGCACTGGAGAGTTTGCCCTTGTCCCTGACCTCCAGAGGGAGGCAATCAGAAAGGGAGTTTGGATGGGAGATAACTCATCAGGGAAGCTGTCTGCTCTGCAGAGCATCAAATCAGCTGAGAAATAACAACTGTACCACTAAAATTAGCTGAACGTTTGCAGCAGGAGCTGAGGGCCTGCTAGAGCAAAAGCGACAGGGACACCGGGCTCGGTCCCGCAGGCGAGGCGGAGGGACAGCTCTCTGCATACGCCGCGGTTCCACATTTGCCAGCAGCAATTTTCAGGCCCTTGAACGTCAGCGTTTCTGTGGGAGCTCCTGGTGCTGGAGCAGGGATAAATTATCGCGCAGAGGCAGGGGCTGAGCCGGGCATCTAGGCAGCCACAGCAGAGCTAGGTGGGGCTGTGCCTAAATAGAAGGAGAATCCCATGAGGACCAGGCACTGCATCCTCCATTTGAATCGCCGGGACGAGGAGGTCCCTGCCTGAACTTTCTACCCATCTGGCATTAGCATGCATGTAAAACACTGGGCTCTGCTGCCGCTCAGTGGAGATGGATGTCTCTCCCTCCCACCGCAGCGCCAGGTCCCAGCGCTGCTTTGCCATCACCACAACCCCCCCCTGCCCCAGCAGGCTTCCTCCATACCGTATTTTCTATCTATTTAGGAAGACTTAAACGTCACCCCTTCCCGTAGGATAGAAAAAAAAAATGCTTGGAATTCCTGCACCTTTGATTTTGTTAACGAAATGAGGTGGGAGGCTGAAGCTCCTGGCCAGAGGAGGGTGCGGGGGTCCGGGCTGCCCTGCCCCGCTGCCGTGGTTCCCCGGGTGTCTGGTTGCAGCCCCGCTTCCCGTGTGAGCCCCGCTTCTGCTGGGCTCGCCGCCCCGAGGAGGGGCCCGAACAATTGAATTTCTGTCTGCTTTATGACCCCACTTGTAAGTGCTGTGACCCCTGCTGGGGTCATGGCCCTGGTTTGGGAACCGCTGCACTGGGACGAGTCGCTTAGACCAAACAGGATGGGTGATTAGCTGGAGGAACCAACCCCAACGTGAGAGGTGGACTCTCCACCCTCTTAATGTCTCCCAATTAAGACCAGATGTCTTCCTGGAAGATGTTTTAGGCTGCTGGGCTGCAGGAGAACCTGGGTGAAGCTCCCTGCCTGGTGCTATACAGAAGGTCGGACTCCGTGGTCTCTTAACGGCCTTGAAGAAATCTTTACATTAAAATTGAAATTGCCTCATCTTTTCTCCAAATAACCCAAACATGGTCTTTAGAAACACTGTAAGATTGCTGCTGGCAGGGACTAATTGGAACAGCAGGGGCCCACAACAGCCAGGTACCTTCTGTGGGTGCTGAGGTCTGGATATAGGGTTTTAACTTCAGGTACCCAAGTTTAAAAAATTTACCCTTAGCTCTTTCTCATCTGTAAAATACACATTTCCCACAAAGGTTCAGGGGATTTAATTCATTGCTATTTGTAAAAATGTTTTCAATTCCCTAGATAAAATATGTCACAAAAGTGCAAAGTATTATTAACAGTAATTGATTGTCATTGTGGGAAAAAGTGACCTGCCCTTACAAAAGATTAATGGATTCTTCAGGTTACTGGTGCGATGGTAATTAACAATGCAAACAGAGCAGAAGAGGCCTTACTTTCTCATTTGATTCATTCGTAGCTTCCTTCTTCTCAGATTCCAAGGAGGAGCAGAGAGGAGTTTTGGGGCGGGGGGGCTGAACCTGGCCCTTTTTGCTCGGCCGCCCTCCAAAGCGTGTTTGCAGGACGGGTGCTGCATGGGGCAGGGCAGGGCTGGGAGCAGCACCCCATTGCTGCCCCTACCCCAGCTCTCTGAGCTGTGCAGGGTGAGGGGGGACGGTGCCGGCCGCACCCCGGCCCTCGGGCTCTCAGGCAGGCCATGCAGCCCTCTCTTTGTTTCTCCAGATTGCAGAGACCTATGCCTTTCTCCCGAGAGAAGCTGTGACCAGGTTCCTGATGAGCTGCACCGAGTGCCAGAAGAGGATGCATTTCAACTCCAACGGACTGGAGCCCAAAGGTAAAGGCAACGGGATTGCACTAACAGAGCGGGCAGCATCCCCTACCAGACATCACTGGAGAGCTGTCGGTGGTTGCCCCACTCATGGGATGTGTCTGTATGAAACGTTTTTCCCAAACCATGCTATTTTCAGTGTACTTTTGCAGCAAGTGCTAAAGAATTGTTTAAAACTCGTTTTGTCTATCTCTGCTTATGCACTGTTTTCAGCAGAGGGAGTGGGAAGGGGCTGCTCAGCCCCGCTTTCCTTCCAAGCAGGCGATTCCTCTTCTGGGTCCACCTTCCCCAGGGCAACTGTACAAAGCTTGGGTCGAAACCTCTGCAGAGAGGTCTGCAATCAGCTCGTGACTGTATGTGGGTGGAAGCGTAGATCTCTGAGAAAACTTGAGCTAAAGTTTTTCCTTCAAACTATTAATTTGGTAATGAAAGACACTGAATATGTCTGAATAACTGAAGTTTCTGATAAAGAGGGAATTTGCAGTAATTAATAGATATGCACGTCATGATCCCATTTTGGATAACAGAAAGCGTTTTGGTAATCAAAGTTATATTATGCCTGTGTATACAACCAATTAGCATGGCAACTGTGGTAGTTAGCTCATTACGATTCTTTTGTAAACTGAGCCAATCTGCAGCTCTGAGGCCTAAAAGCTATAAGCAGTACGTAAGATGGGATCAAGTTTTCTTCTAGAGTAAATGGTTAAAGCTGATGTTTTTATGTTTTTTTTTTTTTTTGTTTTGTTTTTTTTTTTTGAATTGTGAACTTGTTTTCCTCATCAAGTGCAAAACATCAAACTGACTCTGAGAGGTTTCACCCAACAAAATTATAAAAAAATATAAGCAAACTGCAGAGAATTAGAATATTCCAAAACTCTTAAGGCAAATAGAATCATCTGGCAGCTCCTATCAAGCAGATGAGCAGAGTTAAATGAACACAGGATCCAACAATAGGAACTTTCTAGTATTAAATGCCAATTTCCAACTGTTTACTACTAGGAACAGACCTACAGACAGCCCGGAGGTTCCGTTTAAGTGGATTATGTGTGCCACTTATCCATAGCTAGTTACTGAAATGCTTTGTGCTTGCTTTATATTTTTTAGAAACTCTCACAAATAATCCTACGTGACATTTATTAGCCCAGGCTCCATCCCTGCAGCCCTTGCCCATCCTGCCTGCCAAGGGCCCGATCCCTCCTCCAGATCAGGTCAAGAGAAATTGTGGCCTTTGGCCTCTGTGGGTGCAAGCCCGACCTTTACACCGGCCGCACTGCATCTGCCACTCGTGGGGCCCCTCGTGCTGCCCCTCGTGCTGCGGCTGCACCAGGAATTTGGGAGCAGGAAGGGCAGCGGGGTGGGAGGCTGCAGAGCTGCCCATCGGGTTGCTGCCCACCGGGGCCAGGTCCCCTTTCCAGGCGCTGCTGGTGGCAGGGTCCTGCCCCGTGTGCCCTGCGTGCCTGCCCTGGAGCCGTGGCACCATCCAGGCTCAGTGGCAGCACACGAAGGCGAGGTGCTGAGTGTCCTCCCCAGAGTGGTCCTGGCTGCAGAAACCCTGAACAGAGCTGATATCTGCTTCCCTGAGCAAAGCAGAGCAAAATGACTGCCATGAGGTTTTCCCCCTTACTAATTCTCTCGAAAATAAGCCCAAGAGGAAGAGAAAATCCATCAGAAGTCTTGCTCCTTATCCACCAGGAATGGAAGGACAGAAATACCTTTCTGCTCTGAGTAGTACCTAAATAGTGACTAAGTACCTGTGAAAACACATAGAGTAGATTAGATAAGGTAACTTTTACTGGGGAAGAGTGTCTGATTTCACTAATGCATATTCAACAATTCATCTGGAGCAAATCACCAAAAAAAAATGCTGGGGTTGTAGAAAAATTATTTAGGTGTATTCACATGCATAAACACACACAGACACACATATGTAAACTCTAACTCAGTAAGATAGAAGCATTGGAGTCATTCCTATCTATTCCTACTTCTCTTGTCCATTAAACAAGCCTCAGCACACTTCATTTGTAATCAGAAAAATCCCTAATTAAACATATCTAACATTGAACCCTGCAGGGCACCCACGTAATTCATGGAAGCAAAATTATCTTACTCATGGGAAGCTTTGAACAACACCGTACTTTTACACTGTTATTAAATTAGGGCTAATTCCAGTGGAATTATACGAGTCCAGAATTAGGATTGAAACCATTTTACTTTAAACCGTTCTGCCTGTTTCATCTGTATTTCCAACACATGGGGCATGTGGTAGTTAACTTTTACAAAAGGAGCTAAGTGATTCCAGTGTACCCCTTTTGTGACATAAGATTTGAGGATTGTTCCTGTGGAGTCCTCCAGGCCCTTTAAAACAAAGGTTTTCTTTATTTCCAGTTAGCTTTAAAACAAATAAACAAATACAAGTTTTTTAGGCTCCAGCTCTTCCTGTCGCAGTCGCCCAAATTACAGGACATTTGTTGCTGCTGAAGGGATGATACCAGGGGTACACCGGGATGGTTTCAGGCAGATCTAAGTGCCAAGGTTCATCTCCCTTCTCCTGCTCTCACGCAGCAGCTCTGAGCTCTGATGGGCAAGATGCAGGAGAGCAGCGTGCTGGCCTTGCCTCTTTCAGGCCTGGGCTTCAAGGAGAGAGCAGCCCCATCTGTGTTATTCTTAGCAAAGCTTTCCTAAACTCATCCCGGTGACCCCAGCCCAGCTGTGTAGGAGGCAGGTTTTGTTCCTGGGAGCTTTTTTTGCTTTTACTGCAGAACCAGCCTGCGGGAAGCACCCCTTGTGCTGGGATTTCGCGTCTTTTTGTCACAAGATAACGTCCTTGCACAGTAGAAAAATGGCTTATTTTGCATGCTTGATGTATACATAAAACTGCTCCTAATTAATCCGTAGGTCGAAGCATGACAGGGAGCGGTGATATACAGCCATGAGAAAAGAGGAGAGGAATTAGTTTACAAGATCCCCAAGTTTACAACATTCCTAAAAGCTTTGCACCTTCATATGCGAGCGAGTGATGGCCTGAGTAACTGTGGCCATCTGTCCTGCGTGCCGAGGCAAGAAAGCCTCAGATGCCCAGGACTGAATTAGCAGGACCTGGAAAGAAAACACCACATTTCCATGGCGCATTTCCTAGGCTCTGGATGTGGAAGATTTGCAAAAACTTTGCAATGTTTAACTCAGTTACAGACAATATGTTTTTGGGTCAGGTAATTTCTTAGTCAGTCACGATAGATGTGAAATTTCCAGAGGTGTGAAGCGTCTTCAGGTCCACTGAGTTCCACGGGGATTTTGTGATATTCAGCATTTCTGAGAGTCAGGCCCATTACGTTTGGGTTGATGGATTTTCTAAGCTGCTGTAAAACATTTTGTGAAGGCTGTTTGTTAAAAGGGCTGTGTCAAAGGTGCCTGTGAAACTGGTGACCCCAGAAAATGCAAGCCAGGCAGTGGGATTCAGAGACGGGAATGGAAACCTCCCACCATCAGTTCACCTTCAGCTCCTGGAAATCCTTCTTCGTTGTTGCTTAAGCTCGCTTTCCCGTGGATGGCTGCACATCCCTTCTGAGTGCCCGGGAAGGTTGGGTCAGTTCTCCACACTTGCATATCCCTGTGCTGAAGGCAAAGAAATCTTCCTTTTTGCCAGCAGTCTTTCCTGTGGGAAATGGCAACTTTCCTCTTGAACAAACACACTGCATGAGCATGTAAATGTAGTGGTAGAATAAATAATTGTAGCAGTCTCCAAGTCCTGTGCAGGGAGCTCCACAGTGATGACGACAGAGCTGACAAATCTTTGTGAATTCAGAAAAATCATTGAGGATTTGCTTTACTGGGACTTGCCTAGTCTGGCTGGAAAAAGTGATCTGCAGGAGCAGTCTGAATCAAGAGTGATCTCCAGAGCTCAGTATGATGCAGCCAGAGGAATCAACAGGAACAATTTAAGTTGAAGATTTTTTAAAATTAAGTTTGTGTTTTAATGAGGGTGTTAAAAATAATCTTCATCACCAGATAGCGATACTTAATAAGTTGCCTTAATGTTAACTCCTACCTGAGGGAATCCCGGCAAAATTGGCAAGACTTTGCAATGCTAAAGCAAGCTGCAAATATATTCGTGTTCATCAACCTCTGCATAAATCCCATTTGCATGGAAGTGCTTCTGAGACTTCAGCAAGACTCAGTTTCTTCCTATTACATTTTAGCTTGGTAGGCTGCAAAATTATATATTGCGTGTAGTCTTTTTCCACAGGTGACAGCAATGCTTTTTTTTTTTTTTTCTTTTTCCAAAACAACATCTGTTCTGTAATTATCCTCTTGGTGGGGTCGTATTCTTATAGGAACCTTAGCTCAGCGGGCACCAGCTCTAGTTAGGGATCCTAAGTGCTTCAAATACATATGTTTAATGATTATGAGAACGCATCGCAGGTTTGCGCTCCCACATCTAAACTGAGTTTTCCCTCTGTTCTTCAGAGAGCGAACCACCTTCCTCTTTGGTTTCTGGGATCATTGACTACAACATGCCGCTCACCTCTACTTATCTGAAGCAAATGAAGCTGCGGGTGATGAATTCGCAGGAACAGGTGAGTTCCTGCCTCAGAGCAGCGTGCGGCGCACGGCGGGTTTCTGCCCATGTGGAGGGGCAGAGGGGGCGGCTGGTGCTTTTCGGGGGATTTTTGGAGGATGCTTTTGGATATGTCCGGTTTGTCCAGGCGGGGATGGCTTTGGGGAAGTACAGCAAGTGTTGCTGCATGGCAGTGGGGAGGGCAGCCTGCCTTGAAGCTTTTGGCTGTGAAAAAGCAAACAGCTGCATCAGTCCTGTCAGCGGGGAGGAGCTGAGGTGTACTTGGTGCACTTATTGTTTGTAGCAATCTGCTTGATCTTTAGACTTACGGTTCTTCCAAAAAGTTGTCTTAAAAATAAATATAGTGCATAGGAATTTGTTTCTCTACCCCTTCCTATTTGCTTGGGAGCTTTAGCAGATGGGCTCCGAAACCCTGCCAATGCTTCAGTTGCTCTGGTCAGCAGCTTGGTGAGGCTCAGCTCTGCTCTTGTGTCGCAGTGGGAGAGGGCTCAGTTGGTTGATAAGAGTATTAGGCCACTGGATTTTGATTTGGGACTGGATGGGGCAGGCTGCCACAGGATTATATGCCCAGGCTACGCAATTTTCTGAAGTTCTGCAGCTGCAGAATTAGCTACGGGAACCTCTGTGCACCATGGAAACAGTCTATAAAAAGAAAAGCATGTTTTACTCGCTCCCCACAAACCAGCACTGGAAGCCAGTGCTGGATCTTCTTTCCAGCACACTGAAACCTAAATCTGATCTCCTGCATTATTGCCAGTTTGCAGTAATGAAAGAGTTTGCATTGTGCCGGGGAGGGAAACATTGCTGATAGCTCGAACCGTGAAGTTGTGCCCCGTGGATATTTGTTTATCTAATAGCAACCTAAGGGGATGCCGGTAAGAGAATCCAGTGCCAGAGTATGAAATGCCAGACGTGGGTTTGCTGTCGGGAGCTGAAGGGACAGACACAGAGCTCCTCCGTCGTTTCAGCGGTGAAACCTTGCCTGAGAACAAATCGATGTCTGACAGGAAGCACTGCTGTGTTTCAGAATTTTTCCTTTGCCTGTGCTGGATGCCCAAGTGGGTTGAGGGCTTTGTTTGCAGCAGGCTGAGCTGCACGTCGGAGCTGCGCAGGGCCGGGCCAGAGGCAGAACTCTGGACAGCTCCAGCCTGGACTGCGGGATGAGGCTGCGGGGTTTGGGATGCAGGACGAGGGACAGGGCTGCGGGGTTTGAGATGCAGGATAGGGGACAGGCTGCGGTAGGTGCTGCTGCAGGGACCCGTTTGGCCATCCAGGATCGAGGGCTGCCATTTCCTTTGGCTCATGCAGAGCTGTTGCTGGGTTTTGGTGCAAATCCCAGCAGAGCGGTGTGACTGCAGCCCCCGCCAATGCACGTGCCATTAACTACCAACCTTTTCTCCACCAAGGTTAAGGACTTAGTGGGCTGTGGAGGCTAACCGTGTTTTTCAGCATTTGAGGTGGTTCCTTCAAGTTAAGCTTGATGTATACGTAAAGGACAGTCTGACAGGTTTGTTTATTTACCACTCACACGTTTTCTACTGATAGGGCGATTCCTCTTGGCTCCAAAGCGCTGTTCAAGAGAAGCGTGTTGTGAAGCTTAACTAAACTCCTGTGCCAGTTTCTGCAGGCAGAAAGCAGGACTTGCAGTTTGATCTTATTTCTGTAACAGGAAATCTCCTGGAAGCTAACAGACAGAATCTTGAGTTTTGAAGCTGCATGTTTAGGGATGCGTGTTTCGAGAACTTTGGTTTGTTTTGGTAACTCAGAGTTTTGAGAAGTGTGTGCCCTGAATTTTGCTGTAGGAGTTTGCACTGGCTCTATCACTATACAGACAGATACGATGTACTGCTAACAAGAATGCTCCCTGAGCTGGGGGACTGCTGGGGGACAGGCTGCTGCCCCCCTCTTCCCAGCAAGGCAGCTTTAGGGTTAGGGAGCTGCAGCTACAGTGGTTTCAGGTGTTTGCAAACTGCAAAAGTCCTTTAAAGGCAGGAGTTATTCTGACGTGGCTACTAATGTAAAAACAAGTTGAAAATGCTCCCTGCTTTTTAAGTTTGTTTGCACTACACAAATATACATGGTATGGTTTTTATATCTCAGAATTTACAAAAAGATATTGGTTCCTCTATCTCAGCTTTGCTGCCTTGCCACCTTGCCGCCTTGCACTACGCTAACATTTGATGGTATTAATAGAAATAAATTAAGCAACCGACTTGTGTTCTACTTGGCTTTTGCCAAAAGCAATTATTTGTATGCAGCAGCACCAGGAGGAACTTGCTTCACTAGGGGTAACAATGAATGAATTTATGCCAAAGTGGCCTTTTAACTTCATTATTCAGGAAAAAAAATGTGCATGTAACTGTAATTTATTACTGCCGTTAAGCACATCAGTATTAGGGCAACAGTGTCTCCACGAGGAAGCACAGCCAGAAGAACCTTAGAGAAAGCATTTTATCTATGCTTAGGGACAAAAAAAAAAAAAAAAAAAAAAAAAAAAAAGAACAGTAAAGTAAGGAGTTCTTTCCATGGCTGTTCATACAATGAGGAGTTCCTGCAGAATTTACAGAACAAGAAGGCAAATTACTATCCTGCATGGAAGTATGCAGAGAACAAAAGTCAAATAATTTTCTCACATCAGTGAAGATCAATATATTTTGAGTCAGTACATTTATTCTGGCATGCCTGACACATGCAGCTTATATTGGGTTCAGTAGAACATGCAGGAGCTCCTGGGCTGTGCGCCCTCCTTCACTCCAATTTTATAGCAATTCTCCTGTGTGAGAAAAATCGGGCCCTTACCCTTGCCACATAGTGCAGAATTTGCCATATTTCAGGGTATCTGCTGAGGTATTAAAGCCTCCTCTGAACTTCTGACCTTTTCAGTCTAGCAGCAAAAAGGAATGAAAAGAGGATATTTGATATTTATCTATAATGATCCTTCCACCTCATTTTCAAACGATAAATATTAGCATTTTTAAATGATTGCTTATTTGAGTTTATTGCAGTCATTTTCCAGACAATCTTTTCTATCTCATTCAAACTCATCCTTGGATTTATTTTCCATGCCACACCGTTCAGCATGATTTCCACTGAGGCCTCGTGCACAGTGGCTGGTGGAATATGACCGCTGTAGGAGAACAAACCCCAGCACTGAAATGCCAAGCTCCCTCTGCTTGGAGATGCTGGTGCTACCTTGGCAGATTCGGTCTGGGCTGAGTAACCGGGTTTAAATGATACAGAAACATTTTCAAAGGTTGCTTCAATGACTGCTGACAGAAGGTCACACAATCAGTGAATGGCAGGAGCTGCTCGTGGATGTGAAATAACACAAGCTTTTTTCTTGTTGCTATGGCTTTGCTACACGGACTTGTAAGTGCTTGAGAGGGAGAGGGCCTTGTCCTGCACCCTCACACACTCCACCCGCCCATTAACGGCACGGTGAGGCTGGGGTGACAGTGCAAGGATGTGAAGTGCTTTACAAAATAAAAACTCAGTTTCAAGAAATATTTTATTGAAATCATTTTTATTGAAATATTTTAACCAAAGCAAAAGGGTGAGCCTGGAAGGGGGGGGGGGCAGAGGGCTCAGGTCCCCCCAGTGCACAGCGAGCTGACATCTCACGGTGGTTAGGGTTCAGCCTCGCTGCAGGACCTGGGAGATCACACAGCCTCATGGCCAGGGGGGCTGTCAGCAGCGTGAGGCCCTTTGCCTTCCACTCTGCTTCCTCCCTGGTCCACCGCTGTTGTGCTTGCTCACTTGGGTGTCTCAGAAGGCTCCGGTATTACCAGAACAGCAGAGATGCATCTTGCCCTGGCACCGTGCTTGCTTCCTTGCTGCTTCAGGTCCATCTCCGTGCTAATGCTGGGGATGCAGAACTGGCTCACTGGAGGCTGCTGGGGCAGGGAGGAGCGCACGGCTGGAGTGCAGGGCTCGTGGCTGTGTGCCGGTGCTGGCCAGCCACGGCTCAGGGCCGTCCTATGACCGGTGCAGGGTTGGTCTAGCAAATGTCCTGGGGCAGATTTCTGAAATCTGACAGCATTGCGGTGATTAACGCAGGTCTGAGTCTCTCAGTTCATTAGTGAGAATCGTAGACATCTCTTTTCGCGTGGTCCAGAAGACCAGAGCCAGGTCTGGCAGATCTGTGCGAGGTCCAGGTACCGGGATTTAGCTGTTTGGGTGCGCTGTGAACAGTTGTGAAGAAATGCTGTGCGTTCATTGATGTGTGGAGAAAGCAGAAGCGTGCAGTAAGTATTCCTGTTCGGTGCTTGGAAGGAAGCGGGATGATGTGTTTGCATCACATGAGAATGATAAGGTACTTCCTAGTCCATTAGTAATTAGAGAGGGTGTTAAACATCTCCAGGAATAAATATCTCTAAATCAACATGACAAGATAACTTGCATTCAAGAGTCTTTTCCTCAGCTTGGGAAGATCGGTGTTTCCTGACATTCATTTTTAAGACACTTTGGAGCTCTAGCAAAATCCCCTCGGATTTTCCCCTGGAGAAAGGGGCATATTAGCCCTATGTGGAGCATGGCACTGGGACCAGTGGTGATGCTGGGAAGGACGGGAGAGCTGCGGCACCGGGTGCACGGCCTGACAGGGAGAGCTTTCCGTGACCCTTGGGTGAACAGACAGGGATGGGGACAGCAAAAGGAGGCTGCGTCACCCCAGATGGGCTTGCTAAAACCAAGACTTCAATGCCACATCCAGGTCTGGGGGCTGTTTTTGAGAGGCCACTGAGAAGCTGCTGAGGGAGCAAAGTGACACCAGGGCTGCCCTGCGGCTCGGCCGGCAGCGAGGGGCTGCAGGAGCTGCGTCTGCCTGACCAGGCAAGGAGCTGTAGGGGTAATTTGATTGCAGGCTCTGAGTACCTTGAAGTCAAACAAACTTAATAAGGAAATAGCGTAGACATAACAAGGAAAAAGGCTTAAGGGCTGAACTTAGGAAAACTCAAAAATAAAGGGCACATTCTTAGCACAGAGAGAGTGAACATTCACTGAAACAAGCTCGCAGGGAAGAGATGGGTTCTCCAAATGTGTATCTCCCAATCCAAACGCCTTCCCCTTCTAGAAGATACTGTTTTGCTGGATGCAAAATACCGAGTTCGGTATAGACATGACTCTCTGAAATACAGATTTAATTTATGCAATAAAGCCTTGCTCATAGATCTGCATCAGCAAAAAAAGCCCTCTAGTGGAGATGCAGCTTCTACTGGCAGCAGTGGGCTTTGGCCGATAAATTTAAATTTTGCCCTAAATGACAGACTTTGTCCAGGCAGAAGCAGGGGAGGCGGGCCCAGCCATCATAACAGCATTCCGTGCATTTGCTGCTTCCCTTCACCCTCTTAACTGACAAAGACAGTTTAGCAAAACTTTTATCCTTGGCCTTAATGGCTCATGAGATGCGGGAGGTCAGATGATCAAACCATTTAGCCTGGTCTCAAACTTCTGTGAATGGCTTGCTTTCAGTGAAGGTCAGCTCATTTTTGTTATTGGAATTAACCATGACGTTCCCAGCTGGTAAAAACATGTGACGTTTATTTCCAGCTGTGTGGATCCTACAGTATTTTTCCCGGTGTAGCTGCATTACAGGTAAGCTTTCTAGATGCTCAATGCAAACAATACAATTTGAGAGCAGACCCTGGGCTGGCTGGGGTAAATTCGGCCACCGCAGTTCCCATCTTCTGCACGCGGTGTGACGCCAAGGCCCCGACTCTTGGCAGTTACAAGGAAAATCACGTAATTTTCTGTAAGAAAGGAGGTGTTAAATCAAGCGGCACTGCCAGATTCTGGCGATGCTCGCCATGGTTTGTCCTCCTGCACTGCCCCCGGGCGTGTTTAGCGGCTGCGTGCTGCTGCTCCCCTTCCCTCTCTGGCAGTTTTTTGTTGGAGGAGTGGTGCTGGTCCCTTGGCCATGCAGCTCCGGGGCTGCTTGGTCCCCCCGGTGCCCCCGCCGGTTCCCTGCCTCTGCACCAGGCCTGGCCATGGCCTGGGCCCCGCTGGCTGAGCAGCCTGAGGCAGCCTGGCTGCCATAGCCTGTTTCTGGGAATACTGAGTGAATAGGGCCAGGAATCACATCCTCTTTCTTGAATTCACCGTTTCTTCCAAGTACATTCATGTTTTGTGAGGAAGATGCTGCCCGCTCACTGTGTGGCAACAAGCATCACGGGTAGCTCCTCCAGCAGAACCAGAGACCAGGTTTTGGTTCGGATCCCGCAAAGGGGGCTCTGAGGCATTTCCACGGGGGCACCGTGCCAAGCCCACGTAGGGTTACAAGAGCATTCAGTGTGTGTCCCACGGATCTGGTTCAGATCTGGTTTGGGTTTCCCACAGCCGTGAGAGGTCGCGCCGGGGGCTCTGCGTTGCCTCGCAAAGCCGGTTGCTGACGTGCTGCGTGTTGACTTTGATCGAGTCACACAAATGGCTGCTTCTTAATTGCCTTCTCCCTCTAAAAGGGGGCTAATACCTTAGAGAGACTTCTGAGGTCTCGCTCGCTAATAAAGCTCTTCGAGAGCTCGGATGGCAACTACTTTGAGAGCGTGAACTGTTATTAATGATTTCCGTTATTATAGAAGATGAAGCTGTGTGGTTCAGCTTTGTAACCTTGAATCATGCACTTGCTTGTGTTTCTGCTCCTGTTAAACCTGCACAGGCAGGCTCGCACCTTGCTTGGTTGCACAGGCTCTTAAGTCCCCCATCATGAGGCTTGCCTGCACAAAATGAGCGTGTGCATCTCTGAGGAGCCAGAGGACTCACAAAGATGGATGCTGAAAAAACAGCGTGGCTTGAGGATGGCTGGGAATGGGGTTAGTGTCGATTGTGTTTCAGTCGATTCAGTTCTGGTTGGGGTGTCTAAGAGGTAAGCTGTGAGGGTCGGTCTCAATTTTTAGCACAATGCAGACATCCCTGCTGGTGCCGTGTGTTCATGCTTTGACAAACAGCGTTAGGGGAGAGTGGATCACGCTTGGCTGCTGGTACCCCGGCCCTTCAGACACTCGGTTCCCTGTATTCCGCAGAAAGCAAATTCCATCCACAGAAACTACTCCTTTCTTGCCTCTTTATTTGGCAGTGATTGGTGTACTCCCTGAAGTATGCTGTATTTCCTCTCCATCTCTTGGTCTTGGCTCCTCAGGGGAAAAAAAAAAAAAAAAAAAAAAAAAAAAAAGGCAGTTTTATTCATGCATACGCCAGATGCTAACAACTGTTACTCCTACAGAAGGAGCCACCAAGAAGTGGGAATACAGCCCTCAGCCCACAACAAATCTGGTCTATAATAAAGTTTCCCAAAGCTTTACTCTCCTTTTTTTTTTCCCGGCTCTGCTCTGGGTGCCAGATAACTTAAAATACAGCGTTGATAAAAGTTGTGTCTCCTCCTGCCACCTGACTGTGGCCCTCCTTCAGCTGCTCGCTGCTTTTACAGCCCTGCCCCTCTTGCCCCACTCTCCTTACAGGCCTCACTCGTGGCAGATTTGCATTTTTGATGCGTATTATCTCTTAGTGTGTGATGCTCACGGAGCATCAAACGCAGGAGGGCCCGTTTGTTATCTAACCTACTTTCCAGAGGCACAAGAACATCAAGTGACTTGCACAAGGTCGCCCATGAGTCAGTGACTCCTCTGGCATGATAGCCGGATCCTGCATCGTGCAGTCCTTGCTCTCACCACTAGATCCCTGTGCCCACGCTCATCAGCAACGTAACTCCTACAGTTTTCGAAAGGTGGTTGACTCCTGGACCTGGCAGCAGCCCCGGTGCTGCCTATGGAGCCTTGCCTGGGGAAAAGATGGCAGATTAGTACCTTAAGGCATTATTATCTGGAATTGGGATAAGCTGTGCAATGCGTGGGCAGTCAGGGACTCGGGGCATGGTTCTTGTCAAGACCTCGAGCTCAGGCTGTGGTGGCATTGGCAGTGACCTGCCCGGGCAAGCGCTGCCTGACAGGGAGCCCAGGTTTTCCGCACGGGTAGGTCTGTGTCCATGAGAAAGGGTTTGCAGGGATCAGAAGTAATGAACACACAGAGAGGGAAGGAAGCGACTTATAAATAATATATTTGATGTGTATTATATATATAATATAATAACAGTAGTACTGGTTTATTATGTGTTTGTTTGTTTTTTTGTTTTTTTTTTAAACTTAATCCCGTAAGGCACTTACCCCTGTTCTTGACAACCTGATAAATTATTATTACCGATTCTGTATCTAATTGCCAGTTATTTCCCCCCAGATAGTTTGAATCAGAAAAATGCCCACCAGCAGGCAACTCCACATGCTGCCCTCCGGAGCTCTCCCAGCTCCTCCTGGAGGCAGCCCCGCTTCCGCCGGTGAGCCCCACTTCTGCCAGCCTCGTGACCCCGAGTGCTGGCACAAACAATCGCATTTCTGTCGGGCTCATGACCCCACTTGTAGCGGCGGTGACCCCATTTGGGGTCAGGACCTCCAGCCTGCATGGGGAAAGGCTCCTGCCCGGCAGCTCTCGTGGAATTGCGTTTCCACCCTCGCTCCCTGTGTGGACGCGTCTGCTCGGCACTAAGTTTGCCGATGCGAAATTTAGGTTAATCCGTTTCCAAAGTGGATTAACCTAGCCCACACAAAGGCACTTAGTATAAAATAAGAGTGTCCACATGGGGAGGCAGCATGGAATGGTGACTGGGCTTTAAACTCGCACCCTTGCTGTTTTGTGCTCCTCTGCACGACAGCGCAGCCGCCTCGGTCCCGCGAGGACCTCCGCTCCCCAACAGCTTTGTGCCGGTCCAGCTCGAAGCCGAAGGGAGTGCAAGGAATAAACAAAGCCCGGCAATGGGAAGGGGTTAAAAGCCCGCTCCGCCGAAGTCCACGCGTCTCCCGTTCACCTTAAATGGTCACGATTTTATTTTAGCTCCAGGGAGGAGCAGCAGCCATCGAGCTGGAAGGAGCGCGGGGCAGGCCCGGGCTGGGGGCTGCAGCTGCTGCCCCCCTGTCGGCCACCTCCCGTGGGACCCCAGGGGATCCCCAGGGGACCCCCAGGGCCCCGTTTTCACCCTCCAGCCCCCGGCCCAGAGCTGGAGGGGCCGGAGCCCGGCCGTGCCCCGTGCGCCTCCCGGCCCGGTGGTGCGGGTCGTGCCTGGCACCCCCCGGGCGGGCCCGGTACCGGGGGGGTTACGGCGGGGGCAGGCTCCGCTCGGCTCGTCTGGTGGTAATTTCCCCCGAGTCGTTACCGGAGGGCAGAGGGACCCGGACCCGGGCCATTGGTGCCCACCGGGACACCCCCGGGCAGCCGGGGGGCAGCGGCCGCCGCCACCGGGGCGCTGCCTGGACGGGGCGGCCGGGCACCGCTCGCTGCCCGCGGCACCCCCGGGGCTCCGGGCACCGTGCCCCGGGCAGGGGGCTGCCGGGGGGGCTGCCCCAGGAGCGGCTGTAACGCTTCGAGGCGGCCACGGGGGCGCGGAGCGGGGCCCCCGTCCGCTCCCCCCCGTGCGGCCGGAACAAAAGGATTCGCCGGGGGCTGCAGGAGGGGGCTTGGGCACCGTGCGCCCACCGGGCTGCCGGCAACGAGACGGGGGGGGTCCGGCCCCGAGCCCCCGGGCACGGCCGAGGGTGACCCCAGCTCCCCGGGGTCCCGGCGCGGATAAACCCCGGGGCTGAGCCGAGCGGCCCCGGTCGGGGTGCGGGTCCCCGGGGCCGTGCGGTGCCGAACGGGGCGCACCCCCCCGGGGGCCGTGCCGTGCGGTACCGAGCAGGGTGCAGCCCCCCCGGCTGTGCCGTGCTGAGCCGTACCGTGCCGTGCATTCTCGCGGCTCTCCAGCAGGCGCCCGGCCCTGGACATTGTCTCTTCCTCCCGGAGGAAGGGCCCTCCCCGGCCCTCCACAATGTGCTCTTCCAGGCGCGGCTCCCCGCGCCCCCCGCCCGGTGCGCCGCCCCCCGCGGCCCCGCTCCCCTTCCCCCGCCGCCTCCGCCCCCTCCTCCCGCGGCCGCCGGGGCCCCCGCTCTCTCTCCCACCCCCCCCCCCCCCCCAACCTCCTCTACTCCTCGCCTCCCCGTCCAACCTCCCCCCCCCACACCCCCCGCCCGCCCCCCCGGGAGCCGGGAGTGACGCGCTCCGCAGCGCCGGCCCCTCTCCCCGGGCAGCAGCTGGCTGTCAGCCTCTCCGGAGCGCCGCCAGCCCGGGCCCCCTCCCTCCGTCCCTCCGTCCCTCCCCGCCCCGAGCACCGAGCCGCGCCGCCGGGCTGGCGCAGGCCGGCAGGGCCCCGGCCCCGCTCCAGGTAGGCGCCCCCCCCGAACCTTTTCCCGGACCCCCCCCCCCCCCCTTTCCTCCCCGGACCCCCCCCCCACCCCCCCTTCCCCTCTCTTTTTCCCCCCGGGGGGATGCGCGGGGGCTGCGGGCGGCGGCGGGGGGCGGGCGGGGCGGGGGCGGGGGCCCGGCGGCGGGGCCGTTCCCCAACTCCGGGGCCGGGAGGAGGAGGAGGAGGTGGTGGAAGAGGAGGAGGAGGAGGAGGAGGAGGAGGAGGAGGAGGAGGCCGGGGGGAGCGGCCGCGCCGCCCCGCTTCCCCGGGAAGTTGCGGCTCGGCGGGGCTGCGAGGAAGGGTTAAGGTTAGCGCGTCCTTCCCCGCGCTCCCCCTTCCCCGGAAGAGCACAAAAGCCCAGAAGAAAGTGGGAGGAGGCGGCGGTGGGAGCGCTCCGGCCCCATTAATTCCCGGGCACCGGCCCCGCGCCGCCGCCGCCATCGCCGCGCCGCTCCCCCGGCCCCGGCCCCGGCCCCGGCCCCGGCCCCGGGCGGGGATTGTGCTGGAAATAGCCTCCTCCTCCCTCGAGGTAAAGCCCTACTTACGTGTCAATCCCCGCCGCACGCCGAGCCCCGGCTGCCGGAGGCTTTGCGCCGCGATCCGTCCCCGCTTCCCCGCGGGCGAGGCCCGGCCGGGAGCGAGGAGCTCGGGTCCCGACGGCGGCTCCGCGCCCCTCGGTGTCCCCCGTCCCCGCCGGGCTCCGGCCGTGGCTGCCCCGGCTGCGCGGAGGACAGCGGTGCCCTTTCGTTCCCGGCAGGGTCCTGGCGAGGAGGAAGCGCCGAGGGGGTCCCCAGGAGCGGGGCGCGTCCGAGGGGGCGAGCACCGGGACCCCCGCGCCGGGCGACAGCTGCTCGGGGCAGGGACAGGGGCAGAGCACGGGCAGGGGCAGGACAGGGGCAGGGGCAGGGGCAGGACAGGGGCAGAGCCGTCGTCGTGCCCAGCTCCCTCTCCTCGCACCGACCCCGGCGTTCAGCACCTCCCCGCTGAACAGCAGGAGCGCGGCACGGCCCGGCCCGACCCGCGGGGGCAGCCGGGGAAGGGGCAACCGCAGCCCTCGCCCCCTGCCCGGGCGGCATCCTGCCCCTCGGTGACCGCGGGGCCTCTCCTCGGGGTGATTTTCCCAGAAGGAGGACTCCGAAGGGGGAGGGGGGGAGGTAGCGATCCTCCCTTCCCCTTCCATTTGTTGTTCCACGTTGAGGCTCCCCCGTTTTTGGGAAGTAACAAACACTCATTGTTGCCGTGTCCCGTACAAATCAGCAGAAATTGCCCTCGGTGAGGACGCCCGGAACCTGACAAAGAGCGCCCGGGGTATTTTGTTTGGTGCGTGGATGGCGCACACGAGTGGGCAGCGCGGTCACGGATCGCTGCCGCCACGGCCGAGCGTGCTCGGCTGCGCTTCGGGGCTCCTCGTGCTCCCCGAAGCAACGACCACTACAGCAATTGTGGCTGCGGTACCAATCTTTGCCCCGGAGTGGTTTATCTTCCATTAGTAAGCCTTTCTCTGCGCTGAACTGGTTAAGTTAGGGTCAAATCTGGTTCAATACCTTCTTGGCATGCTCGGAGGGCCGGGTTTAAACAGTTGCTGAGACGGAGATGAGGCCACCTTCCTGATAGCTGCCGCGTGGGCTGGCGCTGGGAGCTGCGTGCCCCGGCGGGTCGTGGCTGGCACCGAGGTGGGGTGCTGATGGGCCTGGCGGTCACCCGTCACCTTTTGTTGCCTCTAAAAACACCTCTGCTGCTGGTGGGAAGCTGAGCGAGGCTGCCTGCCGAGGGGTTGCGTGGCACACGGCCTCGGTTCCTGCTCCACGGAAGGAAATCCGACCGGGACAGGAGGCTGCGGCTTGAAAGGACGTGTTTTAAAATGAAAGGCCTTGAAAAGAGAAAACAAACTATCCTCAGAACCGGAGCCTGGAATATTTAGCGTAAGGCACGGCGTGCAAAGGACTGGAGAGACGCTTGCAGGGCAGTCCCCGAGAAACTGAGCCAGGCTGTAAAATAAGCAGGTTACCGATAGCCTTGCATTTATTTACGAGATACGGTTAGAAGAGCAGCTCCCCCCTGCCCTGCTCAGCCCGCGCTACGGGAGGTTGTTCTCCAAGAAGGAGAGCTGCTGGTGGAGAATCGCTGTCTAGCAATTAAAGCGTCGCAGTCCGGAGGTCTCGCTCCTGCTCCTGGCCCTGCCACCAGCCTGCTGCCTTCTTGCACGACCGGTGCAGCCGTCGGGACCCCGGGCTTCTGGCTCGGTAACGGGAGGAATACTTCCCCAACGCAGAGGAAAGTTGAGAGCCTCAGCAGATGAGTGCACACACGGTGCTTGAAGATTCGTGAATGAAAAGTGGGACAGAAACGCCGAGCGTTCGCTCTGCACATGCGAGTGTCTGCCTTTGCCAGTTGGAAAACATTGGCTGCGAGTGTCTGTAAAGCAGCTGTGAATATTGGACTGTAGATAAGGAGAGGAGCAGGGATGTTGTTTTTCCAAACCCTGCGCGGTGCCTGGAGTCCTGCTCCGATGTTTGGGTGTGGCTTGTGAACGCACCAGCAGGATCCGACTTCCCCTTTCAAAAGAGGAGCTGCACGCACACTGCCTGACCCTTGATCGCTCGGTCCCTTGAACGTTGGAAACAAAGCGATGGGACTTTACAGCGGGGTGAGAAGATCTCTCTGGAGAGCTGGGCAAAGCAGGAAGGAGGAGGGCAGCGGCCACAATGCTCGGGTTTGAGGAGGGACTGCGGGCCGGCGGAGCAGGGCAGGCGCTATCGCTCCCCTCCGTGCCACGGGTGGCGTGGAGCTGGGGACGAGGCGGCCAGTCCTGAGACAGGCGCTGGTAATGGATTGTGTTCTGTTTTCTAATGAAAGTTTCATTTGAAGTTTGTTTACAGGAAAGAAGAAATTAGCAGAGAGAATTCTCCTGAGAACCCAGAGAGGAAAAAGAATGAGCTGCCTGACTCGCAAGCCAAAAGAGGGTGGAAGGGTAGATTAGATTTACCGTATTGCTCCGAGTTGTAGCTGTTGCTACTGTTCAGAAACGCTTCCTTGTTTGCCTGGACAGCGGAGCCCGCTGTGAGTCTGTGCTCAGCCGGGTTTCTGGCGTTTGGAGAAAATTTGGAGCTGCCCACCCAGCCAGGTGTTTTGATCCCATGGCAGGGTGCTTTGGTGCTGGGAAGCTGTGCCGCAGCCCCAGGGTCTCCTGGCGGCTGCAGGGCAGTGCTGGGAGTCACTGCTGGCACGGGTGGGCAGAAGAGGAGGTCACAAAGCCTGGGTGTCCAACCCCGATGGGTGTCGTGAGGACAGAGCGTGCCGGTGGCCGCCAGTGGCCCTGCTGGCAGCAACGAGGTGGGCGCAGGGGCACGGAGGGTGCCACAGCCACAGCTGGAGCTGCTGGGTTGTGCAGCAGAGCAGCTCCCTGGGCTGCAGCCCTGCTCTGTTCAGGGAAGAGGCACAGAGGCCCAAGGAGCTCCCAGGGCACCATCGCTTGGTGCCAAGCAGAGGGGCTCCTCCAACAGCTCATGCCTCCAGCTCAGGCTGCTTGTTGCTGGGACCCCGTCGAGGTGCTTGCCACAGCATCACCGGCAGTATTAGCTGAGCTTGCTTGGGGTCTGCTCTGCTCCTGGACCCGTGCACTGCCCGGGAGGTTTATCCCGTTTGCGTTTTGGATGGTGCTGAAAAGCAGGCGGCCTTGCCTGAAAGCAGAGGGTGACACTGGGGACACGGGGATGGGGTGGCCGGGCAGGGTCCCGCATCCACAGCATGCTCCCTGCTGGTGGCTGGAGCGTGGACCTGAGAACATGCGGCCGCCTTGTTTGTCTTGAGTCATTTATAGCTTATCAGTTTCTGGTTTGATACCCAGGGCATTTCTAATAATAGGCTAATGTTACTGCACCTCGAGAGAATTGTACACGTTTGTACAGCACTTTACATAGCATGTGCATGCGAGGCATCTTCATGGCTCTGATTTTCTGACTCGTGTGATGCCTCCTGGGCTACATTTGGGTGCTGAGGCTGGGCGTCCTGTGCAACACGAGCCCTGCGGAGTTACTCCTGAGCCAGGCACCGTCCGAAAAACCTTCTGGTCGCTCCCAGGGCTCCTTACCCTCCAGCTGCCAGGTGTTCGGCTGTGGGCAGCGAGGACCTTGGCATTTGTGTTTG
Source organism: Aythya marila (assembly GCF_965140915.1). Taxonomy (NCBI): domain Eukaryota; kingdom Metazoa; phylum Chordata; class Aves; order Anseriformes; family Anatidae; genus Aythya; species Aythya marila. The sequence goes on from NC_139057.1 coordinate 885,448, forward strand.
TCTCTTAAGCTCCGACAGTAATCTTGGGTAAGCCTTGTGCAGAAGGCCGGCTAGGAGGGCGGCTGGCTCCCTGTGAGTGCGTGCGGTAACGGGACTAGAGAAAGCGTGCAGCGGGGAGACCTGTGGGCTCCTCTCCTGTATGTGCAAGATGGAGTTTGCAGAGAGGCAGGATTGCTTCCTGGCTGGGGCAGCAGCTCGGTGTGCCAGCAGCAGCGTGCTTCCCAGTGTCTCCCAGTGCCTCCCAGTGCCTCCCAGCGCCTCCCAGTACCACCTGCCCTGCTCGAGCCCTGTACAAGTGCAGGATCTGCACCAGGGGCCCCTTGCCTGTGGGTGTGGTGTGTGCGGGCACCCCGGTCCTGGGGCAGTGGGCAGCTGAGCCGTAAATTCCAGGAAACTCCCCAGGAGGCCGGGGGTGGCGCGAGCCAGCGCCCGCAGCTCCTGCCTGGGGCCAGCAGATGTGTCTGCAGGGACAGGGAGCGGGAGGAAAAGCACAAACCTGTCTTTAAAGACATTTATTTGTTCACAATAAAAACTGTCAGCCAGAGGCAGCCAGACAGGGCAGTTTTTATGAGGCGCAGCCTTACGTTGGAGGGGTTCTTGCCAATTGCTTCTTACACGGAAAGGGAGCGGGTGGTGTGTGTTATCTCAGGACGAGGGGAAGGAAAGAAAAGGAGCTGAGCGTTTACAAGCCTTTGAAATTCTTCAATCAAAGGGAAGCGCGGTTGAAAGCGCTTCTGGAAACATTTTTGGTGTTCCCCTCCACCCCGCAGCCCTGGATGCGGTCTCCGTCCGTTATTTTGGGAGGGCGGCCGGGGAGAGGAAGGCAGATAAAGGAATTGCCGGCGGGGCCGTGTGGATGCGGGGACGCGCATCTGCTTCCTGCGAAGCGGCGTGCTCGGCTCGGCTCGGAGGGCTCGGCTCGGGGAGCTCCCCCGGCCCCTCCTCTCATTCAGGATCTCAGCACCGCCGGGATGGTGATGGTTTTGAAATCCTGCGGCTGACCTTTCCGGCTCTGGAAGCGATCCAAGGGCTGTGTCTCGAAGTACTGTAAAGGTTAGCCAGAAGGGAGAGAGAAAATGTCCTTTCAGCAGCAGGAGTGGGAGAGAGGAATGTAATCTATGCCGCTGGGAAGCCGCTGCCGGGGCTGGCAGGGCTCTCCTGCCCCAGGCGGTGCCTCCCGGGGCGGGCAGGGGCCACCGCAGCCCCTCCGCCAGCCTCCAGCCTGGACGAGCCTCAGCCACCCAGCCTCGGGGTCCTCCCTTTGCCAACACAACCCCCTTCCCTCCAGGGAAGGGCCTTTTCTGCAGCATCGGGCAGCTGGGGGCCATGGGGACCGATGGCACCATCCCCGGCTACCCCCCCGGACGCCCCCCTGCAGCAGATGATTTGGTTTCGGGAAAGTCTGTGATGTTTTACGGAGCCGTTTTAATGGAGCTGCGCCCTGGCCCCAGCTCCCACACGCCGCTCGCTTGCCAGAAACACGCTGGTGTGGATGGAGATTAAAGGGTAAACTCCAGGGCTCAGCCATCCGCTCCTACAGGATGCGAGCTCTTTCTAATTGTCCTCAATTAGAGACAGTGCCATTGCTCAGGCACGTCTTCAGGCAGGAAGCAGAGCTGGGGCGTTCTCCGCTGGGAAAACCACCTACCCCGGGGCTGCTCGCCAGGGCTCGGGGCCGGCAAGTTTCCGTGGGGTGCAGGAGCTGGGGGCGAGTGGCTTTTAGGAGGGCGTGCGGCCGGGAGATGCTAGAGCTGGGGAACGGAGGAAAGAAAATAGCTGGGCGCCTTAACCCTTTCCTGCTTGCCCCTAGGATGAGACATCGGTGAGCAGCGAGGACTTTGATATGAACGACTCCACATGGATCTCAGCTGACCAGCACCTGAACTCCAGCCTGAGCCCCAGCCAGGACGAGAGCATGCGCAGCCCGCAGAACCTGCACGGCCAGGAGGACGGTGAGTGCCCGCGGCGGGCGGGAAGAGCTCGGCGCCTCTCGCTCGGGATGTTTTTGTGACTTATTAAACATTAACCAGGCCTTTCTGATCAGGTGTCCCACCTGGAGGATGGATTTCATATCGGCACAGGCTTCGAAGCCTTCCCGTTCACCTCCAGCTTGCTGTCAGCCGGGGCCCTCCCCAGCTCCCAGCTGAGGGTCCCAGCTCCTCCAATGCAGGGTGCTGGGGTTCCCAGGCGTGGCGAGGAGACCCCCTTAGCCCTCTGCCTGCCACAGGGAGGAGACCAGCCCTTTGTGGTGCTGGCTGCAGCTTCCCAAGCCTGGGAAGTTGCCCTGTGGGTGGTATGTGTGGTCCCCAGGAGAGAAATGTGTCCTCTGCAGGAGCCGGCCACGATGAGGCTGTGGGGTGGCCGCAGGACGTCTCCTCTCTTTGGGCAGGCGCTTGGAAGGGGCTGGAGGTGCTGCACGTGGGATGGGTGGGAGGGAGCCTTTGGCACGAAGTTGTGTTGTGTTTCTTCTGTGAAGCGAGCTGGTTTAAAGAAATGCTCGAGTAAATAAGTGGTAGAAGCACGAGCTCAGGTCAGAGTTCATCTCTGTGATGCTTGCACGGGTTCGGTGCTCGGACTGCTCCTCAGCCTGTGCTCAGGAGGTTGAAGCCCTTATCCACGGCTCAGATGCTGCTGGGAGGGCAGGAAGGGATTGGAGGGCAGCCTGGGCTGCGGGGGGAACTCTACAAAAGGGGTCTGGAAACCCCCAGGAAGGAAAGGGCTTTCATACCCACGGGTCTCCCTGGGGTGGCTCTGTGTGGCTGGAGGCAGGGTGACCAGGATGCTCTGTCCATGAGTCCAGTGTGCCATGGCACCCAGCTCCTGTTGCAAAGCTGCACTTTGGGGAAGCTGCTAATTGTAAAACCATCCAGGAGCCTGGCAGCGTCAGTGGGGATGTGAAATTGTCCAGTAATGCACTTCCCTGACCGGCGAGGCTGTGCCGGGGCTGTGCCCACAGTGCTGGGAGGGCATTTGGGTGCTCGCACCGCTCCGGGGCCAGGCTGCACGCAGGGCTCCCATGGCAGAGCCTCGAGCACCCCGGCCTCTCTTACCCATGGCCTTGCCGGGTCTCTCCACATCCCCCAAACTTTGCTGTTCTCCTGCCAGGACATTTCAGGCGTGTGGCTTATCCCTCACCGCTGTATTCCCAAGGCTCATTTACAATCTAGAATGACACGGTTTTGAACCCTCTTCTCAACGCTATTATTCACCAGGACAGTAATTTAATAAGGGACGCACGTATTTAGGCAAATCAAAGTATTCTCACTCAAGCTAAATCCTTTCTCTGCCCTCTTAGGAAATGCGTCCAATTTTTCATGCCCTGTGATTTTTCTTCAAAAGCAGGTGTACTCTTTGGGGCCCTTCTTGGCTCCTCCAGTTTCTCTTGTAAGGTTCAGTTGTGAGTGATGAAGGACAAATAGCTCCTTCCTTTTGTGAGGAATGGAAGTGAACTGAAAAAAGGGGAAACCTGGCCCATGGCGCTCCCAGAAGGCAACGCCGTGGCCCAGGCGAGGGAAGTGCCAAGGGGGGACCTGGAGGGCACCAGGCTGGAGGAAAGGAGCACAGCGTGGAGAGGGGGCATCGTGTCGTGAAGGGAAAGGCGAATTACTGGCGGGAGGAAGTGAATGCATGTGAATTAAAATGTTGAGTGCTCTTCAGTTTCCTCTTCTCACGGCCCATGAAAAGTCTTTTAAAGAAGCAAACGTGGTTTCCCGTGTTCGTGCTCATTTATTTGGGCTGTCCACGTGCAAGACTCCCAGGGAAACCGGTGTCAGCAACCAGCACTTGTAAACTGTCCAAGAGGCACCGCACGGAGGGCAGAAGCCGTGGTGGCACCAGGGTCTGTTCAGAGTACTTCGTGCCTGGTCTCCTGCCCCTGAAAATCCTTCTCAGGTTCTGAGCTGCTCCCGTCTGCCGTCGTGTAATGGGAAGGGTGCCTGGAGTGTGTTTTCTGTGAAAGGCTTCCTGAAGCATAGACTTTTACTGAAGAGTTGCCCGTTTGGACAGCAGTATCATCTGACACGCTTGCTTAAAAAAAAGCCTTGTTTGGAGTACTGAAGCACCGACTTCAGGTCTTCTGGAGGGCTGCAAAGAGCGCACTCTCATATGACACACAAGCACAGCCGCATGAAATCCAGAAAGGCGTGAGAGCAGGAAGCGGCTGTCCCACGCCTTGATACACAGGTATCTGCTAAATCTTCAGAGAGCTAAAGAGCAGCTCGGACAGAAGCCAACGCCTTATTTTGTCTGCGTGCCCAGAAACCTTGGCCCGGTATAACCACGCTGCAAACAGCGTCAGCCTTTGGAACAGCGGGGAGAACAAACAGGAGCTAATGGCTTGGGGAGGTAAGGGATAGCAGAAGACACTGTCGGGAGAGCATCAGCAGCAGAGATGGGGCTCGTGTTGGGACGCGTGGACGTAGGGACACGCCGCAGGGACACGTTGCAGGACGCAGAGATGCACAGCAGGATGCAGGGACACGGTGGGACGCGGGGTCAGACAGCCCTGAGCAGCGCCGCCGGCACAGGCACACACTTGCTCCTTCCATTTTCCTTTGTTACTCATCCTGCGGGCCCCAGCACGGAAAACGTGAAGCTCCCTGCAACATCCCTTCCCCGTAGGATGTTACTCACAGCGTACGTGCCCCGCAGGAAGCCGGTGGATACCCAGAGCAGCAGCAAGATCAACATCAGCTTTTTGCTGCTGGAGCTGAGCCATTGTGCAGGACATCCTGGAGGGACGTGGCCGTGGGAGCCAGCATGCGTTGGGAGCAAAACACCCCAAAAGGGGCGGCGTTGTGCTCACCCCACACCCGTCACCCTCCCCAAAGTCCCGGGCATCGGGCTCTGCACTGCCTGAGCTGGCTTCAGGCATGGGCAGCTGGGGTGGGGAGGCCAGGGGAAGGGGCTGCTCCTCGCCCCTGTCCTTCCTAGTAAGTGGGCTGGCTCCCCAGCACTGGTTCTGCCTCCTTGCAAGCACGGGGCTGCTTTGTGGCACCATCCTGGGACAGATTGCTCTGGGTGAGGTCTCTGCACGCCGTCCTTTGTGCCTGGCAGTGTCCCTGCTGAGCCTGGGCTGCCAGGAGCAGCAGGCGCTAATCCAGACCTTGGAGAAAGGACTTTCTTAACCTGCTTAGCTGCGAAGGCGCACGCTCGGCAGGGCATCCCTTGGGAAGGCTCCTGGGTGCCGGGGACGTCCCCTGGGAGCCCTTCGAGGAGGAGCCACAGGGATGTGCATGTGGGTGTTATTTCTAAATGATGTTCTGGGGAGCAAGGGGGGGTTTGTGGCTCCTCAGGACACGTGGAGAATGGCAGGGGCAGCACAAACTGTCCCACCTCTTTTGGTACCGCACACGCGCCATGGATCCTGGTCTCAGCACCATCATTTCTCAAGGTGCCTCTGACTCTGCACATCTCCAGGTTTCCTGCGGTACTGACACAGCAGAGAGATTTCTGGGGAGAGGATTAATCCCCTGGAAAAACGTTCAACCAGAAGCCAGGCAGTGCCTGCACGCTGAGCTCAGCCTGCCCCACACCACAGCCACCCCAACGGCTCAACCACAGAGCGCTCGCTGCAGGGATTCAGCAGGCCCTGACCGGATCTGTCTGTGCTTTTCACAAAGCCAAATTCTCACTTTTCAGGGCTCCGTGATCCAGTGTGGGACTTCACCCTCTTGGAGACCCCAGCTCGGGGCCATCCTCCCCGCTCTGCCCTGCCTGGGCTGTATGGGGCTGGTGGCTCGCTGTGCCCTCACCTCTCCCCAGGTCACCCTCTGTTTATCGGGGGGCTCAGAGGCCCTCTCCAACAGCAGGCACCCTCGTTCCAGCCGCTTCCAGAGCCTGAGGAATGCAGCGCTGGTGCTGAGGGACCCCAGCTTCACCCACCCTTGGAGCTGAACAGGGCACAAGGCTCCCTGCGCCTCCCTCCATCTCTTCCCCATCATTTTGTTTATCGCAAACCCAGCACCGCTGAGCTGGGCTCCTCAGATCCTGGAGCTTCTCCCTTGTGCCCCCACCTCCATCCCCAAGGGGGGGCAGCAGGGTGACCCCTCAGAACACACCTTAGCTAAGTAGGGTGCTTCCAGTCCCTTACTGCCACCATCCCGGCAGCGGGGACAAGGCAAATCCATGCCACGAGGCCTCCTGCAGCTGCGGTGCGGGGCAAGATGTCTGTCCCGAGGCCCTGTGCTGTGTCCGCTCCCTCTGGCCATGGGAGATGGCACCGGGGGGCACCGGGGGGGTGCTGGGGAGGGGCAGCGGCCTCACAGCGCTGCCTTGTCCGGCTGGGCCCGCCCGCGGCCGCGCTCCGTGCCCAGCCGTGCCAGGTGTCTGGCTCGCCGGGGGCTCCGGGAGGGCGGGCGGGGAGGATGGAGGTTTCGTCTGGGACCTAACGAGGTTTGCATTAACGGAGGAAGACAGGAAATACAGCGTCTGAACTGGATGCTGGCCAGCCCCGCTTCTGCGCATCGCCCGTCGATGTTTCAGTTTTTTTCTTTTTTTTTTTTTTGTGCGTCTTGGAGGAAATCGGCCGGGCAGGACCTGGAGAAAGCAGACGTCCCCTCCGGCCTCCCAGCACCCTGCCCTTGGGTGCTGAGGCCCTGGAACGCCGCCCGCTTGTGCCTGATGAAAGCTGTGCTCCTGCCCAGCAGTGGCCCCCCGCGAGGCCCCCTTTCCCACTCCGTCTCTCTAATTTGTATTAAGTATCCCTTCCTCGCAGGCTTTCCTCCTCCCCTTCTTCCCCCTTCTCGTCTCTTTTGTGAGTGAATAATTTATGGCACTTTTCATCTTCCTGGCTGTTGTTACAGTCAGACGTCTGTGGGATGCTTTGAACACTTTTGACAGTCGTTTGCAGGCTGGATGCGAAGCTCCAGCCCGTGCGGGTGACACGGCGCTGGGCACGGCTGGCACTGGGCACGGCCAGCAAAGGACACGGCCACTTCTGCCACCACCATGGGCATGGGTGGGCACGGCCAGGGCAGTGTGGGGAGCAGGGGGCTCCCCGGGACCCCAGAGCTCCCGGTGCTGGCCGTGGGTGGGAGGGCAGGGGCTGAGCCCCCCGTCCCAGTCCCGGTTGGGGGCTCGGTGGCCCCTGCCCCGCCGTGGCGGTGCGGGGCTGCGGCGAGGTTTCCGTGGGCCGCTGGCTCTTACATAAGCTCATTGTTTTCCAAGTCAAAAGAGGTTTTGTCTTCGCTCTGGAGATGTGACAGGAGGAGGAACAATTTGCCCCATTCATCTTTAATTCTGCCTTTGGACAGCGGCGTGGTGGCCCTCGCTGACATAGACGTTAAACCCAACCACTTCCCTGCCGTAAAATCTCCCGGGGAGCAGGTGTTGGAAATCTCCCCTTCCCCTCCTGATCTCTGCAAATCCAGTGTCACAGAAATCAAGGATAATCCAGAAGCCTCTTCAAAATGAAAACGCTGAGCCCTGATTAATTCATTTAATAAGTGACTGATCCCCTCCTCCCCCATCACCGCTACCCAAGAAGCCATTTTGCTTCTCCGCTTCCCTGGGATTGGCGCAGCCGGGGAGGGACGGAGGCCACAATAGACCCGGCGCTGCCTCCCCGCTCCGCAGCCGCCGCTCGCCCTCGCCCCTCGCCGTGCAGGAGCTGCCGTGGCCGAGGCAGAAAGGAGCAGGGATCCCGTGCCGAGGGTGCTCCCAGCCCGGCCCCTGCGCCCGGCCACGCGCGCCCGGCTTTCAGGGGCTCCTTCGCCTCCAGCCCCCTGCCCGCGGAGCCCCCCAGCTCCGGAGGTTCGATAGGGGAGTGAAATATTTCACTTCCCGACTGAAAGATCAAACCAGCTCGAAGTGACATTGTTTTTACAGTTCCATCTGCTTCAATTAGGTCGTGGGGGTGGAGCAGAGGGGCTTCCAATTATCCTCATTAGAGGGGCTCCTCGCTCAGCCAAACTCCAGCCGCGAGCAGAGAGCTCACGAGACTCGTGCTGGTTGATAATGAATATATTCATGGCTGCACAGCCTGGCTTTGCTCTCCTGCTGCTCGCGGAGCCCTGCTATTTATCTGTGTGTTTTGGGCGCGCTCTGGGAGTTTGCAGAAAAGCTCCCGAATCGCAGAAGTTTGGTGTGCGCGTGTCAGCGGTGGTGTCCGGGAGCGCAGCCCTCCCTCACCTCTGCTCGTGGTCCTGCGGATGCCACGTCCCTGGTGGAGGGTGCGTGGGGCCAGGTTTGGGACCAGGCTCTCCGACAGCATCCCCTGTGGCCTAGGGAGCCCTAGGTCTGGTCCTAGCACCGGGGGGGGGTCCGGATCTGGCCCCCCAGGGCAGCACTCGCTGCTGGCCATGGGCCGGAGCTGCCCTGGTGCTCCCTCCCGAGGGCTTCCCCGTTTTTAAGCTGGCTGAAGCCATTCCCGTTCTGATCCGAGGTCCTCAGCAATCTGGATTTGCAGCCGTTTCTCTGCCCACAAGACTGAGATTAATCCACCGCTCTACCAACAGAGCTTCTGGGAGAGCACAGCCCATAAAAGTGAAGAATTAAGAAAATTATCTGTAGCTCGTGGGTTTACAGACCTCGCTATTTACATCCATTCATCCTCGGTTTAAACGAAATTGTTCTTGCAGTAGGTGCTGGTCCCTTATGTTCGATTCCCATTTCATTTCCATATTCCACCTGAACAGGCTCCCGAACACCACTTCGTGTTTGCTTTCGGTATTTTTTTTTTGTCTGTAGCAAAGCCAAGATTTGTAAATGTGGTGGGACCGGCTGGAAACCTGGTCTGCAGCTGCTGTGCGTGTGTTGTGCTGCACAAAGGCAACCCAGAGACATTTGAAGCCGGGGGGGCCGTGCCTCCCCCTGCACCCTGCCCGGGGGTCTCTGTGCCGGGTGCCATGCCGGGGGCTGCATGCCACCCTGGGGAGCTGACGGGAGGTCCCTGCCGTGGGTGCTGTTGGTGTGGTTGCTGTGGCTGTGCTCGGGCTGGTGATGGGGCCTGGTGTGCAGCTCGTGCCTCTGCACACAGCAATAATGCTCCTTAATCCCCCCGAGAGGCATCGCAGGATGAGGCCGGAGCCTCCCTCTGAGCCCAGTCTGCATGTTTTAATTCGGGGATGTTTTAATTCGGGGGCTTGCAGGGGATGGAGCAGTCTGGGAGCAGGGAGCGCTCGTGCCTGTGCTGGGGCGGTTCGGGACACGCAGGGCCCTGGCCGGCCCCCACGGTCTGTTCGGATGCCTGAGCGTCCTCAAGTCTGTTTATTTTAAGGGATACAAAGTCCTGCGCTGCTGCAGCCTCTGCAGGGGTCACAGGAAAGTTCGCTGCAGCCTCTCATTAAAGTTCCCTGCAGATGCTGGCCGGGGTTTGGGGAAAGAAGGAGGAGGAGGAGGTGGTGGCAGCAACCGGGCACCGTCCCTCTGCCCCGTGCCCACACACCTTTGGACTCTGCGCCCATGTGCGGGCAGCTGGCGGCACGGGGACAGGGTGACCCCACAGCCTGACCCTGGGGCTGGGGACCAGGGACCAGAGGCTGGGGATCAGGGACCGGGGACCGGGGCCCAGGGACCGCCATCTGCTTGTCACCGGCTGCAGCTTCTTTGTTCGCAGCTCGGCGCACACTTGCACAGGAAGCGGCTCCCCACGTGCTTCGCCCTTTCCCTCTCGCGGAGGCACCTAATGAAATAAAGGATTTACTGCAGCGAGGGGGAGGGCAGGGGCAGGGGCTGAGCGGGGTTTGACAACGTTGTCCCTGGCCTGGGGTCGGGCTCCTTGGTGGGCGTGGGGCCGCTGGCAGAACAGGGGATGGGGACGGGGATGGGGACGGGGACGGGGACGGGGATTGGGATGGGCTCTGCTGCAGCCAGGCAGAGCAGCACAAACATGGGAGGCTGGGGACAGCCAAACACCCGGGTGTGTGAATGGACAGAGGAAGAGAAAGCGGGGCTGGGGCAGGGGAGGGTGCGTGGTGCTGCCAGGGCTAAGCCCGTGGGGTGCGGCAAGGGCGATGCTTTGCATGGGCAATGGGGCACTGTGGGGAGGCCGCGGCTGCCAGCAGAGCTTTGCATTTGGAAAAGCAGCAGCAGGAAGAGGGAGGGCAGGGAGGGGCGGTTGTGGCTGCCCTGGTGGCCCTGGGCATGGGGCTGAGCCCAGGAGGGGCACGGCACAGGGGGATGAGAGAGCCCAGAGGGGGCTGTGGGCGGTGTGTGACTGGTGCTGGGGGCACGGGGACGTGGGCAGGAAGGAGATCTTGAGGAGAAGCCTCGCCAAGGGGTCTGCAGCCTGTTCACAAAGCTCCCACAGCTGCTTGCAGGCTGCACGAGCCCGCTTTTACCTCCCCAGGTGATCCTGTGCTCACACGAGGGGCAGGTCCCCAGGTGCCGGAGTTCATCTCCTCCCTCCCGTGCCGGGTCCCAAACCGTGCCAGGTGCACCCCTTGTGAAAGCCCTCGGAGGCGAGGGACCCAGGCGGGGAGAGGAAATGCCCCTTTCTCCTCCCTGCAATGCAAACAGAAACCTAAAAGGACCAAATTCCAAAGTTCTTATTCAAGCCCGGGCGCCACGGCCCCAGGCAGGGGTGCGGACGGTGGGACTGACACCTCCAGAGGGACAGGGGGACAGGGGGACAGCTGGCTGGCTGCGGTGCAGAGGGTGCAGGGAACGACAGGAATGAGGTGGCGGAGCCATAAAGCGATGGCCCTACAGCCTCCACCTGCTGCCTGTGAGATCCTAGAGCCGGCTGTGCCCCGTCTGTCCCTGAGCACCTCGCAGCGAGGCCAGGCCTCTCCGAGCGGCACCGCGGCCGTGCTGTACGTCCAGCCGGGCTGGGGGGGGAATCATTTGGGGGGCCGGGGCTGCCACCTCGGGGCCGTGGCCCCAGGACATCCCTGGGGTGACCGTACGTCTCTCCTTGCAGATGACTCCTCGTCAGAGAGCTGCAGTGGGAATGGCTCCTCCACCCTGAACCCCTCCACCTCCAGCAGCACGCAGGGCGACAGCGCCTTCCCCGAAATGAACGGCAATGGCACCGCGGCCCCCATGGACTTCACCGCCTCGGCCGACGACCAGCCCATCAACCTCTGCGACAAGCTGACCCCTGCCCACGTCACCCCCTCCTACCAGTCGGACAGCTGCAGCACCGACGGGCTGCGCAGCAGGGTCAAGTACGCGGTGAAGACCACGGCAGAGGTACGGGGCCGGGCTGGGCTGCGCGGTCCCGATCCACAGGGCATGGCACGCGGGGAGCGAGCGCACGTGGTGCTCGCGGGCTGGGCTGCGAGGGGGAGGCTGGGACATAAGGAAGGGGAACAGCAACATCAGGACAAGGAAAGGGCTTCTGAGCTGCCCGTCCCATGGCTCTGCCTGCGGGGTGGTGCGGGGTGCCCACGGTAACCCCCGTCTCCTCGCAGTCCCCGCCGTACAGCTCCGGCAGCTACGACTCCATCAAGACCGAAGTCAGCGGCTGCCCCGAGGACCTGACCGTCGGCAGGGCCCCCACGGCCGATGAGGATGACGACGACCACGATGACCACGAGGACAACGATAAGATAAATGACTCGGAAGGGATGGACCCGGAGAGGCTAAAGGCCTTCAACGTAAGGACGGCACCGCAGGGACGGGGTTGGGGTTAGCGAGCCCGCCGTGCGCCGGTTCGGCGTTCCCACCTCGTGTCTCTGTGCTCTGCAGATGTTCGTGCGCCTCTTCGTGGACGAGAACCTGGACCGGATGGTTCCCATCTCCAAGCAGCCCAAAGAGAAGATCCAGGCCATCATCGAGTCCTGCAGCCGGCAGTTCCCAGAGTTCCAGGAGCGGGCTCGCAAGCGCATCCGCACGTACCTCAAGTCCTGCCGCCGCATGAAGAAGAACGGCATGGAGATGGTGAGCGGCCGCCCCTCTCCCACCTTGCCGTGGGGGCCTGGCAGCAGGGCCTGAGCACGGCTCTCCCCTTGTGTCTCCTCAGACCCGGCCCACGCCGCCGCACCTGACCTCAGCCATGGCCGAGAACATCCTGGCCGCCGCCTGCGAGAGCGAGACGCGGAAAGCAGCCAAGAGGATGCGGCTGGAGATCTACCAGACCTCCCAGGTACCGCGCTCGCGGCAGGAAGGCTGCAAAACGGGGCAGGAGGGGAGAGCGGGAGGACTCGGAGCGAGTTGGCGAAGCGTTTTCAAAAGCCTTCCTCAAAGTCATGGGGCTGCAGGGTGGGGAGATGGGGAGGGGGAGCCCTGCTTGGTCCCGGCCACGCGTCGGCCCTCGCGGCCTCGCTGCAGCCAGCCTCTGCTTCCCTGTGCAGGACGAGCCGATCGCCCTAGACAAGCAGCACTCCAGAGACTCCACAGCCATCACCCACTCCTCCTATTCACTGCCAGCCTCGTCCTACTCCCAAGACCCCGTCTACATCAATGGAAGCCTGAACTACAGCTACCGTGGCTACGGGTCCCTGGGAGGCAGCCTGCAGCCACCCGCGCCGCTCCAGACAGGGAACCACAGTAACGGTGAGTGGCCCCCGGCCCCCCCAGCACCCAGCCCCGCTCCCGCAGAGCCTCTCCAAAAATCCCCTCTGCCTCGGCAGGGCTCTGCCCCACGGTTCAGCTCACCTCGTTAGCAAGCTGTTAATTGTTGACCTGAACTTGGAAGGACAGTCTAGGTGGAACTGGTGGAGTGAAGGAGTGTCACTTAAAAAAAAAGAGAATCTGTAGCAGCTATTAATAATTAACAGAGCGAGTGCCTATCACCGCCCTGATCTCATGGCTGGTATGAGCCGTTCCCTCCCCAGCCTTCATCGCCTGCTCTCGGGGATGGGGCCAGGGCCGGTGCAGTTTGGGGCACAGCTCAGGATGGTGAGGAGCTGCCTGGCAAAAGCAGCTGGGGAAACAGAACGGATGCTGCAGGGCGAGAAAGCCGTAGGAGAAAGCAGGCGAGGCATGTGGGGCCGGCTTAGCTGTGAGCAAGTGAGCGGAGCAGAGCAGCCTGGGCTGGAGGAGGGCACATGGGGGAGCACGATGGGAACAGGAACGGGCAAAGCGAAGCTCCCCAGGCAGCAGCCCTTTGGCTTTGCTCGCCCCCCGGCCTGCCATACAGCCCCATGGCCACGAGCAGCCCTGCTGGACACCTCGGGGGGTCCCTCCTGGCCCTGCTCTGCCTTCACCCACCCCGTGCACCCCGGCTTCCTGCCCCTGCCCTCCCTGGTGGAGGGAGGATTTGAAGGGATGTGATTTCCGGAGTCCTGAGAGATGCCTGTCTGGGATTAACTCTTATCATCCCTTCCTAATGCTTCTTAACCCTGAATAAAGATCCCACCCTGGCCTCCAGCTGCTGAGACCTAATCCTTGTGGCTGCCGTGGAGGCAGCTCTGGGCCCCCTCCAGCCCAGCACGCACGGCCCTGGCCCCGCCGCCCTCCTCGTGCTGGGCACAGACACCGAGTGGGCCCTGGGCAGGAGACAGCAAACAGCTGCAGCCACATCCCACTGAGAGCCCCAGCAGAAGCAAACAGGCTCTGTTTATAGCAGACATCAGCAAATTTGCTTCTTTTTAATGGATTTTTAAACCTCTGCTTCCCAATTTTTTTTTTCCTTTGCTCAGGTGCTTGCCCAGCGCCGTGCTAGCACGCTGCCCTGGCACGGGGCAGGATGGAGCCCGCAGGGGGCTGCTGCCCCCAGGCTGCCTCCTCCCTCCATCCCCTACCGAAGGCGAGTCTTGCTCAAACCCACTCCCAGTGTTTTGCAGGACTCCATTTCATTGATGGACTAAGCCAGGGACACGTACAGCCCAGTGAGCGCACCCAGCCCTCCCCACGCCGTGTGTCCGGGCAGCCCGAGCCAGCAGCCTGTGCAGCGCCTCTTGGCCAGTGCCCCCGGGCTCCCGTGGGCTGCAGTTACCCAACAATAAAACAGGGAAACGCACCCTGGGCAGGATGTGACTTGTCACGTGCAGGGGAAAAAGCAGAGACTGGAGGATGGGTTTGAGCAGGGGCAGGGACGTCCCTGGCAGGCAGTTTGGCAGCGCAGGTTCGGCGCCTGGCAGCTCGGGGCTGGCAGGCGGCGGTCATGAACTTCCAGCAGAGCAGATGAGGCAGACTGCAGGAAGTGATTTTTGTAATGTTGACTCAAAAGTCCCTTCCCTCGCAGCTCGTGGCCGCTTACCTGTGCTCGGCTCCGAGCGCAGCGCTGCGGCACGGGGTCCAGCTGGGGACCTGCTGCCTCGTCCTGAGCTTCCCTCTCGCTTCTCCTTGGCAGGTCCGACTGATCTCAGCATGAAAGGGGGGGCCTCCAGCACGGCCCCGTCCAACAGCACCAGCAGGGGAATGCAGGCCGCCCAGCTCAGCCCCACGGAGATCAGCGCGGTGCGGCAGCTGATCGCCGGCTACCGGGAGTCCGCGGCGTTTCTGCTCCGATCTGCAGATGAACTGGAAAACCTCATTTTACAGCAGAACTGACTCCTCGTGTCTGCGTCGCTCCTCTGTCAAGAAGACAATTTATACCTGCTAGAAAGAGGCTCCCAGCAGTGTCCTGCTCAGGACCACCATCGTCCTCCCGTGAAGCAGTGGGTACATGTAGTTTTAGAAGGTGGAACCCAAAAGACCTGTTTTCTTTTACACTCCAAGCACCTGGGACTTCAGGCACAAGGACACATTTTTGAACCGTACCACCACACGTGCGTCCAGCTGACCAGAAGCCAAACCTGCGGCTTGGAAGGATGTGGGACTTTCAAGGGCAGAAGGGAGCCTGGGGAGGTTTGGGGCTGCAGATGTATTTAGAATAACCTTTGTGGACCCAAATGTTAGAATCCCGTCCCCAGATAATTTCCAAGTCTTAGGTGAGCTGAATCACATATTTATTGAGAAATGGACCCTCCTCACCCCTTAGTAATTTATTTTTCTGAAAATGGATTCTTTTGAGTTTGTACAGATTGCCAGTTTTTTTTGTCTGTCTGATCGGAAGGAGTTTATTCCTGTGAAATAACACATTCCATATCACTACACTACTAATTTCCAGGCAGCTATGCCTGTTTCTCTGGGGAGCCCTTGTCCCACAGGGTGCGAGTTCGCCATCCAGCCCTCGCGCCTGTAGGTTGCTCAGCCCCCGGTAAGCGCAGGTGGAAGCTGACCAACGGAGGGAGCGTCCTGCTTAGACCTTGGCGCTAAGCAGCCCCATGTAGCAGCAGCAGTGGGGGCTCAGATCTCCTGCAGAGACTCGGCAAGCTCAGCAGACCGGCTAGAAGGACGTCTGGCGCTCCTTTAAGTCACTGCAGATCAGAGAAGGAAGGAAGGAAGCACCTGAGAAACACTGTCTCGCGTTCACCATCTGTATTCTACCTCACACTCCATTGTGGGCTTTTTCCAGGACTCCCGAGCTGGCTCTGTGACTGTAAGTGTGGCAGACAAGCGGACAGGACAGCACGGAGGAGCCCGGGACCAAACCAGCAGCCAAGGACCGCCGGCGCCGCGCTCCGTCCCGCCGGGGTGCCGCCGCTGGCCCAGCGCGCGCCGACCACGCTCGCGCCGCGCTCCTCGGCGAGGGAGGCTGTGCTCAAAAGTCTGTGTGAAACCGACACTGGGGGTTGCAACAAGAGAATAAACTATTTAGAAACCACGCACGGGTGTAATAAAGGCTAGCGCGGACTCTCTGCGTGAAAGCAAGCTCCGCCAGCGAGCGGCTCGCTCCTTCCCAGAAGACGTTCGGGCACCGCTCAGCAGCAGACCTGACAAAAAAGCCCTCCAGGGCCCAGGATCCTCCCCCCCTCCCTGGCCACAGTCCTGGAACAAGCCCACAATTCCCAAAGTGTGGAAAAAAAAAAAAAAACAAACAAAAAAACATAGTCTGGTCACCATCCTGCCCTGTTACCGTCCCTCTCCCCCAATAATGCACTTCGTTTTGCTCAGTGCAATACCTACTACCAGTGCTGCTAAAACCAGGGACTTCGCTCAGGCACTAGGATGCTGAGCAGAGCCAAGCAATGCAAGGCGCTCTGTAGCCATATAGAGCAGCAAGAAGTGCTGCCTGACACCGCCAATTCTTCTCGCCGCCTCCCTCCCAGTGCTGGCGTGGCTCCTCCCGGCCCTGCTCAAGGGCAGGAATTGTCACCACGAGATCGATTTGATAAGTACAAAACCATATATAGCTCATTTTGACCAGAGATACTCTCTCTCCTTGGAGCCAGCTTTCTTTTTCTTTTCTTTTTTTTTTTTTTTTCCCCTCTTTTTTTCCTCTCTTTTTAGGCCGCTTTGAGCCTGAGGATGAGGGCTGCTGCTCTGCGGAGGGCGCGGGCAGGAGCTGCAGAGAGCCCTGCTGGCGCGGCCCGGGGCTGTTACAGGTAGCAGAGGCCGGTCCCCCGCCAGGAGTGGACCCGGGCAGCTCGTTCAGTAGCCTTCGTAGCCAACTGAACGCCCAACACACTGGAAGAAAAACAAAAACCTAGACCCAGTTCTTAGTTTCAGTACAGAAAAAGCCACCGGCTTTTGAGGACAGGCTTGCCTGGCCCGGCATCAGAAGGGATGAGGCGCTGCATTGACTGTTTTCCCCAAACCTTAAACTTCCCCTGACATTTGGAGAAAAGGGACGGAGCTCCCGGCCGCCCCGCGCAGCCCGAGCGTCCCTGCAGAGGTAAGGTGGAGGCCTGCTGGTGCCGTGCTGGTGTGGGAACGGGGAGCATCGTGTCTGCTCGGAGCACCCCAGGTTGGTGCCGGGCTCCCCCCGGCCCGGCAGGCAGGGGAGCGGGGCTGGGGTCCGCAGCAGGACCCCGGCCCCGGCGGCCGCACGCGAGCCAGGTTCCAGACTCAATGCTTTCCCCAGCACTTCACAAGCCTGCTTGGTTTGTCCACTGCATCCTCCCATACTTGGAATTTATGTAAATATTTATTTTTGTGTGGATACCATGAAGTAACAAACCTTTTACAAAATATGTAACCGCAGCCATTTGTGAAAGTCTTAATGTTAAAGAAAGAGAGGCAGAGACAATCGCTGTCCCAGAATTCTCTCTCTCTACGATTATAACCCAATTGGTGCCTCTGCTCCTGTAAGAGGCCCCGAAGAACATTTAGCCATAGGTTTGCCATCCAGTTCACCGAAAAAGAGGTTACCCAGGGGCTTACGAACAGATTGACATCAGCTACAGTTTGTTTAAAGTTTTATTTATACAAGTTTTAGCTGTCTTGACCAGATCACCTTTGAACTTGTCTTAGCATGTATTAAAGTTTAGTAGCTCTTACACTTTTTTAAACTGCTGGTAGAACACAGATGAGACTCATGGTTGCATAGGAAGGATGTTAAACAGTCTACCCTGTCACAACAACTGATGTTCATAACTTGCAGCTGAATGGTACAGACTCAGATTTCCAAAGCCCTGGTGACAGCCACATCTGTGACAAGTTATGAAACAAACGAGATCGACTACGAATTTCTCTGTCAGGGATTTTTTTTTTTCTTCTCATTTTATTTTTTTGCGAGCCACAGCTTTATGGTTTCTTTGGAGCAAGCTCCGCAGACATCTCAGTGCTCTTTACCTGATCTGCACCCAGCTGTGGCTCCTCTGCGGGCCAGGACTGTTTCGCAGCCACGTTCCTGTGCTCTCCCCAGGCAGGAAGGGGTCAGGATCTAGTCTAGGTTCTCAACAAGGAGTGAGCAGGAGCAGAATACAACAGCTTTCCAGATTTTCTGAGAGGTGAAAGGAGAATGCTGGGTTAGCAAATGGTCTGGATGTTTTTTTTGTTTAAGAAAAGCTAATCACGGATCGAGAAAATAGGCTTTTTTTTTTGGTGTTTTATTATTATTTTTTTTAAATACAACCATCCTGCCCTGGATGTGCGGTTCCCATGACGGTGTTTCTACATGGGAGAGCGTTCCCGGGATTCCGAGCAGATGTAACTCGTACCTCCCCGATCCAAAGGGCCACTTCCCTCCCACGGGTGGCTGTCGGATTTAGTACCAGTTCATTACAAAAATGCTGCTTTGAACTCAGAGGGTTAATATACTTTTGATTTGTAATTTTTTGTAAAACTTTTTACAAGGTAGCATAGTATTTCACCAGAATACCAACTACAATCCGTCCATGGTCTGATTTTTATATAATTTAGTGGTGCTTTAGAAACTTTTGTTTGGTTGTTTCGGAGCTGTACAGCTCAGTTCTTCGCCTGTATCTACCTAAGACCAATGTGAACCTTTGTATTTTTGCTCCTAATTTTGGACTCAGTGAAAGTGTACTGTTTACATGTACAGAACTCCCGGCCCCTGTGTGTTCTGCAAGACCTGCTGTTGAAGAGGAAGCTGCACCTCACCCGGTTCGTCTGCTTAACAAAGCCACAGACTCACTCACCCTCATTGACACACGTCCCTACCTTAAGGAAGACCCCACAGAATCGAAACGCCCTTTAAACAGCTTTGGGTTTTGCACAAGATATTATCACTTTTTTTTTTTCCTGTGGCCAATTTAAAGATTGGCTGCACTTCAAAATGAGAATTAATCTGAAGTTCAGTTCACTAAATAACCAGACCTCCAAACACAAATGGCATGGTCCTGCTATTTCACCATCTTCCTTCTGACATTGGAGGCACAAAGGTGAAAGCTGCCCAGCTCAATTTAGGGTCCAAACAATGGAGAAGCGCAATCGAGCCAACTGGGGGCTTGTGAGGAAGCAGGGGGGGGAAACACTCATCGGCATAATTGGAAACATACTTTAACTAACATGGTTAAATCGCCCGAGATGTTAATTTCAGATTAAAATGGTAGGAGAGCGTTCCCTCGGGAGACGGAGGGGCTCCAAAACGAAGCAGAAGATGGCTCTTCGGAAAGTCAGCGCTTTCCAGAGGGGCCAGAGAGAAAGCATATGGCACTTAATCCAGCTTTTAAGGTGACACTTTATTGCTTAATCAATTGATTCATTTCAAAATGATATTTTTGCAGATAGGCACCTATGCAACTTAATGTGGCTCTTAAGCAGATGAGCACTTCCTCCTCAACGAGCTTGATAAGAGTTATTTGTGTTATATACTGTGGATTTTTCCAGTAAATGTGGCTTAATATTTTAATTCTTAGAATGTGTGTCTATTATATATGTGATGCAACTTAATTCTGTTCTGTTTGTGGAATGATTAGCACAGGCCAACTCCCTGTTCCCCTCACTTAACAAAGACCAATGAGCTGTTAATCAAGCTGTTATCTCCATGGTATTACTTGCTAAATGCACTGATTTCATAAGTATGTGGAATCCTTTTTTTCTTTTGAATCTGTATATCATATATAAGACTGAATCTACTTAATAAACACTGTATAACAAAAAGGGCTCTCTCCTCAAAATCAACCCCAGCGGGGGCTGCTGGCTCCCCGCTGCGCCCCGCGCCATCGCCAGCCGCGTCTGCTCAGCGCAGCACAGGCGGAGCCCAGCCCCAGCCCCGCAGCGCGCGAGAGGTCAGTGTCATTTGCCACCAAAACGGCTTCTAAATTTAGGTCTTTTTTAAAAAAAAATTTACCATGCAATTATTTTGACATAAGCTGTGCTTTCCATTCCGTAACAGACAGCTGCAGTTACCGTAGAGAGCAGCGTTAGCACTCACAGGCGGGGATAGTCACGGATTAATGCTTAATTTATATTTTGACAAAATTAATTTTGTGAAGTGTCTGTTTTTTGTGGAAATATGGAGTTTTCATTGAAGTTTGTGGAAAGTTCTCCCTCTCCTCATGGAAAATACTGATTTTTCGTTATCAGCTTTATTCATTAAGTATAATAAATCTTTGCATCCATAAAACGTCTATCTCAAAGCGCTATGTAGATAAAATCTCCTGACCGGGCTCAGTGACTGGCTGAGTCAGGAGGGCCGAGGAAAGATGAGTCAAATCCGGTCACAGCTTTGGTGGAAATATCCCATTTTGACGTACGCCCTTACCTGTGATGCAGAATGGGCAGGACCTTCCCAGGGATTTGCTGCCGAAGCCTTGAGCGAGCAGCCAAAGGGTGCCCTGAACATTTGCACTCGTCAATAGTCAGCTGGGACAGCGCATCCCAAAATGGACCCTGCGTGTTAATTGCTGTTAACACACGTGTCTGTGTGCACACAGCTACTGCAGGTAATGCATGTCCCAGCACTTCCAGAACACCATTCAGTTTTAACACACAGCAAGCCCCTGGGGAAGCTTTGTTCCCAAAGTGAAAACCAAGCAAGGGAGGTGCTGCTGCAAGTCATGGACAGCAGCAGCAGCAGCAGTCGCGTGGCCGTGCAGGGCCCTTCCCCTACCTCTGGAAATTCCTGCTGCTGCTTCTGCAGCTCTGCCACGGAGAGCCTTGGCTGGGCTGTCCACTGCTCCACGGCACTGCAAAGCGGGATGCAAACAGCAGGCAGGAGACTGCCTTTGGAAGAGGAAATCGGTTATTTAGTAGATAAATGTCATGGAGGAAAAAAAAAATATTTATATTTGTTCTGTGTGAAATTCAGCCATTAATAACAGTTTTACTTTGAAGCCTCTGAGCTCCTCTGTTCTGCAGATAACTAATCCTGACATCACCCTTCACCACACCAATGAAAGACAACTGCTGATTTCAATTATTTAACAATTTCAAAGCTCCCTTAAGTAACAACAAAGTTTTTGCATTCCTTGGTTTTAGCTTATTTAAATTACCTGGGTATGTTTAAAGACACCCATGTTTGCAGACACAGGCTGCCAGTCAGGGCACCACCAGCACACCACCCCAAGCCACAGCCCCCTTTTCTCCTTCCTAAGCCCTTTTTTCTCCCTGCCAAGCTGGTGCCAAAGCAGCTGCTGACCCAGCCCATGGCTCCCCTCGTGAACAGGACCCCAGAGCAGCAGCAGCTGATGTTCAGCCAGCTGAGGTCAGGGGGTTTCTACGAGCCAGCTGCCTCTGCCGAAAGACTGCGGCGAGGACTGACGGCTACATGGAGACATCTCAGCTCCAAAAGCGAAGGATTCAGAGCTTTAACCTCCTCCTGTGCTTGGGACAGAGCTTCTCTTTGCACTCAGATGGAGCAAACATTCAGCTTTTGGTTTTGCTCCCCCCCTTTCATTCCTATCACTATTTTTAAAGCAAGCAGCCCAAGGAATGTGGGCTCTGTTACCACCACGCTCGTGCATGCGAACAGCCCAGAATTAATTGCGTGGTGGAGCTGAGAGCAGAGCACGGCCACGGCCGTTTTGCAGCACGACAGAGCCTCGTTACACGCTGCACTGCTGCACAGATCCGAGCACCCCCAGCAGCCCCACCACCCGCTGCATGAGATCGCCACCTGCCTTGGGAGGATCCACGCAGTGAGAGCAGAAGCGAGGCACGTAACGGGATCTTTCGTGTTATTCTTTTTAAAAATGCTTCCTACCTAGAAAAAAAAAAGAAAAAGAAAAAAAAGAGAATGTATCAATAATGTACAGATAGCTTCAAAAAAACCCACAAACAACAGTGTAATTGGTATCCCAATGTTGTGCTTTTGAAAACATTTCCAGATCCATTTACTCAGCAGCTTGTTAGGACAGCACCATAGCACACAAGCTGTACAACAGCAGGAGCAGAGGCTCTGCCCGGTGCTGCTGGGGAAGCCCCAGCACATCGCCTGCAGCCCGGTGCCACGGGGAGGCTGGTGGCTGGGGTCACCGTCACTGCGGAGGGGCTCGTGCAAACTTGGCTCCAGCAGCATCCCACACCCACACGGCTTCTGTGTGAGCCTTTCCAGCATCTACTTCCCAAGAGCCACGCAGTGTTTGCAGCAGGTGCATGGTCTTCGGTTATCTGCAAGTGTATAAAAAACAACGTGATGAGGCTGTGACAACAACACTCCCCCCTCTTTTTAATCATCTGAGCCCAGAAGCTCTGGAGCACTCCCAGTTAAAAAAAAAAAAAAAAAAAAGCAATATTGCCTTAAAGAGCACAGCGGATGATTTCAGAAAAAGAGGATTGAAACCACAAATGGAGGTTTTACAGAGTGTTTATTTTTCCAATACCACAAGGGACATACATGAGCAGGCCCCCCCGGAGGGCTCTGCAAACCAGACCGGTTCAATCTGTACACTACAGTGGCCCCAGAGGAGACAGAGCCAGAGAACCCCAGCTCTGCTCCCGATCTTTGGTAAGCAGGTTTCACACCTCCGCTCCGACCTCACTAATACTGCGTTTCAGCTCATCCCAGGGTGCGCGTGTGCACGCAGGAGTTGGTTCTCTCTCTCCTTCCACAGTATGAGACTGTCAGATGCACTAAAGATAAACCATTTGAGACTAAACTTGTTGCATCCCTCAGGCTTGCATCTCAGTTTAAAAAAAAAAAAAAAAAAAAGTGCACGGTGAAGGGAGGTAGGATAGAGCTAGAAAAGATACAAGCAGAAAAAAAATAAAAATAACCCCCCCACAATTCTTGCTACTGTGTGCTTGAAGAACAGCCGACTTTTGCCCCCGTTGAAGCAATTCACTTTTGGTAAGTAAT
The DNA here is from genome assembly GCF_965140915.1 of Aythya marila. Taxonomy (NCBI): domain Eukaryota; kingdom Metazoa; phylum Chordata; class Aves; order Anseriformes; family Anatidae; genus Aythya; species Aythya marila. The sequence continues at coordinate 907,805 of NC_139057.1, forward strand.
TACTCCGAGGAGGAAGAGAGGCGAGTTTCTGCTCTCTGCCAGCCCACGGCTGCACGAGGCCGTTCAGCTTTTTGCAGTGCAGCCCCAGCCGAGCGCTGGGAGATGCGGTTACAGCGACAGCTGGCAGCTAGCTCGGAGTGACCAGGAAAGCACACTCAGCTCAGCAAAGCCCCTCGGGTCATCCTCGAGCTTCTACATCACAGTCTACCTGCACAACACAGCACGGAGCCCTGGGCAGAGGAGGAGGCTGTCAGAACCGAGAGTCACCTTTGCATGTCGAGCCTCACGCTAGGTAAGACAGAATACAGTGGCTCTGACTACAGATGCAGATTAATAACTAACACCACTTTAATGCAATACTGCTGTAGAGCCCGAAAATCCAAGGAAAAAAAAGAACCCTTTATGTTCTATGTACATTACATCCATTTACAGAGTTGGCCAGTACTGTGTACAACATATAAATACATGATCAAACAGATGCATAGAGGATACTTACAGGAGCCAAATAATTCACTTTATACATCCAAGAATGAAAATATTTTTTAAAAAAGGAAAAAAAAAAAAATACTGCTTTAAATGTTAGATGATCGTCACACAGATGCACAGCTAGACACTTGCAAGTGGTCAGATGCTGTCACGTTAAGGTCCTCATTGCAGAGCTACAATACAGAGATCGCTGGCCACCTAAACGAGCTTCTAGGAACCTTTGACTTTCCCCACTAACTTGTAGCAACAGCCAGCCAAAAGAGGCAGTCACAGCAGCTGGTCCAAGAGTTCAGCCAGGCACGCAGTCCCATGGCCCACGCGTCTTCCTGCAGACCAGCAGAAGGCATTCAGGTGGCACGTGCCACCTATTTGCTTCTTGCATCCTCTCAGTTGGCTCCATCCAGTACCCGGTCAGCTGCACGCGGCTCCACCTGCAGAGTGCTTCGCTGGTCCCTCCGTCCACCTGCAGCATCCAGAGCCCGTGCAGAACCGTCTCCTGCAGAGCAGCTTTCTGCTCGCACTTACTGCACAGTGGTGCTGCCCACACAAACCGAGAATGGAGATGGCAGAAGGGGAGAGTGGAAGACTGTAGGGGCTAACCTAGCGCAGCCCTGAAATAGAAAACACCCTGTTCCAGTTCCTTTGGATGTAAAGATTTCCTCTACAGAGGGTCCACGGATTGCCACAGCAAACTGCCTCCCGGCCAGGTGTTAGCCTCAGCATGTGTACCAGAGCACAATCAGTATTTCCACAAGAGCGTTAAGCAGAAGGATGGCTCCAGTGGGGCGCAGCCCACAGACAGTGGAGTAGTTGTGAGCAAGGAAGGGTTTTGCGCTGTAGATTTCAGTGGGAAGGCAAGTCAACTTTCCTCACCAAAACAAAGTGTAACAGCATTTCTACTATAAACAGAATAGCATTTTGTGTACAGGTTTTAGGATCAGTCATTATCAAAATACACACACTGAATATACAATTTGTCCCATGGCCATAATTTATTATCTCACCACAAGGCACAATACACAAAGCTTAGAGGGTCCTATACAGTCGTCATGACAAAATGCCCCACAGCCTTTACACATAATCATGGCTTTAAGGCTGCACGAACACTTGAACGATATTTCTTCAACACTGCTGCTATCAGCAAACATCTGCACAGAAAGGGATGTATTATGGTTTGCAGCAAAGTTCGCTTTGTGGGTTAGCTGCATCATGCTTCCAGCAAGACTTCTGGGAAAAGCTGGAGTGTTAGATGAATAATTAAAGCTGGTGGAATTAAGCTGCAGCTTAGAAAGCTTCCCATAAAATGCCTGTTTGATATTGAACTGAGAAGGTATGGAAGAAGGCTCCAAAGGGTGATTGTGTCTTTTCCCTGGTTCCCTTGAAAACTTAAGAAATGGCAGGTCCATAACCAGCGGAACACTTTGCAAGTGCTCAGTTAGCTCCAGAGGGCTTTGTGCTGCTTCCTTCTGCTTCTCTCCACTGTTCTTGGTTGGGCTGTCACATGCCAGCGCGTTCTCATTTCTTATTTCTCCCATGGTGTTCACGTGCTGCTTTGAAGTCCATTCTTCCCTTACACCTGGCATTCCTTCTCCAGACGCACAGCTCTTGGTCAAAGGAATCTGTTTGCTGGGGGCCAAGGTCCCCATGTCTGAAACTTGATCTGAAGCCCTCGAGTGATGTAGTCTGACACTGGCGTTGCAAGGAAAACCAGAACCAAAGAGCTTTTTGCCTTTAACTCCAATGTAATTTTTATTGGCCGGTGTACTCCCTGTCTTATTTGGACCAAGAGAATTCACATTTGGAGATAAAAACGGAGGCTCTGGAGATGGGTTCAACTTCTCAGGACTTTTATTTGTGATAACATTTGTTAGTGGGTTGCGCTGCGGCACCCGATGGGTCTTGGACACTTCCTTTTGCTCTTCAAAGCTACAGGAAGAAAACTTTCTTTCCTGAGGGCTCATCTCTTCATGCTTCTGAGAGGCACTTGCCACATTTACTAGTTGGTCTTGGCAGCTTAAAGCTGAGTCAATTTTGGAATGTTTTTCTGGAATAGACTGATTCTCCATATCCTCTGCTCTAGGCACCGCTGCCCCTGGTCCCCGCTTCTTTTCCTGGGGATCTACAGATCTCACTGAGTGGAAGTCATCACTCCTGCTTAGGGTGCTTGTCTTCATTTGTACATCTGGAGAAGATTCTTTGCCAAAATAGCAACTGCTACCTCTCTCCACTTGCACGGAGAGGCTTTCTGACTGCTTGCCTGCAGGCGGTTGTGTAACTTCCAGCTTGACACTGGCTTGAGATCCTGGGATGACTTCTTCCAGTGGACGGTTCCCCTTAAGCAGCTGCATCACCAAAGGGTTGTTGGTTTCAACAGAGGATACGGGCCGAGCAGAACCTGACAGCCTCTCGGATTTTGGGGGCAATGGTGCATGCAGCCCCCATCTCTGAGGTGGAGGTGCAGCACTCGTCTCTGTGACCGAAGGGAAGTCCACAACATAGGCCAGACTATCTGTTTCCACAGGTAACTTCGATCTAACTCTATCACGTCTCTCAGTGTTGCTCTGACAGGAGTCTTTCCTTGCTACCTCCCTGCAGTTGACACTTCTGAAACATATATCCATCTCTACGTTCTCATCAGCTACGTCAGCTTCAAAATCCGAAGCAGTATCTGTTGTCTCACTGTGTGTACTCCGTACTTCATCGTCTCCATTCAGCTTGAACTCTTGAGTCGCTCTCAGTGGCTGACACACATCTTCCGATTCTGTTCTGGGGCACCTCTCTCTAGGCTGCACAAGTTTTTCAGAGGTATCTATCCTATTCTGAGAAATGAAGTCCTCACATAAAGAGGATTTCACCAGAGACTCTGTATTCTGTTCCTCATTACTTGTTTTGCCATCACTCTCTTTCTCTGCCTGCAGATGTGTGAACTGATACCGTGCAGGCATTACTTTCTCCACTCCGGCAGTTACTGTTCTGGAGTTATCGCTATCGTTTCTCGCGCGCTGTTCCACAAATGTTTCAGAACCATTACATCTAAATCTAGATATCACTTCTGGCTCATGGCATTCTTTACCACCTGATGACAATTCTGGCAGAAGAGCAGGACAACTGGATGAATTTTCCTTTACATCAGAAGGATAATCCAACTGTACTGGGGGAGAGCTACCACCTTTGAGTTCTGACGGAATCCCATCTCCTGTAGGGCTGATCACAGCTCCCTGTACCTGAGAACAAGACAGACCGTTTACTGGAGGAACCAGGCATTTCAGCTTTATACTTTGCCTCTCCTCTGATGCAACACAAGCTGGGGTTTCAGTCCTTGCATCACAGGGGAGCTGTTCAGGGTTCTCCTCCCGCCTCTCCAAAGTTGCACTGTCAGACGATGACCCAGTCACAGCATCACAGAACTGCCTTCTAGGTGAGCCATCCACGGGCTGAGCTTCCCCTGAGCTAGTGCCTGCAGCGCGCTCCGGAACGCCGCTTCCCTCACGCTTTGAAGAAAAGGAGTCTTGTGTTGAAGAGGCAAAGGAATCCGCGTTAGCTGCCTGAGCAGCCATCTCAGAGTCAGCCTTTTCTCCATTTAGACGGAGAGACGGCAGTAATTGTGTTCGTTGTAGATCTGACGAACGCTTTCCATGAGTTCTCTTTGATCTCCTGTGCTCTGTGTGGCTGTTGGATTCTCCTCCGCCACCTCCTTCGTCAGTGCTGCTCCCTCCGCCTGGGCCACCCCCACCTCCGATGGCAGCTGTAGCAGCTTCTCGCTGGGCTCGGGCCTGCAGAGCACGGGCTTTAATGTCTGCGAGTGTTCGGGCCCCGCTCCTGCCCCGGCTGGAGGGCTCCGTGTTGGGGATGATCCTGGGGCATATTTGGTAAGCTGGCTGACCTTTAACCACCCAGGGTGGTTTAATACGTGAAAGTTGAATCTGAAAGAAAGAGAAAAGCACTTAGTGCTAAGGCTCGACTATTTTCAGACAGTGAAATGCATTTTATTAACATCTGTTCATCGTAAGTCTTGCTATGAGAATTCAGTATAAAGAGTTAAAATTCCAACTTAAAAACAAACTTTGGCAGAGAAGTAGCACGGCTCCCGTAACCTCTGCTTATGCGCTCTGTCACGCGACACGTAAAGCTCACTTAGCATTAACACTGCTTTACCAGAGCCAGCAGATGAATATGAAACGGGTGGTTTGCTTTCAGAGCTTTAGAAATCAAAATGGTCTCCTTTACATCAGGATGACTACTCTGAAGCTAGCAAGATGGATGCCTCTAGTTAAAACAGCAAAAGTGAGAAGGAATACTTTTCTGCCCCCAAAGGAAAGGAATTGGGAAACTACACGTGATAAAGAACACGATTTGAAGGTCTCTTCTGCAATAAGTCAGATAGTTTCAAGAAAAGTGATTTCTGTATTCGCAAAAATGCAAACTAACAGTCAAGGTTACCCTGCGCTCTTGTGCAAAGACCTTGGAATGATTTTCCATTCTTTGCCCTTCTAAACAAGATAGTGACCTGTGGTAATCCGAGGTACTTAGCCAGCTCTGCCAATGAAACCCTGGACTACTTCTGCTAAGATGACAACACTTGACATTTCAGTAATGTTTTGATGCTAATAAGCATGACAGCCCTGGGATACCAAGCAGCTATAATTCTCTTTCCTACCCGGATGGGTGGGACTTTTGGCTCCTCTTTAGTAGGCTGTGGCTTTTCTGGGTGAACACTTTCAATTGTGTTACGAAAGGACTGACGATCTTCAAGCCGGGGCTTCTTTTCGGGGAAGGATGCAGAGGCAGCCTCCTCAAAGCATTTCCTCTTCTGGTCCTTTGACTCCCGAGCTGAGTTCTCCTGGGGCAAACTAGGAATTCTGCTTGCAGCTGCCGATGACGGATCTTCCGATTTACTGTGCGACTTGGAAGTTTCTGGAGAGAGATGCAGTTCTGAACTCTCTGGATTCAGTACTGCAGTAGAAGTGCTTGTTGGATCATCTTTCTTCAGGTCCATCTCAGGTTTGGTCTCTTTACGAAGAGAGGAATCTGGTCCCACAGAGGCAGTCTCTTTGGAGGCCTCCTTTTGCTCAGATTCACGTAATTTGTACAGGCTCCTCCTGGCTCTGCATCGCAGGTCGGCCCGGGAGCGTTTCTTGAAGTGCCCGTCTCTCTGCCGTGTAGAAGGACCACGTGACAATCTTGCTTCTCCTTTAACAGACAGTCCTGTCCTGTTCTCAGCATCTTCTTGCACCAAATTCTGTTCCTGGGATTCTTCTTGGGTCAAGCCCAACCTATAAGGCAAACATAAAAACTAGTTAGAAGCTAAAGCCCATCCTAATTTAAGCATTTCATCTATTATTTATAGCTGTACTGTCACCACTATACATAGTAACATACACATTACAAAGCAGAGACTCATCAAAACCTCATTAAGTCAGTCTGCAATGAGATAACCTGTACATCTGCTATCCCACATTACTGTCACAGGGAACGATGAAAATCAGAAAATGTAAAGATCTGATGGAAAACAAATAGTATTCACTTGTCTCAAAAACAAAATAAATAGGCTATAAAAGTCTGCTCTGACCAAGCCAATTCCACTTAAGGATTCCCCTGAAGCAACAGTCCGAATGATTCACTCCACAACTATATTTTTACAAGGAGTTCATGGTGCATCTTCTCAGGTAACTACAAGCAGAAACACTCTGCCGCCTTCATAAGCATAGATAAAACAGGACAGAGGAAGCAAAATTTATTACCTTTGTCCGTAGTAGTCCTCAAAGAACTTCTCCTTCCATTGTTCCACTCTCTTCTCCTTTTCCATCTCCTGCCGAATTCGAACTTGCATTTCATGTGTGAATTCACCTACACGAAAGCAAGATACTGAAATTCAGTTCCAAACAAAATAAATTTTGCAAATGTAACCTTTTTTTGTTTTAATAGTATAGTACAGCAGCTCTCTCTCTCTGAAGGCCATATCTTCTGTTATCATGCTGCTCTCCACCCTATTACGGATCTACAAGCCGCCTGCAACTACTTAAGGAGAGTCACACAGCCTCAAGCAAATCTGAAAACAAAACAAAACAAAACAAATTCTGTTTTACCAGATGTAGGTCACCATTTAACGGAAGATAAGTCTAATGTTACTTTACACCTCCACCACTCCATTCTGAAGGTCCCATGGCACCTAAGGAAAACACATCTTTGATTTTAACAAAAAAAAGAGATAAAAATTGGGGGCAATACAGCCAGATATACAGCCAAACTGGACTGAATTTCCATTTGCTAACTGTAAGAGGAAAAACAAAGAAAGCCCACGAAATGATTACCCATTCTCCAACCACAGAAGCAAGCAAACCTACTCACCATCAGCTAGTCTTTCTCTCCAGCTCTGAGCAGCATGGGTGAAAAATTCGTTATTCAGAGCACTGCCACTGAGACGCATCAGCCCATCAGCCCCAACCTAAGAGGACAAAAAACAGGTCAAAGAGAAAACATTTGCTTCAGATGTTCTGCAAGCTAGAGGCTACACGGCGAGTGGAAAACACTCAAGTGCTGCACCTCCATACCTGTCTGTCAACTTCTGGAAGGAGGTAAAGAAGCTGCTGCTGGAAGTGCGATGGGAGCGCGTTAAATGTTCTGGAGTTTATCAGAGCTCGCAGGTTTGTATTGACAAGAATGGAACCCGGTGTTTCGAAGTCAATATCCTCACCCCTGTTTCGTTTCATTTGCCCTGTAGTTTAAGGACAGGCAAATAAGATAAACATTATTGTACAAAAATGTTTCAACATTATCGGCAAAAACCCCACAACACAAACTACTGCAGCAAAATGAGTAAAGACTGTAATGTTCAAGTGTGAAGAATGGCTCTCTCAGCCATGCTAATTAATAGCAAGCACGCATGTGGGATTTTGATACGAGGTCATATTTTTGTCATGTTCAGGTACAGTTCTTGATACTGCTTTTCAGACTAGACAAACTTCTCAACAACTGGCTCGCTATAATTCAGAGAGGAAGGTCCAGATGAAGAGCCTTAAGAATGTCGTATGTCCTCCAAAGGAAGAGAACCCTGGTGTTCTTTTCTCGGAAATACACAGACTTCAACATTGCCTGCTTTTATGGAGGATTTTCTCCTAACTTTAATCAGGAGCACTTACCAGCTGTGGGCTTTCGGATACCTCTCAGTAGCTGTGGCGGATCCCTGTTTATTTCTGTTCTGCTGCGCAAGGTGGTGTTGCACAGGGCCAAAGAGCTGCTGCTACTGCTGGATGTGCTACTGCTCTCCCCATCAGCATGCCTTCCTGTGAAGCCTAAAAGCAAAACAATCTCACAAAAACATGCAAAGAACAGCAGAAGCCCAACTTGCAGAGTGGTTTTAGCATACCAAAATTACCTGCTAAGAACAAGTTTCACTACTACAAGGTTTTGTCCAGTTACCAGCTATTTTGATGGAGATAAACATATACTCAACAGCACAACTCAGTCACATGCATTCTCAGCAATTGTTAAAGAAGTCCTCAGTCAAAATTAAAATTAGGGACTACTGATTAAGAGCTAACTACAGAGCCATTGCAAAAATCACCAAAACAAAAGCAATGCTCACCAGATGCAGACTCCATGTGTGCCCCATTTACTTTCAGCGGTGTTAAAACAACACGTGGCAGCATTACACCGGTCTTTTTCTTTTGTTTGGTTGTCTGTGGTCCAGAAAGAAAACAAGAACAAAACAAAGACAGACATTACAGAAAGACAGGTTAATCTTCCATGTACCGTATTTCCCAAGTAAAGAACCACCCAGATCCTAGGTAAATCTTCAGGTGTCAGTCATTAATTACATTTACAAATAGCGGAGTATTCAAAATTACCTCCTTGTATATGATCCCTCCATGTCATAGAAACTCCCTGCCTAAGGAGACATGCCCGTAACTCTCCCCGAGGCACCTCTGCACACCTAGTCCCTGTCATGCTAATCCCAACAGCATGCAGCAATGAAAGCTTCCCTTCGGAGGCTTTTTGTTTCCATTAGTCCCACATTTTCCTACCTGTGAGGCTGTTCTGCTGCTCTCCCTGGCAGTAGAGGATGCCTTGCTCTGAGATTCAGTGGAACAGGAAGCATTAGAGGAGGTTTCATCAAGAGACACTGAAATAGACGGGCACTCGTTCAGACCCAGAAGTAGATGCTTATAATTTAAGATTAACGTTATCAGACACTTACCATCATTATCACCACTCACAGTGCTTGCTTCATTGGACTCGCAGCTCTCTGCGTCTGCTGTATCCTCCAGTTCATCCCCTTCTGGCACAGACAGATTTCGAGACCACTGAAGAGCATCCTTCTAAAGGGGTAAACAAAGCTCAGGTGACTACAGTCCTTCCTCCCAACAACTACCACTTGAGCCAATGGGAACAGATGGTTTAGTGGATGTAGCTTTTAGTTTAGATTTTTTATCTTCCCTATTTTAATCCCTTTCATGCAGTAAGATATTTTTAAGCATGTTTAGGCTCCTAATGGAAAGAAGTCATCCTAACTATCAGCACGCTTCACAGACATTTCCTAGCACGCTTCACAGACACTTCCTAGATGAATAACTCAAATATATCCAAAACATGTAAGGTTAACATATCACGCTTTTCTGCAAGAAACAAGCAAGCACTTTCTAATGAAGAGAAACATCTCATTCTTAGTACTAAAAGAACAGGTATCACCAGAATTATCAACTACTAAGATAGCAAGCTTAGTAGATGCATTTACTACTTGTATAGTCAAAGCCATTTCAATTCCATCTGTTTGCAGTAAAGTATGACAAATTAACAAAATTTTCTGACAGCAGGAAAAAAGGATGCAAACAAAATAGCCAAAAATACCAGTGCCTATTAAGCTGATATTTATCAGGGAATCCAACAGTACAAAACAATGCAGAAGAAAAGCCTGAGACCAGAAATATTTTCAACATTTATGATTACTGGGACAATAGACTAAAATAAAAAACATTTCAGAGGGACCTTGAGATGTGAGGAAGATGGTGATGCTAACTGTACACAGGATGCAGTGAAACACCATCCACCCAGAGAAAATGAAAATACATTTTCCAATTGAGATTTTACTCGGAGCTACAAGTTCTCAGACCAATGTAATTTATTGGTTGGCCTTGTGGCTGTCGGAAAAGGAGTGAAACAGGACCATTCTGATAATCAGCCACCTGAGTTGAACTCCAAATACTGGAAGAAGAATTTATCTTGAGCAATTCAAGAAATAATAAGGGGTTTAAAATGAATATATCACCTATGGCTGAATATAGCCGAAAGATACAAACTAAAGTGAAATAATGAATTCCAGACACACTTTCAGAGGATGATCTCAGATGCAGCACATTCAGCTCATATGATGCTCAGTAACAGTTTAGCACGCAGCTATGCATTACAAGCAGAGCTTGCACCTTGGCCTTCAACTGAGAGTAGAAACTCAACATTTACCTTGAGCGTGAACAGGCTGATCCGTCCAGGCAGTTTGTAGAAGAGGCCATCACCTCCCCTTGAATTGGAATGGAGCATGGCATTGAGGCAGGCCAGGGGAGAAGTGCCACTGAAAAAGAGGAAGGCAGGAAAGGGACTCAGACAATAACTAAAAAAAAAAACAAAACAACAAAAAACACCAGAAACAGGGGCTGATCAAGAAAACGGCCTGAAAGATCTCTTTAAATTAGCATCATTTATCTGACTTAGGAGAATAAAGATGATACTTATTAACCTTATGGGATAGGCTCTTCAGTCAGGATAGTATTACTGTTTTCCTGTTTGACCTGTAATTAGCCTCAACACATCACAGTAAAACAATCCGCAGAAAACAGGAAACGCGCTGATTTTGAAGTTACTCCTGGTCATTATTTTAGCCATTTCTAACTTGTATTATTCCTTTTTTGCTTCAAATTTTCAGGACTGGTTTGAATTTATTAAAAACCAGATGTACTCAGCAGTAGAAAAACACAAAGTCGGCAAAAATTATACACATTTCTGAAACGTCTCTCCTAATAGACAGGACTGCACTGGCAGGGTTGGATAGAAAAGTTCTGATGAACTGATTTGTCAAGTGCTCTGTACCAGCCTGGTTTTGCCATTTGTGATTAAAGCAGCCTACGCTCACACTGATGGAACTTCTGTGCATGTGAATCTCATGTTTTCCAATAAGTCACACATGTGCATGCAGAAAGTTACCTGGAAAAGACATTAAAGCAATATTGATTTCAAAATTATTAAAAGTGAAACTGAAAATTGGACTGAGACAAAACATTTCAAAGAAAATCATTCTCAAATTGAAAACTGCACTTAGAACAATTTCTGTTTCCACCCTCAATGCATTTGGTTGTTGGGTGTTTATTCACCAGCCTCAACAACAGAGGAAATTACCCTCGATCATTTTTAGATACTATGAAAAAAAATTTCCAGCCTTCTGGCCTGTTAGTGCTTTCCCTTCTGTATTTAATGGAACACCCAGCAACCCAACCAGACACAGAACACGTTTTCTTAGAATGGCAAAAAAACACCCAAACCCCCCAAAACAACAACAAAACAAAAAAACCCAAACCATACTTTTTCGCCCAAAGAAGGAAAAAAAAGAATAGTTAAAACTTTCCCAGGAGGCAGAATCCAGCTCCGGTGTTGGATGCCAACGTCCCAGCTCATGCACGGGGCACGTAGGACAACCAGGGGCCAGGACCCTTCCGACGGGCTGGCGTTACCCCGGACCAGGACAACACTGCCTTAAATTGATTCAAAGGGAAAACCACATCTTGAGTCGCCAAGCCATTTCCTTCAGGAAATGGAGTTTCAGGAAGGCCTTTTATTCAAGGACCAGGAAAGTCTGCCGCATATTTAGCTAGACAGGATCACTGCCTGCATTCTTTGAACAATTATGCGGTGAAGAAAACAGTCTTTGCTTAAAGCAGAGAATTAATAACGGGAAGAAAACAGACATCCCAAAGGAAAACCACCAGCCTCTAAACAAATGATGTAGCTTGGTGGGGTTTAGCATGATGCATGCTACCGAGTTGGGTCCTTAGCTACCTGCTGTGACAGGTCACTTGTTAAAAACAGGGAGAACATCGCAATAACTAATGTCTGAGAAAATGGATCTGCTGTTACCTGTAGCACAGGACAGCCTGTGCACATAGGGCTTCAGCTAGCTACCTGCTTGAACAACAGGGCTGATCTGAGAAAGGTGCAGGCTATTGATTAAAACAAAGATATATGACAGTTTTCATTAAAAGCCTGCCTCAGGGCTGTGATACCACCACCCGCATCCAAGCCACAGAAGACCTACTCGGTAAGGATCCCAAGCCACAAGCTTCCAGCAGCTCCAGTACTGATGCAGCAGCACGGTGGCACAGCACCTCACCAAACAATGGTAACTCCCACGCACAACACCTCCTCGTGCATCAAAGTTTTTCACTATTCAAACCACCACAGCTGTTTCCTGACTTCGCATACAAACACGGAGCAGAAACAAGATAACGCTTGGAGTTGCTGGGTCCCAGAAGAAATTAGTTTACTTTCTGTAGCTGGTTGAGTACAGGTTCAAAAAATGCAAACCCAATGGTGGGAAACAGTCTGCAGAATCAAGGCGAGGAGGTAAACGTGACTAGAAAAAGTCTGCACATCTGCAGAAGTCAGTCAATAGGCTGTGGATGGAAAAGACTGCTTTTTCTGCCACTGGTCCTCAGTGGCAGAACTCATGCAGAACCTCAAATCCTCATCCTTTCTTTTTTTCTTTTTGGTGGGGGGCCACACGGCACTAACTGAGGCACTTGGACTGTCACAGCTACTTATTTTCTTTGATGTGCAAGACAATCCTTATTTTCTACTGGCTCACAGAAACAGAGGTCCACAGGAACTTAACCAAAGAAAATAATCTCCCACTCCTGTAGCTTCCTAAATTCCATATCAGTTTTTTTCCAGATTGAGAAGGACAATGCACAATGTCAAGAGCCACAACAGTGTAAGCAGCACTACCACAGTGCTCAAAAATCTGAGCAGAAGCCTGGACAGTAATATAAAACAAAGGAGACTTTTCTGAGTCTCCTACTATATAACGTCTGCTCTGGAAATGAAGCATCAAAGGAGACAGAACTTAAACTTACTAAACTAGAGCTGCAATAGTAGAACGTACCAGGAGCTACTTATGAGAGAAACACGAGTGGCAAACACAATACAGGAATCAGAGCAGCAACAGGCATTTATTTCACAATAGGTGGATGAAGGGGGCTCTGTATGTTATCAAAAAATCCAAGAAAAGCTTCCAGTTATTGTCAAAGAAAAAAAAAAAAAAAGTATATAAATGTCTGTAATGTAATCTGAAATTACCATGCTGGCAGAGAAAGAAGGAAGAAAAGTGGGCTAGAGATGAGGCAGGATCACACGAAACAAGCCAAGGCTTTGTATGAGGCCTCCTCACCCTCCATGCACAGTTTTAAATGAGATCCCCAATACTAACCTCATTTCCTTTAGTCCTTCAGCCTCTATGACCTGCAGAATCTGTTTTGGGGTCATGGGAGCATCCGAGTAGTTTTCCAGCACCTGAAGAGACAGAAACAGTGGGTGTCATCACAGAACTTGCTTCTGAATTCACGGAACTGCTCCATAAGCTGGGGTTCAGAGACAAAGAAAGTTCTATGTGGCACAGCATTACCTACAAAAGACGTGCTAAAAATTTCAGGCTACCTCAAGATGACGGTAAGCATTACAACAGCCTCACCTTCACTTGGTCCCTGATCAGCAGAAATATGAACATGAAGAAGAAAAAAGCAGGAGAATTCAGCTTTGACCCCGTAACAAGAAAGCCAGTTGGTGCTTTACCAGACTTCAACCTGCATTACACCACGTTGCTACCACATCCAGCCTTCAACACTGTGCTTAGAGACCCTCAAGTGATGTAAAAGTTCTCCCTACCTCTCAGCAGAGAATCCAGTACTTTTCTGGCAATAACAATATCACTGCCCAACTATGTACTTCTGAAGCCTACCTTCCTTGGATTACTGCATTCATTTCAGCTTCGCTCCATCTCCAGAGTCAGAATTCTTGTCAGAGAAGGACAGAACTCAGAAAGGGACTACGATAACAGCAAAGGATATGGGAAAAATTATGGGTAGACACTAAAAAGATTTGGACTGCTTGCCTTTGAAAGCAAACGAGTAAAGTCAGGTATTAAAAAGGCAATAAAATAAATAACATCTCATCCTTTCATATATCATAGGAAGAGCAGAATTGCCACTTACACATGAAGGATTAAAGAGGCTATTCATTACTTTTAAAGCCTGTAGAACTTACTGCTCCAAAGGATCTAGAAATAAGAATTTCAATGACACAAAAAGAGGACCGGACTTTTCTGTGATAAGGAGATTATCCACAAAATCAGGAAACAAAGACCAAAAGAAAGCTGCAGTAGATGTAAACCACCACGTTTCTTTGGAAGCAGATAACCCCACAACTCCCTGACACTCTCTGCCTCCTGTCGAAGCAGACAGTGCTGCTCCCTGAATGCAAGAGTCTGATACAGCAGACCTCTGGGTCTGGTTGAGCATCAGGACTGCACCACAGGCGTGTGACGTGGCCCGAAACAGCCAAGAAAAGTGGCCACAGGTATTCAGCCTGGAACTTTCTGATCATAATCATGATCTAAATTCCCCAAGTGTAATGGCTACGGTGATGCACAATCCTGATTTTGTTTGTCACCAGGCTTTAGAGGGCTCCACAACCTGATACTGGCTTTCAGTTTGACTTGAGTGAGAAGCAGCAGAGGAACCCAAATGCCCCAGTTATATCAGCAGCATCTGGAACTGAGTCACTGCAGCAACGAGTCAAGGCACAGGGACTGCTGCCTGCCTTGTGGGGCTGTGTGAATGGGACACTTCCAAACAATGCCATGCAGGGGACCACTTGGGTCTCCATCCCATCTCCCAACCTCTGCAAATAGGGAAAAAACAACCTCACGTTACTGTAGGGATCAGCCACGGGTTTTGATTAAGGAACTTCTTAAACGACATCCGCCCTATATGGATTTTTCAGATGCTTGAAGATCACACGAATAAGTGATGCTAACCTGGTAGGGGAGAACTACAAACCCTGAGATAACACACGGTGAAAACACAAAGTGATGAGCTATACTCAAAGAGTAAACAATTTTAATTCCCTGCCAATACGGCTCCATCACACTTTTTCCTTCACTAATCAGAAAACCTCCGCAGGTTACCATTCCTCTGAGCCTCCCTCGGAATCTGTCACTGCCCATCACTCCGAGGGGACAGGCTGACGAGGGGAAGCACATCGCTGCAGGGGCAGATGCAAGATCCACAAAAGGGAAGCTGCCTGTTCTGAAAAAAAAACAAGGAAATTCTTCACAGCTTACAAAACCTCTCTCAAGTGTCAGACACAGCGCAGCCTAAAACTGAGCATGAATGAGCATTTACATAAAGATAAAAGAATCTGCGCTCAGGGGAACAATTTCCAATCAACAGCTATATTAAGTGTACAGACTGCTTAACGCAAGCGCTGGGAGAAGATCCTGCCTCGTTAGCCAGCAGAGCCCAGCCTCCAGCAGCCATACCCCAACCTGACCCTGCCTGTGCCACGTTAATCCTGCAGCACAAGCGACACCGTAACCAACCCACGAGGATTTTCCCCTCCAGGATTTGTAGTACTGAGAGCCAGGGGTTCCTGTGCTGGAGCCTTACATCGCTCCCCACACCAAATCAGCCGTGTTGGAGGTGTTTGGCACTGACAGCACTTGTCCAACAGTTCCGTGGCTCTGGGTGTTCGAACGGATCTTTGAAGGCTTATTTTATGGGATGTGCATGATATTAGCTCTGTAGGGGCAGCAACACTAAAAAGCACTTTTGCCTGTGATTCTCGGAAACACTGAGAGGAATGCAGAATCCAATAGCGTGCGTCAGAAAGGAAAATTAAAAGCATTTTGACAGGGAGCATGTGTAAGCCTAGTGTTAAATAAAGATCTATTTTTAGTGGATTTACAATCAGTCCTGCAAGCTGGAAGTGCAGCTACGCAACTGCAGGTCTCTCTAAGTAGATAATCTAGGAGGAGATGGTTCTATTTCTGGTTCTTCAATGGCTCTAAGATGCTGCTGAGGCTTAGCCATCTCACGCACCTACTGTGATGTGCCCGAGGCTCTAGCCAGAAGAGCAGTAGGTGAGATGAGCAGTGTTTGTGAAGAGATCCCTTCCCCATCGCTCCACGAGGGCGGGGAGGTACATCAGGAAACGGCTTCTTAGAAACCCAGCAGCATGTGGTGTTCTGGGCAGCCCATAGATAGGGATCTTTCATCCCTCAGAGCTCAGGACATTTGAACGAGAGGGGATTTGGTACCAGATCACCCAGCGCTGCTCCGGCCACAAGGTCGCTACCCACTGAGCCTCCCAGGGGCGCAGGGTGCGGCCCCGCAGCGCCGGCTTCCCGCACCCAGGCTCTGCAGAGGTTCACTTGCACCCTTTTCCAGTTTTTCAAGCGACGTCACGTGGGTCAAAAACATTATCATTTTCACACAAAAAGATTATGCAAGTTGCTGGAAGACGGATGCCTGTCTGATTAGGTTTCTCCCTGGCAAGCAGTGAGAACACACTCGGATATCCAAACCAGTCTCACACAGGAGAGGCACCAAGACCCTATTGTAGGACACGCTCGGTGCAAGAGGTGAGCCTCAGCTGGACTCACCCTTGCTGTCCCCTCCTGATGTTTGTACAATCCAAGCCATAACCTCACCGGGTTAAAACATCAGAACAACACAGCCCAACAAACCAAACGAGCCAGCAGAACACCCTCAAGCCCAATAAATCCCTTCCTCCATAGCGAGCAGGCCCGCATCCTCGCAGAGCAGAGGCTGAGCATCGCTATGGAGCTAACGGCAGCAGGGATGGGATCACTGCTCAATCCATGCGCCAGCACCTGGGATCTGCAGAGATCCCCCTCAGGGTGCCCTGAGGACAGTGGCTGCTGCCCGGGGACCAGGAGTGAGCTGTGGTGCTCAACGCACACCAGCAGGACAAGAGGAGCTCACTTGTTCATTCACCTTCTCTACCTGCGAGGTGTCCAGGCTGGGTTTGTCGCGTTCCCTTGCTCGCAAATTGGGGTGGGGATGGATTCAGCTTAAAGGCTTGACGGGGAGAAGCTGGGGTGGGCAGAGAGCAGCAAGGAGCCGCCCCACCGCTGCGGGCACCGCTTGGGAAGTTGGAGGGGGCTCCACAAACGTCCCCAGAGCACCGACACCAACCCCAGGGCTCAGCCCAGCTCCTGGCACGCCCAGCCCCACGCTCTCCCCGTGCTGGGACCCCGCTGCCCCTCGGTACCGGGAGCAGCCCCCTCGGTGGCAGCACCCCCGGGGCTCCCCACAGGCCTCTCCCGGGGGGGCTGCGGGGCCGGGAGGAGGCCACCAGCGGCCGGCTCCCAGCGTGGGGCAGCTCCGGGCCCCTCGGGCTGCGGCTGGGGGGGACCGAGAGGACCCCGGGCACCCCCTGGGCACCCCCTCGAGCCCGGGGCCCACCCCAGGAGCCCCCCACCGAGCGCCGCGGCCTGGAGGCGGCCCCGAGCCCGGGACACCCCCGGTGTTGTGGAACCCCCCCCAACCCCCGTTAGGCCCCCTCAGCCCCGGTTCGTCCCGGTGGGCCCGGGGGGGGCCTAGAGGCGCTCCGGGGGTGCCGCCCCCGCCCCCCTCCCGTTCTCCCAGCCCCGTTTCCCCCCTCACCAGGCGGGCGGCCTCGGCCCACGTGCGCTCCTTCTTCCTCCGCTGCTTCATCTCCTTCATCCTCCTCCTCCTCCTCCTCCTCCTCCCTCCCGCGCGGCGCGGACCGTTAGGCGCGGGCGGGCGGGCGGCGGCGGCAGCAGCGGGCGGGCGGGCGGGCGGCGGCGGGGGCGGGGCGGGGCCGAGGTGAGGCGGCCGGGGGGGGTGGGGGCGGGGGCGGGCGGGGCGGCGGGGGCGGCTCCGGGCGCTACGGGAGGAGGCGGCGGCGGCGGCGGCGGCTCGGGCCCGGCATAACAACGGGGTCAAAGGGCTCGGAGCATTGGGGGGGGGGGGAGGAGGTGAGGGGGGAGGAGGCGGGGCGTAGGCGACGGTGGCCGCGCCGGGACACGGGAGGGCCCCGCGCGCCGCCAGGCTGAGGGGAGGGGCCGCGCGGCGGGGCTGGGAGCCGTTTGAAGGAAAACAAAGCGCGGGGGGTGCTGGGAGTTGTAGTTCGCCGCGGGGCATTGCGCTGCTAAGGCAGGAGGAGCGCGGACTACAACTCCCAGAGGGCGCCGCGCGTGCGCTGCGCGGTATGGCGGGCGGGCCGCGGGCCTCGCCTGGTGGCTGAGGGGCGCTGAGGGCCCGGCCTCGCCTCAGGCCGCGGAGCGGGACCGGCACCGGGCACGGCCCCACCGGGGGCACCGCCGCGGCTCGGGGGCGTTTGGCTCAGCGCCTGGCGGCCCCGCTGCTCGCCCCGAGGCTTCTTTAGAGCACGAAGTCCCCGCGCCCGGCCGCCCCCTCACAGATTAACGGTGATAACGGGCGCGCTGCGGTGCCCCGAAGCTCTGTGTGGGGGTGGCCCTGAGCTGCTGGACCGAAAAGGTGGTACAAATAAATACAAAACGTGAACGTATGGGCAGGGTTCAGCCACCCGAGGGGCAGCCGGGCTCAGTGTGGCTCTGAGCTTGGAGGGCTCTGGGAGCTCTGCGACACGGCCGTGCCTGTGAGGAGAACCTCGGGTTTGAAAAGAAAGAGGAATTAAAAAAGGTAGTAAGTGCCTGGACCACTCAGAGTTAAACCCACGGTGAGCAGCTAGCACCAGGGCTCTCCCTTCTGTTCCATTTCAGCCTCCTATAGCTTTTGCAGGTTGAGTTTTCCAATCTGTGTTTCAACAGAACAGAAACAACCTAAAACCTGGTGCATGTTAAACGCTGCGGGTAGAAGAGAGGTAGAAGAATAGATCCAGCTGTACAGGTGCCTCTCTGGAACTTGGCAAGCGCTCAGTGTGCAGTGAAGGCAGGCCTACTACAGCTAAAAAAATAAGAGAAGTTTGATCTGATCTGTGTAATGCACCAGTGTAATCCCAGGTGCTATCACAGAGGTATGCGTGTGTTTCAGAAGAGTCAAGCAGCATGCAAATATTTTTAAAAAGGCACTACTTCTATGTTAAGGATTTTAAGAAAGTGCTTTAACTCCTACACTTCAGTGTCATGTGGTGCTTGCTCCTGGGGACAAGGGGCTGCTTTTGCTGCAGGTCACTTTAAAAAAAAAACAAATCCCACTATACAGATCAGAGCAAAGATGAGAAGGATGTAAAACATTCCTATGAAAAAGCTGTGACTGCGCACCAGGTCCAAGGGCCTCTTCCAGGAGTCTGCTGGATTTCCTGTCTTTGGCTGTTAACCTGCAGGAAGCCCAGATGGTTCAGATAACAGCCAGAGGCACGCAAACTTGGCAGGAATGTTTCTTAAAAATTTCAACACAGAGTTCAGTACGTTTTGTAGAGCTTAAGACAATGTATTTTATCTTAATATCAGTGCCACCGAGTATCTGGTCAAGGGTACGTCCATCAAAATGAGAATCTAACAGCTTCTGTAACAATCTGGGATTGCCCGTGAACACGCTAACCAAATCTCTACCCACTGCTCCGATTTAAATACAATGACTAAATATGCAATTTTATTCTTTTTCCACCTCACTGAGTTTCTTTTACCTTGCTAATGAATTTCTACAGAATTAAAAGCAGAGCCTTTCCGACATATTTACCAGCTAGCTTATCAGTACTAAAAAGAGAACGGTTTGGGTTTGCACTGTGATTTCCACTGTACCAGTCCTGCCACAAGGGGAGTTTCCAGCATATGAGTGTAACGTAGGATTCCCTATGGAACAGAAGTAACTGAGGCAGTGTGCGCATGTGCAAACACACGTGGCTGTGGATGCAGCTTCCCGTGAAACATACACGTAGGTATGGACATACAGGCGTCTATATTACCTTGCTAGTACAGGTTGTAGAACCCCCTTGTTTCACTTCAGTTCTCTGAGCACTTACAGCATACAATCATCTTTTAAAATGTCAAGGTACAGAATATTATGTGCTAGGGAGAGACGGAGGAGAGGGAAGAGAAGTTGACGTTACATTATACAACAAGAGCTAAGTAAAAGGCTCTCTGTACACAAACAGTGCTTTATAAAAAGGAAGATTATACCAGCTTTCCATCTTCTGCTTGAAATTTGTCTGGTGATTCTCTCTCGGTTATGGCCAAACTCCTCTTTCCTCCACCAAAACTAAAATATGTGTGTGCGTGTGTATTGATCTTGTGATCCAGAAAAGCACTCCATGAACCAGAGCAGCTGACTTGGAGTTTTTCGGGGCCCACCTGGGCAGCTGGCTCACCGAGGCACCATGCCCGCAAGATGCAGAGGTGAGCTGTGCTGAGTGTGCAGTTCCTTCTGCTCATGGGGGTCAGACACAATGGAGTTCTCCAGCCTGGATGAAGTCACTCAGCAGTTACATAACGAGCACACAAGGCAGAGTCCATATATCAGAGCATTTCTAAAACCAGGCAAGTCCTCATACACTCACACATGTCAGTCTGGAGAAAGTCATCAGTGAAGGAGAGGAAATAGGTAAAAACATTCATAGGGTGACAGGCAACAGCAACCAGGAAAAATAACATCCCAAGTCTCAATATACAATGAACTAAAACTTACAAATGAGCTGCGAGACACTAGACAGGGACACCTTACTCTGTCTTCAACACGGCAGTTCCATCTCCCTCAACCCCGCCACACAAGCCTGCAGCATTACAGCAGCCTGCTTTAGTCATAGGGCAGCTTGCAGAGAGACCATCAAAAGCAGGAGTTCTTCCTCCCTTGTTTTCAAAGTACAGCCCCTGGATTTAATGCCAGATTCCATTACCCAGATTCGGTTACGTGTGCTTTTGCTCCCACCGGGCCCTGCATGCTCCAGGAGGTGCAAAGGAAAAGCTTCTAACGTGACCCGGGTGAGGCACAAGGGGTACCGTATGCTGAACCTCCTGAGACACTTAGGAGGGGCCACACTCACAAGAACAGTGCGCTCAAAAGCCAGCTTCTCATTAAGGTGCTCTACTTTCCACCCAGCTTACGGGGGAGAGCAGAGCCAGCCCTAGGAGCCTGCTCGGCAGTTAGCTCCATGCCAACGCCACATTTCCTGTGAACAGGGGGAGATTTGAGCAAATGGCCGTGCGCCGCCCCCCGTTCAGGCTTGGTGTGGATACTGGTGTCAAATGCCAGGGGTAAAGATGGAAGCAACAGAGAGGAAGAAAGCTGTGGAGCTGGCACTGGTATGCAGATGAATTCTTTGACAAGGTGGTTCCTGTTGGTAGGGGTGAGGTCTGCAGGAGGTCAGTTTGGAGGAGCTCTTACTTACGCCTGTAAACAAGTAAAGGACTTCAATTTCTATTGCTTCCTTTCTACCGAGTACAAAGTTGCTTTCAAGACCCCTTCTTGTCCTACAGTTCTAAAGGGAGGCACAGCTATCTGGTGGTGAATACATGCTGACAGCTGCCATTCTGCCTGGTCAGACCAACTTCTTAACCCCAAAGGATGATGCCAGCCTTTCAAGCAGGAAGAGGAAAAACTGTGCACCTAGTCAAGTTTGGATAAATCCTTTGCTTTTTAACCTCATTTGGTTCTCACTATGAAGCTCTGGAGCCGTGGTTCTGTTGAGATGACTTTCAACTCTGTCTTCTTATTGCCCAACAGCAAAAAAGCCCAGTGCAGCAAGAGGGCTAGTGCAGAAGGAGAGACGGTGATGCTGTGAGGTGATCCCCATGCTTCCCATTGCTTCTAATACACTGTAACGTACCTCATGCATTTCTGATTTCCTAACTAAAATCTGTTTCCCACAGAGGCCAAATGCTGAACTGCAAGCACGTATCTTCCTGTGGCTCAGTGCACCTGGACTGGCACAAGTCAGTTAAACAGCAAAGAGGCCACCTCCAGGGGAAGGGGGTTGGAGTCTGGCTGGGAGGTCTCTCTGCAGGTTTTTACTTGTCTCTGCTCTCAGAAGGCAAAGGCTGTTCACGCCCTGGAGAGGAATTGCTGGTTTTACTTTGGAACCAGCCCTCGGGACTGTGGGTAGAGCTGAGAACTATGGGTGCCTGCTGAAGAGGATCCCCCTGATTTCCTTCCAGTTTTAGGCCTGAAGAAGTAAAAATGAAAAAAAAAATAAACAAAAAAAGCCCCAACAATGTCACCTGTTACTCATCAAAATTAAACTTCCAATTTTTTTTACTGGATTTATACTCTAATCAGTCTCATCTTTCTCTACTGTCCTACGTTCCCTTCTCTCTCTATCTCTGCTTTACAGCCACGTTAGCCATAGCTTTACTGATGAGAACTGCAGACAGACAGCAATTAGCTTTGTCCCTTTGCTGCTGGCTAGTCTGCTTACTAAAAATTCAGCTCACCTGGCTTTTGGTTTTTTATTTGAAGTGCTCTCAAAGGTCGAAGCATCCACCTGTATCTCATCTTCATCCTGCAGAGCTGCTTCTAGAGCAGCCTGAACTTTGGGAGCGATGGCTGGTCCTTCATAGTCTCTTGTTGTTCGGCTGGGCATGTCGAGTTCCAGTAATACAATATTCTCTGCCTGGGAAAGTAGAAGCAAAATCAAAGCCTGCATGTTTTCATGCAAATAGTTTCTTTTCCCCCCAAAGCATATTCTGAAGTACTTTATAAATCTATCCAGGACACTGTAAAAATGTACGTCCCATAGAAGAACTAACAATCCTCTGAAATCACATTCCCCTGACCAGGAAGGCGAACATTTGAAAGTTGTCACCATGTCTGGACTTACCCTGTACCGAGCTTCTGGACGAATCATCATGGACGTCCTGGCGTGCTGGCTTAGTGGCCTTTTGTATCCTACAGCAGACACCGGTCTTTTCATCATTTGCTGGTTACTAGAGAAACACAGATACTCAGTCTATTATACACCAGAACCAAAAACTCTTCTTGGAATTTATGAGCTACAACATCTGCAAATTCCACATGGAAATATGTTTCAAGAGAGCAAAAACAACCTAGATTGCATTTCCAAGAACAGCTCTCAGCAGTCAGTCAACAAGATAAAGCAGTTATCCCTTGTCATCTGTTCCCTGCACAAAGCAGGGTATCTCTATGGTTTTTGTTGTTGTTTTTTATCATACAGACCACAGATGCACTTGGTTGCTCCCTGCTTACCAAATTTGCTTTAGAGAACTTCCTCTGTAGAGATTCAGGATATACCCACAGCTCTCGCATAATAATTTTTGAGAGCTTTCCCAACTCATCTAGGAAACAAATACAATAGGAATTTACTGCTACTTCAGTGGTGTGTGGAGAATTACGTATATGCTACATATAATTACTGGGCTCATCTAGAAGACAAATCTTAATCTTCCAAGAATTTTCCTAATTGTGCATTCCTATTTTATTCAACCTACTCAGATGAATAATAACTTTGTTTTATAATTCAACAAGAAGCTAAGAAGTTGGAGGGCCATTTTATATCCCCAGTTCAATCCCCTGTTGGGGTACCTTGTTCTTAGTAACTAGAGGGTCTTTTGTGACCTGTAACTAGATCCTACGTAAAAGATTAGAAGTACACTCACTCCAGCCGGGTGATGGGATGCAGTTTCCACTGGTCTTCCTCTTCATCAAAGAATGATCTGTTCATGATCTTATTCTTTTCTTCCAAAGGAATAAAGTTTTCAATAATCAAGTGCCTACATAAAACCACAACAATGGGAAATACACAAGAAACACAATCAGCAGACAATTTTCTCTACTGCTCCTCTCGCACTGACTTAATATAGCCGTGGAAAAGGAGGAATTTTTTGGCTTTCTCTTGCTGCAATCTTGTTCCACAAGCATGTGCAGAACAGTCCTTCCTTTCACTCCCCCCATAAGAAACCGTCTCTGTTGAAGTTAACTGACAGGAAACGAAGTGACGGGACTTACTTTAGCTTTAGTTCCCTGGTAAGTTCATTCTGGGTCTGCTCCAGTTCCTGGCGCTCCTTGATGTGCTCTTCTTGGAGATCATGGATCTCTGCCTTCACAGCTTGCAGCTTGGAAAATAACTGGAACAGACAACAAGAGCTGAAGTCATAACTTGCCAATGTTCCTCTCAGTTTCACACACAAGTTGGTTTTATTCCAAACCCAGTGGACATGAAAGAATTTTCTTTTTACCTTTTTGAGTTTTTTGGTCTTTATGTCCACCTCTTGCTGAAGAGAACTATAGGTCTCCTTCAGCTCTAGTGTTTCCTCATCCCGACTTTCCATCTGCTGCTGGATTTCTCGCTCCCGACGTTTCTGAAGAATGTGATGTACAATGTTAGGGACCACAATTGCATTGCCACCTCCAGGCTGACACACATGAAACCAACACTTCGGATGTTTTTACTTCCCTGGGTTCCAGGGCTTTTGCTTTAGCTTCTAGTTCTTCCTATCTCTTGCCTTAGAAATACCAGAAGCATTAGCTCTTCTTTGTCTTTATTTTGGTGAAGGGTCTATTGGAATCAGATAGGGTGAGTAAGCGCTCAGGTTTCAATTAAAGGACTGAAATGTTGTGGTTAGATTTTTTTTTAAATCTATTCATACTAATCATTGCACTTAATGAATTACCATCAGAAAATGCGTAATAGAAAATAAGCTTCTGTCACATAGTAAACACCCCTTCCCTTGAGTTAACAGTTGAACTGTCACTCCCTGAGGCCTTCCAATTATTTCTTCACTTACAGACATATCCAATTAAGATGGAATATAAATCTTTAATGGGAAAAGCTGGAAGAAAAGTATTATAAGCCTTATCTACATATTTCATACAACAACAAATAGTACACAAGCCCTTGACCCTTTTTTTGAGATTTATGATTGCCATTTAATCAATTTCAGGGTTAACCCTGTGCAAACTTTCTTACCTTTCTCCTGATACAATGTTTTATAGAAGTTCCACAGCAAGGCTTTTTATACAAAAATAACAAATGTTCTTCCTTGTACCTGTTCCGCAATTTCCTGTCGTTTCTGTTCCAGGATTTTCTGCTGTTCATTTGTATGATCCACAATATTTTTTCCTCCCACCAGAAGTTTGCTTTCCATTGCCTGAAAGAAAACACGGTCATAAGTTTCCCTCTCAGTGACCAGTTAACAAGTCTTTTCCACAGGATGTGACTTTCTCTCATTTACAGACAGCTTCACGAGGGCAGCCCTCTCTTAAGTTACCTGCTATGAGCATTACTATTTCTAACAATTCCTGTAAAACTGTGGGAGAAATGAAACAGTAACTTGCTTGGAATTACACACTGCTGTAACGTGGCCAATCTGAAGAACGAAAATGTGTACTCTCATATAAAATCTTGTTAATGATCTGTTGCAGAATGAAGCTTTTTTTTTGTGCTACAGCTTGCGAAAAGATGCATCATCACATTTCATTGTGATGATTGCTTAAGATCTTACAAGATCAGCATATAAGAACAATGCAGCAACTCATGAATATTGAGGTTCCTAATTAATGGTGGAAACAAAGGGAATTTCAACTTCTGTCTAGAAACAGTTTATTTTAAAATCTGATTAAACACAAACCACTATTCTGGAAACTTCTTTTGAAATACCTTTCCTAACTGGGAAACCTGCTATTCTCCCCACACCCTAAATAAAGTGCTTTAAAAAGTATGAAAGTATGACGAGGAAGAATTCTACCTTGATTTTAGCACTCAACATTTCTGTTGCTTCCTTCTCTCGTCTCAGGTCCTCCATTTTCTTTTCCTTCTCTTTCAGCAGTCTCATCTTTTCTTCTGCTACCAAGCTGTGATCCTCAACAATGGCTTTCTTTTCAATCTCCAGCTTTTCTTGTTGCTCCCTCCAATAGTCATCTTTGTCGTCTCCTTCATCCTCACCCTCTTCAGTATCCTCCTCCTCTTCCCCACCCTCTCTTCTCCTTTCCCTCCTCTTTCTTTTCCCAATGGACCGTTTTTCCAGCTGTGCCTTGAGTCGAGCAATTTCTTCCTGGAATTCGCGTAGCAGAGCATCCTTAGGATCCTCATTCACTCTTGGCTTGTTCTTGATGTTTTTGGCACGATTGGCATACCTTAGTGTTGTAAGAGTCTCCTCTACGTTGTAGGAGGCAGGGCCTATATTGGCCACCATCACAGTCTTGGCATTGCCACCTAACGAGTCTTGAAGTAACCTAGTTAGCTTTGAGTCCCGGTATGGAATGTGTGTGCTTTTGCCATCTACTAGGGCAGATATCACGTTGCCCAAAGCTGAAAGAGAGAGATTGATTTTAGTAGCTTCCTTTAACCTTTCCCCCTGTGCTCCAGTCTTAGCTTGGCGCTCACTGCCCGCAAGGTCTACCAGGTTGAGTTTTCCGACACGGATGTGATTCTCTCCATCAAGTCCCAGCTCGCTGCATTCAATGGTGATCACAAAAATGGCGTGAGATCGAGAGCTGTGCTCGTTCATGTTGGTGGCACCAACTGAGCGATTTTGGTTTCCCACATTCATGACGTGCTCTATCTCTTTGACACTTTTTGTAACAAAGGAGGACAAATCCTTAACATACACACCTGTATCCGGCCTCTCTTTTAACTCCAGCCGTTTGGATTGATCCTTTGATAACAAGTCTCTGATTTCTTCTTGGTATATTTCCAAGTAAGAAGCTCTAACTAGGTATTGCTGATTTTGGGATCTAGAGATGTGGGTGAAGATGTGATCAAATGAATTGGGGATGACACCTCTTTTTTCGGGATCACCACGCACCCCCTCCATCGTGTATGTTTTCCCCGTTCCAGTCTGCCCATACGCAAAGATTGTCCCGTTAAAACCTTGCAGCACAGAGTCCACGAGAGGTCTGAAGGTCTCATCGTAGAGTTCAACCTGCTTGGAATTCCAGTCGTACACAGCATCGAAGGTGAAAGTTTTAGGCAGTTCATGAGATGTTCCCCGCGGATTCTTCACTGAGACCTGCCCTAATTTGACATCCACGTTAACGACTTTTTCATACGAAGCCACCTTCTCTTTGCTGTTCATCGGCCGGCATCGTACCACCACCCGAACAGACTCAGAGCTCTTTAACTTAGACATGACAGCAGGGCTGTGGCTGGCGTGTTCTGATCAATGGCTGATCCAGTGCTAGAAACCTAGAACAGAAACAAGGAAGGCATATATGAAGGCAGTTTGCTGCACAGAGCCAATATTTGACTCATCTATTCAAGCAGAATTTTGCATTACGTTCTGAGGGATTTTGAAGAATAACAATTAAAGACAACATAAAAATTAAAAAAAAGGCCTGAGCCAAGACAGTATTATTTTACCAAAGCCTGTCAGTATCGGTTATACAGGCTCTGCTGCTAAGAATCTTCATCAAATCTCACCTTTGCAGTTGGCAGAGATCCTCTTCTTGACCTTTAAAAATAATAACGCTTTTTAAACTATTTATAAAAATGATGTAACTCCTTGCCACTGATTCCCTTTGCAGCTTAGCTTTTTGTTTTAAGTCCTGTGCTTTGAAAATCCAGCACAGACCTGCTCTGTCCATATTGCTCAGAACGCAGCTGCAGGCTCATGAAAGGAAATCAGCCGGTGATTCACCTGCGTGCTTCACCTACCTACCAACAGTCGAGAGATTACAAAACACAAATATAGTATTTTCAGAGTTGCCTCTTTTTACGCCTCCTACGTATTGACAAAAACATCTCATTTTTATGAGGCCACCTTTATATTACAGTCTTCTCACACGTGATGTGATGTGATGCATCATCAGGACCATCCTGACACAAGAGGTTTAGAACCTATGCCTGGGTTTTCTTTAGTGACAGCGGTTCCCTGGAATGCTGCCCAAATGCTTTTATGTCCTGTGCACTAAAACTTTTAAAGTCACTTTCTGAAGCCTACCTACAGCATAATAGATCTTTAATTGGGCTACAGCAGCTGCGAGGCTTCAAGACAAAATCATTAAATGGTTCGTCCATTTCCAGGCATCCCACCCCCAAACGTTCCGTTTCCACACCTGGGAAAACTGATGTTACTTTTACTTTTCTGTCAAGTGAAGGAACATAATGGTTACCCCAAAGTTTTCCCACATCTCTAGCTGGCTGCAAAGTAGAGCGTTACGGCAGCCAAGCGTAGCAGCGTTCCAAGGCTTGCAGATACTGTAAGCCAAACCAGCCAGGGGACCAAATCACCCCAGTGAGCTGGACTCCAAAATCCGTTGGCAGCTAAGAGAAGCATTAAAACAGAGGTGGCATTTCCAGCCTGTATCCAGCTGAGAGTAGAAGGGAAAGCTCTAGAGGTGGAATGACCCACGGTACGCCTCGCCTAATGCTCAAGCAGTCAGAGGACATGAGGGTGCGAAGCGGACACCTGCCAGGTTTGCCCTTCTCAGCCTTCTGAAGGTGAGTTGAAGCTCCTTCCATATCACTTCCAAACATTTCATAAAGCTCGCAGTCCTCTGAGGCCACCCTCGTCTTTCTCTAACGTGCTCGCCCCCTGGGACAGGATTCTGCAAACCAATGTGTTCCTCAGCTAGAGCTCGTGCATCTGCTTTTATAGGAAACAGAAAACAACCCTGTGTGCCTGAGAGCCTTCAAGCACAACTGTTCGCACAGACCTATGCTATTGTTTTTCTTTCAAAAACACACTTTTAGGGGGATTTTCCATAAAAGCCAGCTCTGCTCATGCATGCCAACCACACCGCCTGCACGCCACGCTCCTGCTCTGCTGCACCCGCTGAGCGGGGACCACCGGGCTCACAAGGCTCAGCGCCAGCCTGGAGGCACGGTGCACAAATCCAGCTCAGGGACCCGAGCCGCTGATGACTCCGGGCTGCAGAGGAAGACACGTGCTGCTGCATTTCCCAGCAGTTGGCACCACGAGCTGCCATTTAAAACAGAGCACAAGGACTGCGTTGCTGCTAAAGCGGCAGCCTCACACTGAAGATCTCAATGGTACAGCTCGAGAAATGCAGTGTGATTTCTAAGAAGTTTATTTTTTTTTTTCCAAATCCATCTTTCTACCAGCTGGATCTGCAGCAGCCCATGGATTTAGTCTGTTTTTACTCAGTAACTGCATGTCTCCAGAGAGCTTCTCAAGTAAGGTGACAGAGAACTTCAAGAGCAGAGCTAGAGGACTGAAGAAGGAAGCAGAACGCTCCTATCTCAACGCCCAGACTGCAGATCTGCACTACAAAGAATAGCACAAGAGGAACAAACAAACATGTTGAAGAATTGTATGGAAACCTCAACACGACCTTCAGAATTTCCTTGCTGCTGTGCAGGGAAGCGCCTCGCTCCCTCGTTGTTCCCATGAAAGCATTTAGAAGTTACCAGCAGGAAGACGAGGAACGTGCGTGGGGCTGCCCAAACTGGACAATCATCCAGAAGTGCTCAACAACCCGCACGCTGCACTGGAACCATGACAGGAATTTGGGATTGCAACTGAAGAAAAACATTTCCCTCCTAGCTGACAACTCCAAATAAAGATGACCTTATTTTCTGGCCCACAGGGAACATGTATTTTGGTATACCAACAGAAAAGAACACTTGAAATGGGGACAAGTCTTGCAGAAGCAGAAAAAGCAACTCTCTCTCTACTCATCATGAGTAATTATATATATAAATGTGTGCTGTGCTTCTGTGATGCTTCTCCTTCCCCACCTACCTGAGATATTCCTACAGTTCAAGTTCACAAGAGACAAGCTCACAAAACAAGCAGCGCGTCATTTATCTGCATTGCATGGGGAGTGTACATACTGGCAAAGACTCAAATTAGGCACAAACTCTGACAGGAGGAGCCTGGTCCTATTTTATATAATTAACATCCAAAATATAACATTGATGAGAAGGGCAGCTTGCAAAAGAGATGCTGACTAGGATTAAATGATGAAGATTAAGTTAATCTTCACATTGGTTGCTTTGTTTTTCAAGAGCACACATTGCTGTGCACATACTCACCTGGGAGTTAAAAGTGAAATGTCCAGCACCTGTTCTGTTCAGATTTGGCAACACATACCTTTAACAAAAAATGTGCTGCATGTTTGCTGCTCCTCTGGGTGTATCTCAGCAATATGAGCTTCCTAAACTTTTGATGCATTCCCCCGTTTCACTTGCAAGTCTCTTTTTATAGACCCAGATAATTTATCTTACCCTCGATGTGGGCTATTTTCATAACAACCTATCACGAATCATCTCCCCTTATTTTAGCTGCTGGTGTGAAGCTTCCTGAGGGAGCACAGCACATCAAATCACGTTTCTCCCCGGCCTCACCCAGCTGCGTGACCAGGAGCAGAACCAGTTGGTGGTGTTTGTGCTCACAGAAACTCTCCTGCAAGGACGGAGCTGGACAGGGCCTGCCCAGAGGGGCCTGGCAGCGAGACGCGGCGCAGGCTGCAGCACCACAAACTTTTGCACCATGGGGATTCCTTCATACAGGGAGGTCTCAAGAGACCCGGGTCAGTCCCCTGAGCATCCTTTTGGGTCTCAGGGCTGAAGGAATGTGTTGGAAGATGGCTCCACGTAACCAAGGTGGGGAGCAAAGGGAGCATTTGAGTTCTTTTCTACGACAGCAGACTGCTCCTGAGGAAATGAGCCCTGCCGCGGGCTGGCTGTGGGCTAACGCGGGCTCTTCTGGTCGGGATATTTGGCAGCGAGGTCGTGGCACACCTGGGCGACCCCAATGCCTCGGCCCTCACGAGGCTTCCCCGCATGGGGTGCGGAGATCTGGGTTCAGATCTGGGGAATTTTGGGGCTCGGTGCCCAAATCCTCCCCTGGCACCTCCCAGGCACCACCCTGAGCCCCCCTGAATCCCACCGCCGCTCCCCCGTGTGAACCTTCCAGGTACCGGGAGGGGCGACGATGCCCTAGGGCTCAGCCCCCCCCGTGCCTCTCAGCCCCTCCTCGGGCCCGGTGCCCCCCGACCTCCCCGCAGCCCCCGGCCACCGCCCGGGGCCAACCCCCCCCAGAGCCCCCGCTCGCCTCCCGCTGCCGGGCACCGCCCGGGAGCCCCCGACCCGGGCCTGGGCCCACCGGGAGGGACCGGGGGGGGGCGTAAACGGGGACCCCCCGGGGCCGGGCCGGGCCGCGCTGCTCTCACCTGCGCCGTCACCATGGAGCCCCGCGGCCGCCTCCTCCCGCGGCACCGGATGCGGCGGGGCCGGAGCGGCGCCGCCTCCCCCCCCCCCCCGCCCCGTTCTCCGGTCACTTCCTTGGCAACGCCCGCACCCGCCCCACGCCGCCGCTTCCGCAGCGCCATCGGGCCCGGTAGGCCCCGGAGACACCTCCCCGGTGGGCCCCGGTAGGCCCCAGGCCCCCCCCCGGTAGGCCCCGGTAGGCCCCAGGCCCCCCCCGGTAGGCCCCGGAGCCCCCCCCCAAAAGGATGCGCAGGGCAACGGCATTGCCTACAAAAGCTCTTTATTGTTAGAAAAATACATGTTTTTTTTTTCTAAAAAAAATCCTTTTTTCTTCCTCTCCCCCCGCCCACCCCCGGGCAGCAGCGGGGGGCCGAGGCACGGAGCCGCCAACCTGCTTCACAGCACGGGGAGGGAGGTGGAAAGTAACAGCAGGAACAACAAAAACCCCAAAATGCCAGAATTAAACCCAGCGAACTGCGGCAGAGGCGGCTGGCCCCGTACCACAGCCTCACGAGCAGCACTATCAGGAATTAACCCCAGTTCTGCAGTCTGGATTCAAAAAAAGGTGACAGGAGGACAAAAGGCAGTGGGCGCTTTGAGACCTGCTGCTGAAGGCCCTGATGTGGTGCCAGAGGTACACGGATAGATAAATGCTGGGGCAAACTGAAGCTTTTTGGTGGTTTTGCTGTTTCGCCATTAGCTAACACTGTTCAGTTCGCTGTGCTGGGAAGCAGCCCTACCACCAGGGGTTCTGCTGTCAGAGGGGTTACTTTTACAGAGTACAGAAATCAAAAAAAACCAAACAGACACCATTAACACGGACCTAGGTAAAACATGCACCAACCCACGCTACAGCTACGGCAGGACCTTTAGCTTAAAAACAATTTCTAACAGACTTCCACCTTACATCAACAGCTACAAAACCCTAAGTCCCCAACTCGACTACAAAAAATCGTCCATCCACGTCCCTCCAAAACCCTTCCCCAGTTCAATACAGAGACCATCTGAACACGTAACTGTAATGAGTGAACGCGCTGCCACCAGGCTTCTCTAGCACTGCTGGAGATCGAGGCGTTGCTCCACAGCCGCCCACTCAGCACTGCTGTGAGGCAGGTGTGGAATCTCCCGCCACAGGGAACGGAAAGTGAGGCACCGAGGTGATGTGGGTCCAGCAAGGCAACAGCTGTACCCGATAAAACCCAGATATTATTTCCTATCCTGAGCTTTATCTTTTCAGGACCATGATATTTCTGACAATACTTTGCACTTTAAAAGAACTTACAGTCAGTTCTGGACAATGAGAAGCTTCTCAACAGCTCCAGATAAAAATTACTAATGGTAAAAGAGAGGAAATCTGAGCAGCTTCTTTGAAATTGTTGGCACACCCCCAAAAACGAGGATGGAGAGATATATAAATTACATCATAAGAACTGTATATGTATAGTTTCCAGTTTCCTATAAACTTCATGATTTAAAATTTCTTTTCTGTCTGGTATCGCCCTGGAAACACAGAAGTGAGGTCAGACAGAAGAGTGACTGTGAGGAGTACCCAGGAGCTGGAAACAGCCCTGCCGCAGCCCGGCAGCGTGCTCTGCACAGCACAGAACACCGTTAGCACACGAGTGGTCCCCCAGTGAGGTACCACGCTCAGAGAACTATTGAGCCCGTTCCTCTTTCGGTCAGAATTCATCCCGTAACCTTGGCGGGTGATCCATGCCAAAAAACGAAGAGGGTTTTCCATGCACGTCACGCTCTCTTTTTACAAAGGCAGTAAAGGAGGAGACACAGTTCCCGATGAAGTGATCGGACTGGCCGAGGATATACAGATCGATCTGAGCCACCTCCGGCTGCAGGCTCACGACTTTGACCTGCAGGGAAAAGCAAGGAAAGTAAATCAACCCAGTCACCTGTTGTTACAAGCCAAATGTCTCAGCATAATACCAGCTTTTATTAAAGCACTCCTGCTGGAATAAGATTTATCCTTAGCTTTACCTTTCCTTGGAAGAACTGCTGTATTTCCTTCGTGTAGGGCTCGGAATCAGTGGCAATATAAACAGACTTAGCTTCTGTCTTCTTCACCCAGAGCTTGAGAGCACGTTTGATCTCTTTGAGGTCCGGCAGGCACATGTCCATGGTGAGGGGCACAGCAGTGTTTCGGTCATAGCCCACGCACTGAGGTGATGCCATGAAGTGAGCCCCGGCTGTCCCGTCCTTTAACATGTTACAAGCATTTTTCTGTTGGAAGAAGAGAAAACATCACGTTTGAACGGAAAGGCTGCAAGAACACACCAAGAACACGCTACCAAACCCCCCACCCCTTCCAGCAGCGTTACGGTCTGTCTGCAGGAGGAATCCCAGCAGCATTCCTAGCAGCAAAACGCAGCAGTTACTGAGTGCAAGCAGGTTCAGGCTCCCGTCCCAGAAGGGCAGCTTCTACTCCAACAGCTTTTCCATGGTGTCAGCCACCCAACTACAGCAACGAGCCCCGCGCTGAGCCATACCCAATCCGAGCCGATCCTCAGGTGAATTCCTACAAACGGCCTGACCAGCAGGGAGTGGATGTAGGCGTCTCCTTTCTTCACCATCTCATCAGACCACTCGATGTACTTCTGCAGGGGGCGGTGCTCCTCTAGGACCGGGAACTGGGCTGGAGCCCCAGGTAAGGCAAGTACGGGGTGCTCGGATGGTGGAAACCTAAGGAGAGGAAGAAAAAACCACAAAAAAGTCAAACAGATGGGAGTTTAACAACCTTGCACACACAATTTTGCACAAGGACTGCTGAGAACAAGTTCTGTGAAGGTAAGAACAGCCTGAGACATACAGCACCTGCTGCTCCGGATTTACACAAGACAGATCCGAACCATTTTGCTGTGAGAACAGAATGGAGCAAAACTCCGACAGCACATTTAGCCTCCCACCCAGTAACAAATTCACTAGTGTTCTTTGACAGACGAAAAGGTAAGAATCCAATACACGTAACAGTGAGCTACCTAGCAATGACTGCTTACATTTTCATCCCAGGCTAGAGCAGTTGTCACCCAAACATATCAACATGACTAAAGTCACTCGTGGCTTTGTTTTCCCGAGTTAATCTAAATGCCTAGAGCATCACGCCAACAGTCCTCCAGCTTCTTGCTACCTTTGGATCCACTGGTCCTTGTATGCAGGACTGAAGGAGATTCCCTTGAAGAGTTCAGACTTATCAAAATCCACTTTGAACTGATCCCAGAACGGACCAAAGGGATTTCCATCCTGCAAAGGAGAGACAAGTGCTCGCTCAGTGCACGCGTGGGGTCTGAGAGTGAGCTAACAAGATCCCGGGCTGCAGAGCCAAAGAGTTCCTCCGTTACAGGCAGAGCACAGAGGGAATATAACTGCCTGCCTGTCCCTTATCAGTTCCAAGGGAAGGAGAGAGTGAAACATTAAAGAGAGTTAATTGAGAACTAATGCAAAGGCTGCTTTAAAAGAACAAGAACACCGCAGTCATTAAATGTTTTGAAGGTTACTCTAAAGCTGCAAAATTATACCACAGACAGGAACCAGGCAAAGACCAGTAGGAGATGGGCATCATTTGTTCCAGGTTTGCTTTCCTGACAGTCGCAATCAGGTCAGAAGAGGTAAGACCCATTTACACAAACAGCCTTCCTGAACCCCGGGCATTTGCTGGCAATTCTTTGGAAGAATTACAAACAATTCTTTGGAAGAATTGCCAGGAAGGTGCAGCAAGGCACGCAGAGCAGCAAAAGGAACAGCACTCGTGGCGATTCGGGGCCGTGCCTGCAAACGGAGGAGCCAGCCAGCCCCAAATGCCTCCAGCGAGCCGTGCTGTGAGGGGCAGGGTGCCCGTACCTTCATGGGGCAGCTGCTCCTGTCCGCGCTCCTCTGCGCCGCCGCCTCGAAGCAGTAAGCCACGCGCTGCCCGGGCGGCCAGTGCCGTGGTGCCAGCTCTGCCATGAAGTCCTCGAGGCTGAGCACGCGGTGGTAGCGCAGCAGCGGCTGCAGCTTGAAGTACTGCTCGTACGGCACGTGCAGCTGCGGGCGGCGGGCACGGCCTCAAGTGGAGCCCCAGTACCCCAAGGCCAGGCCCGGGACCTGCCCCCCAGTTCCCTCCGGTGCTCCCCCCTCTGTTCACCCCAGTCCCTCCCCCCCAGTTCCTTCCCCCAGTCCACCCCATGCTCCCCCCCGGTTCCCTCCCGGTCCCTCCTGGTGCTCCCTCTGCACCCCCCTGGTTCCCCCCAGGTCCCTCCCAGTGCTCCCCCCAGTCCTCCCCCCGTTTCCTCATGGTGCTCCCCACCAGCCTCCCCCCGGTTCTCCCTCTGGTCCCCCCAGTTCCCTTTGGTACTCCCTCCCGGTGCTCCCCTCCGGTTCCCTCCCGGTTCTCCCTCTGGTCCCCCCATTTCCTCCCAGGTTCTCTCCCAGTGTTGCATCTGGTCCCTCCGGTTCTCCCCCTGGTTCCCTCCGGTGCTCCCCCCCGCTGCTCCCTCCGATCCCCCCGTTTCCCCCCCGTTCCCCCCCGGTGCTCACGTTGGTGTACGGCGGCCGGTGGTGCCGGTACTCGATCCACGGCGGCACAGCCAGCGTGCGGTTGAGGGCCCGTGCGAAGGCGAGGGCGCCCAGGAGGTGCTCGGCCTGGTTCCCGAACCGGCCTGAGGGGAGGGAGGAGGAGGAGGAGAGGAGAGGAACGGGCCTCAGCCTCCGCCACACCGGGCCCCGGCGGCGGGCAGGGGCGGGGAGGGGGCGGCGGGAGGGCCTCACCCATGCAGGGGCAGTACAGGAGGTACCCGGCCGCGTCCCAGGCACCGGCTGCCAGCGGCGGCAGCAGCAGGAGGAGGAAAACGGCGACGGGAGGAGGAGGAGGAGGAGGCGGCGGCGCCATGGCGGTGGCGGAGGAGGCCGGCGGGAGGCCGCCCCCTTCCCGGCGTGCCCCGCGGCGCGGCCGCTCTAGCGGGGCGCGGGCACCATCGAGGCGGCGGCGGCGGGCGCTGACGTCACTCCCACAATGCCCCGCACAATGGGGCCGCCGCGGCCTGCGCCGGAGCCGCGCCTGGCGGGGCCCGGGGGAGCGGGGTGAGTGCGGGGGGGGGGGAGGGGCGGGGCGGGGGCGGCACCGGCTCCCTCCGGAGCCCCCCCAACCCGCACCGGCTCCCTCCCGACCTCCCCCTCCTCATCCTCAGCCTCCTCCCGGGGCTGCCCGTGCGCACCGGGGGCGGCACCGGGGGGGGTCCCGGTACCGGCAGCGCCCCCCCCCCCCCCACACACACCCCCGGGGCCTCCCCTCAGGGCCGGTCCCGGGCTGCTGCCGCCATTGCCTGAGGGGCACCGGGGAGGCCTCAGGGCCGAGCTCCCGGTACCGGGCACCGGGCAGAGGCTCGGGGGGCTCGGTGGGGACAACCCCGGGGGGCACCGGGGGGCTCAGGGCGGCAGCGGGGCCGTGGGTGGGGGGAGGGAAACGGGGCGGGGGCAGCAGGTGCCTGAGGGCTGCGGCTGGGTGCCTGTAAACGTTACTAATGACAGTTAATTATGGTAATTAATTATGGTAATGATAATAATAAATTAGTGGGAAGCGGCAGCAGGGAAGGGGCAGCGAGGATTTGGCTCAGCGCAGGGGCCGGGCTGAGCTCCCGAGCTGCAGCCCCTGCCCGGTGCTGGGCTCCCACCGGCTGCAGCTCTGCGGGGTCGCCGCCGGGTTCTGCCTGAGCAGGTTGGGGCTTTAACGACGTGGGGAGGCTCAGCAAAGCTGGCCGGGGGGCTCAGCTGGCCGGGGGAGGGAAAATTACAAAGTAAGAGGCTTTGCAGCAGGGTGAGCCCCTCTGTGGAACAGCTGGGCCAGGGCTGTGCAGAGGGAAGGGGATGAGGGGGACCCGGGGCCGACCTCACTGGTCCCAGCGTGAGTGTGAGCACAGCTGCCTGCGTGCGGGAGGAAAAGGGGCAGCGCTGCAGCAGCTCCTTAGCAGCAGGCAGAAGCCGAGGATGGAGAAATGCAAACTGCACAGCGGAGAGGCACTTTAGAAAAGAGGAGCTGCAGCTGCAAGGTGTCAGCCAAGCCCTCGTCCCACCATCCCCACCACAGCGCAGCTCTGCTGTTGCCCAGGTCAGAGACCCGACCCAGGTCCCTTTCGGTGTTGCCCGGTGGTTTTTAACCTGGGTCAGCTCCCCCATGTGGTTCCCAGCACGGCTCTGTCACCGGAGGGCTCTAGGGGCAGGCACTGCGCAGGTACTCAGTAAGGAACCATGCCTGGAGGGGGTTTAACCGCTGGAAGAAACGGTCAGAGCAGGTGGGGGACTCCATGGCAGGGGCTTGGTGTGAAGCCGGAGAGGTTTTTGTAGAACTGGGACCTGTCTCACTGCGTTCTGTGCACTGACAGCTGGCTGGGATCGCCCACGGTCCGTCCTTGCACGCTGCCTTCCAGCTTTAATTCGCACAGACCCGACGTGCACAGTGAAATATTTCCTGTGTGTTGGCAGCCAGTGGGAATCCAGCCCTCAGGTGGATCCTGTTTTTTTTCCAGCTTGTTCACTGACAACCTCTCAACCTCTGTAGAACTGAAAGAGAGGAAAATTCTTCTGCTGGGAGTTTTCTGTAACCATCCTATCTGAGGTTCCTGGAGCTTTGTAGCCTGGAAGTGTTTTTCAAGGACTGCATAAGACAAACAGGCTCCTGGTGCTGGCACCGCTGCTGTGATGGAGCACAGGTTAAGTGTCTCCACGCAGCGGTGACTGTTACTCTCTGCTGGCCACAGAGTTTAGGGAAGTGCTGCTAAGAAAGCTGTTTTAAATATGAGCACAGAGATCACACCGAGTTTTTAGCCAGGTGTGAGTTGTGTTGTTAACCTCCCAAAGCTCCCTGTCACGGTGCTTACGCTGTTCCTTTTAGGTGAACCAAGCTGCTAAAGAGTTTTCCTTGCTACTATGCCAGAGCCTCATCTTGTGGGCTTTTTTTTTTCTTTCTCACTCTGCAGCTGTCAGCGTCCTGCCACTTGCCTTTAGAATTGGAAACAGACTCAGTAGGCCGTGTCCTTTTTCTTGTGAGAATCTCACGGTTTGTAGGGAAGGTTCATGAAATTTAACAGTAATCAAATACCGAAATTACCAGGTCTTAATTCATTTGGATTTTTGCTCTGAAGGCAACAGGTGGTTTGTGCACCTTACTGTTAAAGGCAGCAAAGTTGAAATTTTGTCTCCTTTCAGGTAGCCTTGAAACTGGCACAGATGGCCGAGCGTGTTCGGAGGGAAACAAGCAAATACCTGGAGGAAGTGGCAGAGAGACCTGGAACGTCTACGCAGCCCTGAAGCAGGAGACAGAGAACATTCACCACGTTCAGCACCCATCATACAGAGGTGAAATACCCGCAGCCCTACACGCCAGCAAAGACCTCTCCGAAGCACGGGATTCCTGCAGCCTAAAGGGTAGGGGCAGCCACCACGCCGCGCTGCGTTGTACCAAAGCGGCGCTCAGCAGGCCAGGTCCTTTTTCCTTGCGCTCTGCCTGCGTGGATTCAGCCTGCCCAAAGCTGAATTCTGTTCCTAGCGGACGTTTCCACACCTCCTGCACAGGACGCATTGTCTTGGAGCCATCCCGTTTCCCGGTGTTCCCCGCCCCGAGGGAACGGCTCGGGTATGGCGTTGATTGTGCGGCTGCCGTTATTGTTGTTTCAGCTATTTATAACCCTCGGCGGGGCACTTTCTTCATGGGGGTTGGTTAGTTCCCTCGTAGTTGCACATCCTGCCCGCAACTGGCACTCTTGTTGATGTGCAGGCAGGAAGTTCCTCCCTCTGAAGCAATCATGGAGCGAGAAAGAGCTTGAGGGCTCGATGCTATTTTAAGAAGTTTCTTAGGTAGCTAAACTCAGTGAGAGCTTTTCTGAGGTTTCCATCCCATCTCACCACGTACTGGTGTAAGTGCTGGTAGAACCTGCCAGAAATGCAGTACTGTGCCAACGAGACAAACACGACTCAAGACCAACCTGCTAGCAGAGATCAGTAGAGATTTTCTTCTACATTAAAAGCCAGCAGAGAATCACCATAGATTAAGAGGATGCGGGAGGTGCGTTTGGGTGAGTGGGTGACAGTTTGGAGTTCCATAGCGATGGATAAGAGCATGAAAGAAAAAAAATGTTTTAGAAAATGGTCTTGCTAGTGCAGCGTGGTGGTAGGAGAGTGGCTGAAAAAAGAAATAAGATCTTAAATTTCTGGTCCAGGGGAGCAAAGAGCAAGAGCAAGGGAGAGTAGCCATGAAGAAGGTGAAAAAAGGGGATGAGCACGGTCTGCAAAAGGTGCTGGGAAAGGGCAGGTATTTAAAGCTCCAGAGACACACCCACCTATTTCAGGAGAAAATGCACACAGCAGGTAACGCTGGCTCTCAACAGTTGCACAAACATTGTTCAAAGAAGCTTAACATCATTTTATTCAGGGAGACGGAACAGAGGGTAAGGGAGGAAAGAACCAGGCGTGTTCTGGAGCTGGGAATTTCCCACCTCTGTGAACGTGCAGCGCGAGTGCCTTCGTGCATTTGTGGCACTTGCTGATGCTCACCCGCGTTCGTGTGCTCAGGTGGAAGGTGCAGGGGGTTAACACCAACTCTTCTGTGATTCCAGATGATGATGTTTTGCTGTTAAGGCAGTTTGGTCACAGAGGGCTCCAACTGAAACCGCACCCAGGCAACATCACGGCAAGACGCCAGCAGGCTCGAGTTCTGCTTGACATGGCCACGTTCCACTAGGCCTGCCATGACGGCATTTTTTCCCGGTGTTCCCAACTGGATTCAAGATGCAAAGCAGGAGGAGGAAGAGACAGGCTGGAAATTAGTTCCCAGGCCAAGAGGTGAAGAGACCGCAAGTCAGGGAAAATGCCACTGTGAAATATCAGAGACCTCCTTCACTAATGTGGACAAGCTGAGAACTCACACGCTTTCTCATACTGAGCAGAGACCGTACAACTGCCCCCAGCTGCACTGTGGCAAAGCCTTTGCTTCTAAGTACAAGCTGTATAGGTAGGTAACTGCTGAGGGCCTCTGCAGAACAATGCTCCTCTGCCAGAAGAGAGGGGAAAACCCCTCCGACATGTTTTTTTGATTGAATTTCTGAGAAGGTGGAGGAGGGGGAATGCCCTTGTTACCTTGCGAAGCAGTTGAGTCCCAGACATTACCATACTTGGCATCTCTTTAAGCACCTTCCAGAGAACCTCAGATAATACTTTATCCTGAGCTCAAGACGTTTTCTGTTTTACTAAGGAGGAAATTGAAGCAGAAAGTGAAGTTCACAGATTAAAAACCAAAAAGAAAAGCAAGAATAGCATTCACATTTCCTAAGCCCTGCCTCTGTAACTTTAATCAGAAGTATTTCTATGGCACTATTGCTCTAGCATGAAGAAGTAGAGCTCCTATTTCCGTACTGAAATGTAGAATAGTTAAATGATGTGATCGTTAGGAACTTGAAGTGATGAACAGTGTCAGAGCGTAAGGTACCAAGGTAAAATCAGTCCGCAGTGGCTGTCAACAGACATTGCCACCACCCGGTGCTTCCTGATGACGTGAAGCCATCTCATCAGCGGACGAGCATTTCTTGTCCCAAACTGCTACGACTTTCTTTGTCCTTTCCCCCTTTGGTAGCCTCAACAGAGAGCAGGAGCTGAGTAGGTGACTGAAGTACCCGTCCGCAGAGGTGACGCGTTCTAGGGAGGCCAGGAACTGCTGAGACAGACCCTAACCGTGGCTCGAGATGTTGTGCTTCTGTGCCTGGAGAGTCGCTGCTGCCCGGGCTGTCAGTTCAGCACCGCTCGGCGGCGTTAAAATGCCCCCTGGGATTTCTGTGGCGTACAGTGTAGGACGCAAGGAACGGTTTGAAAAAGTAGCATGTGTTCTCCTAGGGCTTGGCCGCTAGTCTAAACTTTCCCGCTTTTCTCCCAAAAGGCATATGGCCACTCACTCTGCTCAGAAGCCTCATCAGTGCATGTACTGCGAGAAGATGTTTCACCGGAAAGATCACCTCCGCAACCACCTGCAGACCCACGATCCCAACAAGGAGGCCCTCCACTGCCCTGAGTGCGGCAAGAACTACAACACCAAGCTCGGTTTCAGGCGGCACCTGGCCATGCACGCGGCTGCCAGCGGTGACCTGAGCTGCAAGGTGTGCCTGCAGACCTTCGAAAGCACCCAGGTCCTGCTGGAGCACCTCAAAGCTCATTCCAGGAGGGCTTCTGGCGGGGCGAAGGAAAAGAAGCATCCGTGTGACCACTGCGACAGGCGCTTCTACACCCGGAAAGATGTGCGGAGACACTTGGTGGTGCACACGGGACGGAAGGATTTCCTGTGCCAGTACTGCGCTCAGAGGTTTGGGCGGAAGGATCATCTGACCAGGCACATGAAGAAAAGCCACTCCCAGGAACTGCTGAAGATTAAGACGGAGCCCGTTGACATGCTGGGGCTCCTGAGCTGCAGCTCGTCTGTAGCTGTGAAAGAAGAGCTGAGTCCCGTCCTGTGTATGGCATCCAGAGACATGATAGGTGGTAAGAGCTTCCCTGGCATGCTGCCCGTGGGCATGTACAGCACGCATCTCCAAACCATGCCAAGCTCAGGAATGCCCCATTCTTTGGTTCCTAATTCTCTTCCCATGGGAATGAGTTATCCTCTGGAGTCTTCTTCTCCCATCTCCTCCCCACCGCAACCTCCTCCAAAGTATCAGCTTGGATCTACCTCATATTTGCCTGAGAAACTACCCAAAGTAGAGGTGGACAGCTTTTTGTCAGACTTCCCTGGCAGCCTGTCTCTCTCATCTGGTGAGCCTCAGTCCTCTTCGCCTCAGCCACCCCCCCTGGATGAGGCTTTGCTTTCCAAGAGCCCTGCTAACCTTTCAGAGGCTCTCTGTGCTGCTAACATGGACTTCTCTCATCTTCTTGGCTTCCTCCCCCTAAATCTTCCTCCTTGCAATCCACCCGTGTCTTCAGGGGGATTGGTCATGGGCTACTCACAGGGGGAGACGCAGCCACTGCTTACCACTTTGCAACATCAACCTCAAGAATCTCCTGGAGCTGGGGCCTCCCTGAACTTTGGGCCCCTTCATTCATTGCCCCCCGTCTTCACCTCCAGCTTGAGCACAACCACGCTGCCACGTTTCCACCAGGCGTTCCAATAAGCTGCAAATAGCACTGGAGAACAGATCTTTCGGCCACCCTTCTGTGGAGAGCCTTAAAAACGCACAACTCTTCCTTCCCTTTGGGGTGCGAAAGCTTTGCAGAGCTGTTTCAGCCAGGAGGTTCTGATCTCTGGAGGGAGCACTTGTAGACTGGAACGGCAGAGATCCCCGTGCGAGTCCCAGTCCTGTACAGCAGAGAGTTTTCAGCTAATAGACTGGATATATTTTATCTAATTCTTAATCTGTGAATCAGGAGCCACACTTAGCACTGACCTTCCCTGAGAGCCTGGAGCGACGTTCCTCTTTGGGAAGGGCTCGTCCCTGAGAAGGAGTTGAGACTCTTTCATCCGGGGCTAAACTTTTGAAGAGTCCAGCTTCCATTTCATGTTATGACACTGCAATTCTGGCAAAACAGCCGATACCTTCACACGGAGAAGGAGAAGTCAGGACGCCCGCTGTGTATGAAGCCAACGGGGAAGAGGCTGTCCTTCCCCACTACCTCTCATCCCATCACCTCGTACAGCTTACTCCACCGAATCCAGCTTACTCCACATCAGTGTTAAGCACCGAGACCGTTTACATGGTGAATTCAGCTACGTCTCCTCGTTCCTCGTTGCGGAGCCGTTAGGTTAAACTCATTTCAGTGACCTTTGTTTACACAATGCAAATCTCTTCCCACCGTTACAAACATAGGAGGCACCAGGATACACTGGCTTTATATCTGGTGTAGCTAGAACACTGTTTACACGAGGAAGTCAGGTTGCACTGATTTCTCTTCACTTATCACGTTCTTCCCCCATGGGGAAATACACTGCTTTTTCGGACCATTTCAGCCCCTGCCACTGCAGGCAGCAGCTCCCTGTGTATTTTCTCTGACTATCCACGTGTCAAGGGGATGGAGCAGCTCGCAGAACTTAGCTTGTTTTTGTGGTGTGTGGATAAAGCCCTTTTAAGTATCTCCCGCAGGCAAACAGATCGTGCATCTGTTCTGGAAACCAAAGCATGTGAAGGAGCTGGGTGAGGAGGGGGCAGCAGCACTGAGCACCGTCCGACCAGGCACGGGTGGGAACGAGCCTCAGGCCCCCACTCCACGGGTTCCCTTGAGATGAGGAACAGAGTACGAGTTTCTAGTGTTTGGTTTGTTGTTTGTTGGTTGTTTTTTTGTTTGTTTGTTTGTTTTGTTTTTTAACCACAACAGTTCAGTGAGGTCAGTACCCTTCTGGCTTATCTACGAAGCAGTCTCAAGAGATAGATTTTTATTTTTTTTTAAACCTCTGTCGTAGGGTGATAACAGCAAGGAGTTGGGAGGAAAAATTGGTCCCAGCTTCATTTACACTCTGGTACTGTACTTGAAGCATTTTTCCCAACACTAATAGTTGCAACAAATGCTGAGAGTTTGGGCCTGCAGTCACCCTTCCACTTTGGATTTGGTTCCACTGCCCTTTTTGTTCTCTCTTTTTTTTTTTTTTTTTTTGAGCCTTGCCTCTTGAAGTTCTGCTTCCCTTGCTCCCTGCCCCACCTCTTAAACTCTTCCCCGGACTGTCTCCCTCCCGAGGGCAGGAGGGTTACACTGCTAAGTGGCAGCGAGCTGCTGGGTGTCATTTAGCATTGTCTCGTCTCCTGCTCTCATTTTCCTGGGCACTGGTGTTGAAGCAATGACACGTGGAGGTCACTCACCCTACAGTAGTCCATGTTTGTGATTACAGACGTGCAGATCCTTGTACCTCAGCATGCAGGAACCACTGTAGGTAATATAAACCAGGAAATCTGTCAGTATTTTTCTCTATAAATCCAGAAAATGCAAAATCTACCTCTATTCTGTTATCTCAGCTCCTTCCGTGAAGCCAGATGCTGCCCTTGCTCAGCTCCCCAGAGCACCCCCACTGCAGTCAGGAGTTACCTTCTGCTGGGCCACCGATCCCACAGCCTGACATCAGCCGTGCCTCGTGTTTCATGGGCTTGTCCCCGTTCCACTTTACCCACAAATTTTATTTTAATTTAGCTTAGGAATTCCTCCCAGAAGGGC
The DNA here is from genome assembly GCF_965140915.1 of Aythya marila. NCBI lineage: Eukaryota > Metazoa > Chordata > Aves > Anseriformes > Anatidae > Aythya > Aythya marila. Next base: position 951,578 of record NC_139057.1, read on the forward strand.
TGTTTAGCGATCCATTGATTCTCCAAACCATAGATCATTTGTTTTTGGTTAGCCAGCGATGCTGCAAATAATACTTTTGTATCAAAATGTAATATAAGATTTATTTACCTCAGCAATATCCTGTGGCAATGATCTCCCCGAGTTAAATGCAGTACTTCCTTTTCCCCACCGTAAACGTTGCCTTTCAAAGTTCAACGAGTGCCTTCTTGTTCTCTAACATAGAAAAGGTAAATAGGGCATTGCAGCTAGTCTTCTGTTTACCACCACTGAATACCTCAGTCCCCTCTCCTACCGCTTTTCTCTTGGCAAACCGAAGAGTTCCTCACCGTTATCAATAATATGCAAGCCTTACCCCTGTCTTCAGCTGATTTTTTTTTTTTTTGAGAAATAAATGGCCAGAACTGATCACTTACTGCAAGTGAGGATTAGCAGAGTTACGCGATGCCATCGCACACCTTCTTCTTCTTCCCCTTCCGAGTATTCAGCTTTCTTGCTTTTTGCCTGCATTGTACTCTCAACAGATGTCATCACTGGAATTCCTTTAGCAGCGGTAGCTAAACTTAGAGCCAGGCATCTTTTTCCTCCCAGTAGTCTGTCAAAGAATAAATGGAATTCATTTCACTATTATTTGCATGTGTGATTTGCTTTCCACAGCCACCCTAACGATCGGACTTGCAGAAACATTTGTTAATTAAATGAAAGTTGAAACCAGCAAGGGGAGCGTGTTTGCAGACAGCGTGCACAAGCTGATACCAGATATTTACACTGGAAACTGGAGTCAAAGTTTCTGTTGCACAGCAGAGCCTAGCACTTGCAAAGAGTTTCTCAGCCAGTCTAAAACTACCGCGTCTGTTTGCACCTGAAAGCGTCTCCTTCCACCTGAAGTACTGAGGAATTATTTACTGAAGCTGATCGGTGAATATCTTTTAGCTGATTGTAACAAAAGACTACGACAAGCTAAGATATGCCACTTAAATCTGAATTCTTTAGGAGGCGTGTACTGAGCTGTTAGAAAAATCAGAAGTCAGCTCAGACAAGCTCTTGCTAGTGCTAGTTGTAGGTAGAGTGCAGCATCGTGCTTGCCACGCCGTGAGGATGTCCGGGCTGTGCTGCAGCAAGCAATTGCTCTGGTTGTGCACAGGATATTTGTGAGGGAATGGCTCCCGTTAAGATAGTTACCTGGTGATAAAAAGTTTCAGCCCAGAAAGTTTTTTTTTCTTTTAAATCAAGGTTTAGGGAGGTTTAAGTTAACGTCCTGCTTTCTCCCATAACATTGTGGTTAACAGGGAGTGAGAGACTGCAGGGAAAAAGGTGAATGTGAAGTGTTCCTTAACCAGAGACCCAGAGCATCGGTGTCAGCGACCGCAGCACCAAGCCTTAGGGTTACAGAGCCGCGTTCAGCAGGCAGCTGAGGACAGCGGGTACGGGGCTGCAGGTGCTGGGTACCTTTGCAAGTCAAACAGGACAGACACAAATTAAGCCATCTGGAGAGGCACAAAATGTTTTGATAGAAGAGAGAAGTTTTTAAAGCAATATTTTCAGAGAGACTGAATAAATATAGGAGACGGCAAGCTAGGTGGGGTCTTACGCTGAAATAGGGCAGCGGGGACTCAGCAGGATTTGAGGCACTGAGCACCAGGTGTAGGAGAGGAAAACTCTGAATGGCTCTGTCAGAAATGCTGAGTCTCGTCTGCAATAAACACTGTGCCAGCAGACTTCTCATTCTCTTAGCCTACTAAGTGCAAGACAGACTGCAAAGATGCAGAGCATTTTAAATGCTAAATGGGCTTCAGGGGGAGTGCCCCTGGACCCTCCCATTGTGTTGTCTTTATTCCAGGCACGTCTGTAGCAGAAAGGTGTCAACAGATTGAGCCCGAGAGGAGCAACTACAGCAAATAATTGGCCAGAAGGGCTTAGTTAAGTAAAGAAATATTCTGAAATATTCTGGAGTGTGGCTGACGAGGGTTCAAGACCTGCAGGCACCGTGCAGATGCCTGAGATACAATTAGAGAGCACAAGGCTGTGAAAGGACAGGACGTGACACAAACGCCAGCAATTACAAATCAGAACGTCCCTCGGGTATCAAAAAGGCACGGACACGGTGTCCCACTGAAATAGGAACAATTCCAGCTCCTTCATCAGAAAACACGCAGGACAAGCCACTTCTGGGGCAGCGCAGGGTTAACTCACCTAGCCAGCCCTTCCCGGGCTCAGATTTCTGGAGCTGTGTGAAAGTCTGAAGATCTTTTTCCCCATGGGATTACAGCTTGCTCAAAATCCATTTGTATGAAGGAACAACATGTTAACTTGCATTTGTTTCCACTGAATTTCACTTGACAGAATGTCCACGTACGGCGTTTTGACAGATCCTGTTCAGCTGTCTCACAATAGCGCCTGCTCTTTAGCCTTCGTGTTGAAAAATGTTGTCACTTCAATGGGAATCCCTTTTTTCCCTCTGGTAGATTGATGATTTCAGTACTTTTGTTGGGAGCTCAGCTCTTTGTTCTTTAATTCCTTCCTTGCTGACAGGTGAATAGCAGCTGCCTGGAAGATTTCCTGCAGTTCGCCGTTAAAAATCCCTATTTCCTTTCTCTGACATTGCATCACTTTTGCTATCTGCAAAGAATAATCCCACAGAGGCATTTTCTACCGCCTGCAATTAAAATTTTTACAAAGAAATCTTCAAAGATGCTCCCCCCATCACCCTACCTTCCTGCTTATCCTCTCTAATCCTGGCTACTCAGCCTCACTGAATTCTCCCTTGGGTGCCTATTTTTCAGCTAATTGCTTGCCCGAGCCCAGCAGACTGCCACCAGTGCACGGCTCCGAGCAGAAGGGCTCGAACAGAACCACTTCGTTAAAACTTCACGGGTTTTCATCTTTTTCCAAAATTTGTTTCATTTTTTGTTACTCATTTCTTCCCATGTGATCTGCACCCAGCGCCGCACGCTTGCACAGACCACGCACCGCTGAGCGCTTCGGACCTCAGGAGCAGGTCAAGCAAAATTCTTCCTGGGTCTGATTTTGCAATGACCAAATAGATCGTTTTCTGCTTTTTACAAATCACATGCTGGAATTAAATTTGCTTTCCCATTGAAAGCACGCTTTGTTTCCATGTGTACAGGTGCCTTCTGCGTGTTTCTGTGCCTTCTGCATCATCTGCGCTGGGTGCTCGCAGCTGAAGCTGGGGCTCCAATAATTCCCTCCAGCAGTGCCTGAACACCAGCACACGCAAAGAACTCGTGTGGCATGGAGGTACCTTCCGTCAGGCTGGAGCTCACTGCGACAAGGAAAGTTAAACACTGCAAAGAAAGAACAGGGAATTTGGAATCCATTTTTTTTTTTTTTTTTTTTTTTTTTACTGCCGTTAAAGGTTAGCTCATCATTTTCAGTTAGGGGAACAATCCTCAACAGGAAAACATCTCGTTAACAACACCCCCCAGCCTCCTTTTCTAAGTTACCCTCACCTTCACTCTCGCCCTCTATTTCACATCCCGCGTCTCTCTCTGAAACTACTATGCAAACAGACAGCCAGGGCCGATGGATAACGTACTGGGACGAAAGAAAAGCTCCACGTAAAGCCCACGGGACAGGAATAGCTGCCACGTGTCACTCAGCACATGGGCCTGGTGAAAAGCTCCCACACAGGTGCCTGCCCCAGCTGCCTCTTTTCCTTCACAGCTCACTGTCCTGTGCTGGAAGGTAACACCTGAGCTGCTGCTTTCCGTGCGGGCAGAGCTGGCCCTGGGCAGCTGCAGTTACTGCTGCTGGAAGCCTGGCCTGAGTTTCTGACTCCTCCTTGCCCTACTGAGTGCCTAAGCCTTGATTTTTTCTTGTGCTAGTGTTCCTTAATACCTAGAAACTATTTTTAGAAAGCTTCTTTTGTAATACTTGTACTGGCATTTTACTTGAATGAGGATATTGGACAAAAAAAAAAAAAAAGTAGAGACGTCTGCCTTCGAAGCAGTCACGAGAGGGAACCTGTGGAAGCCACGAGGATTCACCCCGGGAAGCTGTCACACAACGAAACTGCTGCTGGAGGAGAAGCTGCTGCGGGGCCCTCACAGCTGCATCCCGCTGAGAATCCTGGCCCAAAAGGGCAGCACCACTTCTGCTCCTGCCACAAGCCGAGGGCAGCACCTGATCCGGAGCCTGCAGAGGTCCTGCTGTAAGGTGGGGGCTTGGGATTTCTCAGCCCTGGCGGCTGATGGCAGGGGTTCAGCTCCTTTCCCTGCAGCTGCAGCCCGTGCCAGCCCCAGTACCTGACCTCTTCCTGCAGCTACAGCTGGCAGAGCCAGAGCTTCCCCTCGTTAAAGCGTGAGTGGTTTTCTAAAAATAAACTTTCTAGCACTTTTACACACGTTGAATAACCTCGTAATGGAGTATTTTGGGGGCTATAAACAAGGTTTTTAAATCGTAAAAATATGAAGTGCCATTAGGAAATGTACAATTCGCAGCTAAAGTTAGCTCTTTCCTTGTCTTGCAAAATGAACTTCAAATTGGAAGTTTTTTTAATAAGGAAGGTGTTCATTAAAAGCATTTGAATTACTCGCCTTGAGTGTTGTTTTGGAGGGGAATGGGGTTTTTGGTTGGCCTGTTTTAAAGTAAAGACAGAATCACAAAACAAGTCGAAGGCCCAGCTTCCTACCTGTATCCACACAGACTTCTGAATCTCTTCCGAGCAGAGCAGAGCACCAGGGAAGGACAGGGATCCTGCCTGGGACACAGCAACAGCCAGTGCCGTTATCTGGTGTCAAGGAGAAAAACGTCAGCCAGGAACTTTGGTGCCCTGCACAAGGGCAAGAGACCCAGCACCAAAACTTAGAGCTGAAGCCACGACCACCTCACTGACACCGGCTGCAGAGGCTTTTTGACAGAGACAAAAAAAAGGATTCTGCCCTCGCAGAAATCTCTTTTCAGGACGTGGTTTAAAAGCTGACAGTCATTTTCACTGCTCACATGCTTTTCTGGGTACGATTTCATTTTTGTTCTTAATGCAGCCTGGCAAAGCGCTGCTGCCTTCATTGTGCTCGGTCTCAGCCCAGGAGGAAATGGCACACTTCGGTCTGCTTCAAAATGAAAAACGAGCTCGGCACAGATCGTCCTGCTGGTGGAGCTGAAGTCTTCCTTCACCCTTTTTAAGGGTGGAATTGACTGCTCCGATGATTTTTGATTAAAAATTTAAGCTATTTCCCCACCGGCCTTGGCAGCTGATCAGTGTCATGGACCTCCAGCAGCCACCAGCAGCCCCATAACGTGCCCCCAGCCAGAGCTGCTCGCGCCCCATCGCTCTGCTGGGCAAAAATCCCAAGGGAGCTCGCTGCCCCTCCTGCTCCCACCACCTCTGAAGGGAGCTGTGCCCACAAACGCCCCACGGAGCAGAAACACACAAGGGCTCGTGGTAAAGACACCGAGCTGAGAGCTAACAGTGGAGGGGCACCTTCCGACAGCGCAGCACAGCTCCAGAACGGAGCAGGGAACGTGGCTCCCTCAGCTGTAGGCTCACAACGGGAGGGATGTGAGCAGGGAAGGCGTTTCCCTCAGCTGTAGGCTCCCAGCCCCACTGCTCCAAAGCCCCACGGAGCTGCCACGCATGCTGCCAGCCCTCGGCAGTCCCCTCGTGGTGCTCCAGCCCTTGGTGCTGCGCGAGTCGAGCCGCGCGTTGCACGCCGAGAGAACCGAGTTGCCTAAAGCCTTCCTCCCGCACAGCACACGACAGCCAGGAACAAATCAAAATGCCTCGACCGGCGGCGTTTTAATCACAACACACAGCAGAATACAGGACATGCCACACTGGGAGAAGCTTCAGTGCTCCATCAAGTTTACCAGGAGAAAAATAATCAGGGAAGAAACTGGAACGTGCTCCAGGCTCTGCTTCTGACTGAAGCCACACAAAGACCACAGAGGTGCCACGGCAGGCTAAACGTTACGAGAAGAAAATCAAAGAGGTGGCTTGGGAGAACCCAGAACAGGACAATGGCAGATTTATTTACAGTAGGGCACAAAGAATACATACATTAATTAAAAATTACAAAGAATACAGAGAAAACACTCCGGGGGAAAGGAGAGAAATCAATGCTGGCTGAGCCTCTCCATGGGTGGGGATAGCAAAAAAAAAACAAAAAACCAAAAAACAAAAAATCTCAAAGATCTTAAATCAGACCCGACGCAGTACTCCACAGCACAGTTGGCTCGTGCATCCCCTGCTCTCTTTTTTCCATCCTTGATTCCTGGCTGATCAGACTTTGGCATGGCGCATGGCTGAGGAAGTTATTAGGCAAGGCCAGAAAGACTTGGGGCTGAGGAGGAATCAAACCATCCGTGAAGCCAGCTCCCTGCAGGGAGCAAGGCCATCAGTACGAGACACAGGTCCCTGTGCGGACCCACCGGAAACTCTTACAGCAAATTTGGATTAAAACAGCCCCAAATCCCTCAAGTGCATGCATCAGTGCTGGTAACAGGGAGGGCTTGGGACAGCTGTGTTGGAATGGTGTCACCTGGGACAGCCGGTCACCTGGAGGCCTCATTTCTTACTACAGGAAGAAGCAAAACCAGATTTTTTTTTTTTTTTTTATAGATCTCATAAACCACCACACCTCTGCCCTGTAGCCCTGACTGAATCCAGCCACTCTGGGGATGGAGGGAGCCTTCACTGCAACGTGGAAGTTTTTAACTGGTAAACATCATAAATGACCAACATAAAACTTCAAACCTCGCTTAAAAAGATCTTCCCAGGGGCTTATTCAGGCATCAAGCCACAGAAAAAGAGGAGCCTGCTGCAGAAGAGCCCACACTGGCTGCCCAGGGGACTTAGACCGTATTGTGGAGAACAAAATACAGCTGAGGGGGCGTGAACTTCTGTTCCCTGGAGGTAGAGAATCTAAGAGAGGAGAAAAGAGCAGCAAGAGCAGCTGGGTAACAGGGCAGGCAGTGAGGCAGCCCGCTTCTGGCAATGGGAGGACTCCTTGGGGCCTCTCCCTGTCCCCAGCCCCTTCTGCACGGCCGCAGCCGAGGCCCAACACTGCATCAGGTTGCTTGGCACTAACGCAACGGCGGCGCCGACTTCAGGCTTCCCAGAACCGTGGGGTTCCCAGGAAGGAAGGAAGCCAGCCCCGTTTCCTCACCCAGCAGGAGGAGAGCTGTGGACACCACAAGCCCCGGCCGTTCCCCCACGCATCCTTCCAGCGGCGCGTTCCAGCACCCAGCGCGACCGCACGCTTCCAGCAGGACGCTGCGTCCCGCTGCGCCTCCCGAAAGAGGAAATCCCACCCTCCCATGCTGTCCAAGGCCAGAAGCTGGGAGAAATGATGCTGAGGGTTGCAGTTCTCCAGCTCTCTCACGGTGAAATTGCACTTCCTAGGCTCCGAAGGGCACCTCCATCGAGCTGTAAACAAGCTGATGCCAGGACTTCTGCAGCGAGAGCACGCCAGACCCATGCTGGGTGAGCCTTTAGGATCCTTTTTGTTTTGCCACAGTCAAGTTCCCTCTTCTGCGCAGACGTGAAGGCAGGAAAGAAATCCAGTCTGATACTTGTCTGAAGAGTCTCCCTGAATCCTAGAGCACCCTAGGGGCTGGAAGAAAATGCTTTCACAAGTGTTTCCACTGCTGTCTTAAATCCATTCATCATCAACATAAAAAAAAAAAAAGATGAATTAGCAAAAAGGGGTTTGCTTATACAGAGGGATATTTCTCTGCTAAAAAACTCCCTCAAATCTGGAACAGGATAATAAAGTTAAAATGTAAGGTATCTACAGGCCCCTTTTCCCCCCAGAAGTAGCCCAGAATCCATGTACACTGTGCCAAAAGTTACATTCCAAAATGAGGAGTTATTTATTTCTCTTGTCACTCTCCCACTGGATTTTGTTTCCTTAAAAGAACTGGGAGAAGATGTCTCCTTCGCTCCCGGGAGGACGTGTATTCGGAGGTGTCTGCTTTCTGCTGGCTCTGTGCATCTTCAGTCTATTTTCACTGCGGCGTAAATCTTCCGGACAAACATGTAGGCTGCATAGAAGCCAATGGTGCCAGTGAGGAGCCAGAAGGACAGGACCATAAGGGCGGTGTAGCCGAAGTACAGTAAGGAGGGAATGAACTCAACAATATCCAGCTAAAACAGAAGAGGAGTTAACAATAAGTGAAATCATGTTCAGAGGTAGCACGAATCAGCTCCCACACCAGCCAACATCCTCTCCAAGGGGCATTCAGAGTAGGAGCAACCCCCTCTGCTCAGTGCATTACTGTTCAGCTGAGAAGTCCCCTTCAAGAGAGGGGCTGGGGACCACTGCTGCTAACTGATCGCTCCACACAGGTGCCCCAGGCAGGGGCTTCAGGTCCTTAAATCCTCCTTCCTGTTTTGGAAATGCCATCAGCACAGCTGGCTGCTCAGCTGCCTTGTGCTAGCACAGGGACGGACTCGCACTGGGCAGCCCTGCCATTTCCTTCCCCGGATCCAACAATCTCTCCTAGAAAAGTCTCACTTTGATACGAGAGGGGTGACAATACCTTGTTCACAAAGTAGAAGATGGCATAGATGAGCACATAGAAGGCAGATCCTCCAGACACCAAGAAGGTCCTCCACCACCAGCGGTAATCCTGACAGGGTAAAAAGCCTCAGCATTAATTCCACAGGCTTCTCTTTTCTGCATCACCACTTCCACTGGCTCAGGGGAGCTGTGAACTTTTTGGGACTGGGAGAGCATCACCCATTTTCCTTCAAAGGAAAACCACAGTTTGGGCATGGGGAGCTACTTTGTCACAGAATTATTTCCAAACAAGGACAGAAAACTGACAGTGAAACATGCCAGGTCAGCATCACAGCACTTGCTACCAGAGACCATGGCTCAGCCTTTGGCCCCGCATTTCTCTTCAGACATAGATGGAATTAAATGGTTTCTTTGGAAAGAGAGGTCAGCTCAAAATACTCTGCTCCCAGCAAAATTGCCTGCATGAAACCACAGTTCCCAGCCTAGATGTCAAGTAGCTTCAACTCTCCTTAAAGTCTAGAGGTGTAAAGAACAATCACACCCACAAATCTGGGCCGTGCTAGATTTTTTGCCAAGCAGCAGCAATAACGTGACCTGTGCTTTGTCAGGAACGAGCGTGCACCCTGAGCTACTGAAACTATGACAAGGGAAACCTCACCTCAGCACAAAGCTGGAAGTACACCATGACAATGCTGATTTGTGAGCAGGATACCACCAGGATTATAAACACCAGGAAGAGAAAGCCAAAAAGGTAATAGAACTGGTTCTCCCAGATTGCCTGAAACAAAGACACAGCAAAAAAATGTTTCCACGCTTCTGTAATCAATTGGCAAATGTGAGACTTACTTCTTCCAGCTAATGTAAGAAAAAAAAATGAGGTACCCTCAGCCCCATAGAGATGAGGTTCAAGTGAATTTCCCAAATGGACTGGGTTGCAAAAAGATACCCAAAGACAGCTGTGAGGTAGCTTGCTCACTCCCCTTCATTCTCCTAGCAATGGAGCAGCAAATTCCTCCATGTCCACAGAAGGGTGAGAAATAAGCAGCTGAACATCTTAAGGTCGGGTTCCCTCCTTGACATAATGTTACAGTGAGCTTTATCTTCAGCACCATCCTTCAAAAGAAGGTTCTGCAGACATCTGCAGGTATTTTCAGCCATAAGACTGTCTGCAGAGACCCACAGCCCAGCTCTCTCTAGGAACAACACTGAAAGACCCGGAGGGAACCTGTCAGCCCCTCCAATAAGGACAGGAGTATGAAATCGGTCCAGGTGGGTTCTCCCTCCCTTTCAGAGCCATACTGGCTTTGGCACGAGAGGAATCCTATTCAAGAATGAAGTGGGTTAAATGCTTACACTGAAAATGAAGAACAGTTCAATGAACATAGCTCCGAAAGGCAGAATACCAGCCATGAGAATCCTGCAGAGCAAGAAAGAGAAACTGTAAGCAGCACAGCATAACTGTCTGGCCATTAGAAGCTCCCTGTAACCACCCAGAGCACTCCTAACAGAAGCTCTACAGCTCCAGATTGCTAGAATAAGTTTCATGCAGTAAATGACACAGCTGCTCCTGTTGTTGGGCACATTAAATACGTCAAGATTGAGTCTCTGATACTGCATTACTCAAGAAAACACCTCTGTGACCTGGCTGTGCCCAGACACCAGCAGAAAGGTGACGGTCAGCAGCCTAAGAGAACTGAGGGGATGGGGCTTAACTCACCACATTTCCTAGACACTCATCACTCACCCGACAAATTTGTTCATATACCACCTCTGCTCCGGGATCTGCCTGGGAATCTGGTTGGTCCGCACGGGATTGTCATACGGCTGCTTGCGAAACCCGAAGTAGTACCCCAGGTAGACCAAGGGCAAAGAGATCCCAAACCACATGCAGAGCAAGGCCACCATGGTAGGGAAAGGCACCTGGAATCACACGGAGTCATAAAAAATCAAGTTCATCTGCCCTGGAGACTGAACTCACTGACCAGCCCAACTCACTGCACTGGCACCCACATGAGAGAGGTGCTGTGAAACTCCCCAACAGCCCAGTCACCCGCCTCCCACTCCAGCAGGCTCCCAGGATGGAGGAGGTACCTACCGCTCCAGAGGAGTGTTTCCCCCAGATGAAGCAGTTCAGGACAAAGCAGATACCGAAAACGACACCCGGATACAAGGTAGCTGTCTGCAAGAGCAAACGCAGGGTAAGAGAAAACACGGAACATTAACCAGATGCTTCTTTTAATGAGTCCACTGCTGGGACAAAGCACACATGGAGAAAGCATCCCTTCTGCTCCCGCAGCAGATGAGGATCTCAGGCAACCCTCTTGCTTTGCAGCACTACATGCTCTGGTGTTTACCCTTTCATGTAAAGCTACGAGGACTCAACCCACAGAGAATCTCTGCAGGTCCAGCCAGCGTGCACCCAGCCACCCACAAATTCATGGGGAAATTAACCCCAGACCTTGCCATCGTCAACCTGGACAGGCAGCACAGAACACCAAAAACTCACACAAAAGGCTCCCTTCTTCCACCGATGTCCTTTCAGAGTCCGGTATAAGCGGCCAGCGAAGAACCCACCAAATACCCTGGACAGAAACAAGCCAAGACAAAGAAAATGAGCTTTCGTTGCTGGGGAAAGGGAGGGCAGGTGGAGGCAGGACAGTTCAGTTGTGGAAAGCAGTGACACCTACCCCATGAACATGAAGAGGAAGCAGGCAGTAGTCATCAGTGCACCCCGGCTAGAAGGTGACAGCATCCCCAGCATGGCAACAACTGCGGAGGGAAACCAGGACAGAGCACAATGGCTCTGATGCACACGTGCCAGCCTGCACCTGGAGGCCAGGGGCCACCCCACAGGCTGAATGCAGCCGCCTGGGATCGCCGCCTCCTGCACAGACCTCATTTCCTTCAAAGCATAACATAACGCACCCACAGCCTCCAGCACTGGCCAGAGAGAAAGTCACAGCTTTGCTCTCAAGCTACAGACCATGCTTTAGCCTCACTGCCCAGAGATTTGAGCAGGTGCAGCTCAGAAGGCAAAGCGCACGTGCAAATGTCTCTCAGCCCATTACCACCCGGTGCTTGTTTCTGCAGAATCCCTGCCTCTCATATCTTGATTACAGAAAATACAAACTCAAAAAGCATCTCTCAAGCTGAAGGCATCTATCTAGAAACTCAGAAATGCTGAGCACAGGGTACAGCCTCCATCAGGAAGCAGACTCATGTGACTTCACTCAAGCTAAGGTGAGCCTAGACTGAAGCTGCAGTTTGGAGCTGCAAACACCCCTGAGCACTGCTCCTCTTCTTGTTACGGCCACTCCATGCAACACGTGCCACTTACAGATGACGATCAGGATCATACAGAAGAGCTGAATTCCAGAACCCAGGAGGGAACTGAGGATCATGGGATACTGTGGAGGCCTGAAGACATCTCCGTGCACAAGTTTCCAACCAGATTCCTCCATGGTATCTTCCTGCAGCAACAAGAAAAGAAGGTATTTAAATATGGTTTAGCAGTGGAAATAACGGTCCCATCACAGCCACCCCAAGAGGCTAATTTTCTTGTACTAGTTCTACAGATTCCTATCATTTAGTTAACAAACTTCTTTTCTCTTGCACTTCAGTCAGTTAAGACCTGAACTGCCAGTGCCAGGACACGTTTATGGATTTGTCAGCAGCCATTACCTAGGTACAAAGGCATCTGTACTGGCAATTTGCTGTTGTATACAGAGTGGCAAAGGCTATCACAGAACCACATCATGGAACAGTTTGAAAGAACCTTTAAGGATCAGCTGCCTCACCCCCCTGCTATAGGCAGGGACATCTTTCGTTAGATCAGGTTCCTCAGGGCCCCATCCTGACTCTGAATACTTCCAGTGATGGGAAGCATCCTGAGAGCACATTACAGAACCACCTCTCCAATCTTCAGGGTTCAAAGAAAAATGGGAGGCAAGGTGGGAAGAGATACTACAGCCACATCTTCAAAGCAAATCCCTGCTCATCTCTGCTTCCCTCCCTCTGTGATCCCAGCCCCAAGAACAAACACATCATACAATGTCATCTTCTTTGTTGTAGTTGGCAATGTCCTTCCGGAGGGTGCGGATGATGATCATGCTGAGAATACCTGAAAACAAGTACAGGTTAGCTCAGAGGCTCCTGTGTGGCCCTGCTGCTCTCGTGCTGTGCCACCACACTCATCCCACCAACACACAGCTCTGGCTAGGAGAGGAAGTCTTAAATCATTACTCTTCTCCCCCAGCTTACAGCAAAAACAGAAACAAAGCCCCAGGGAGTAGGGAAGGCAAAATTCCAGCATGAACATGGCTCTGTGGCTTTCCTGGTTTTGCTTTTTTGTTTGTTTTGCCTTTTTTTTTTTTTCTTTCTTTAACACATGAACGATTCTACTCCCCCAGCGACCCCAGTCAGAGCACAAAAGCGGGTAGCAGCCTGACCCCACAGGGTACTGCCCAAACCAGGAGGTTTTATACATGTTAATGCTCATTTCCTGCCCTTTCCAAACAGGTTCAGCCGTGGACACTTCCTCCTTGAGCTACAGGCAACTGAGGCTTCCAGACAATTCCCTGCACTTACAGTAAAGCCTTTTTCAGCCCACACATCTCACTCACCCGAAAGGAAAAAGACGACCACAACGGAGTTGATGATGGAAAACCAGTGGATCTGCACATCGCTCATGGTCAGGTAGGTGTCCCAGCGGGAGGCCCATTTAATGTCGCTTTCCTGAAAGAACAGCACGGTGTGAGCAGGAGCCCTTTGGACACCCCAGGAGCTATCATTGCCCCGGGTCTTCTCACACCAGCACCTTCCCAATGTCTTCCACAACAGCCGTGACAAATACCTGGAGCACGAACTGCCAGCCCGTGCCAGGCAGGGGCAGTTAGCTGCCAGCCAGCTCCCCACTACTTCCTCACCTCCCAGTGGACAGAGTACGTGAAGAGCATCTGGTTCTCCTTAGAGGGATCAATTTCCTGAGGGGCAGAGCCTGTGGCTTCAGGTAAGGTGCACATCCCCTTCTCATCAGCCTTCAAGTCTGTAACAGAAAACAAGGCACACACTAGGTCAGACCTTCCCTGAGGCACCACCTCTCCCGCTGATCAGCCTGGCCCCAAGTTCAAGGCACTGTGCCACTATTCCTCCAAATACTGCAGGGCAAACATTCATTCCTTTCCCAGCTGCTCTGCAGTTTGCAAAACTGTTCTTCCAATCAGCAGTGAACAGCATAAACAAATTTTAAGGAAAGATATTATTGTTACAGCTAATATTGTTCTTACAGTTCAGACCCCCTCCTTTCCGTGCCCTGAGGCAAGGAAGTAACAACTGGCACTGGTACATCGGCATGTGTTCAACACTTAGCCTGCAAGACATTCTTTTCCCTTGCTCCCCTCCCTAAAAGTCACTCACCTTCTTGTTTTATACTCTGGGGAATCACTTCAAAGCGCACAACCCTGTAGGTGGGCTCCTGGTTTTCTTCCACATCCTCTCTGTGGTAGTAAAGGATGAAGGAGAGGTGGTTGTGCAGGTAGAACTAAAACAGATTGACATTAAATATAACGTTAGCCACCCGAGAGAGGAACGAGCAAAGTTTAGAAGCAACTGGAGAAAGCAGTTTCAGTGCAGAAAAGGGAAGACTCCCACTGTTCCCAGATACATTGTGCCATAGGGCGAGATCAAGCTCACACTGCCAAGTTTAAAAGAACAAGAGGAGAGAACACAGGTATTGAAGAGGTGGCACCTCAAACACTCCCAGCATCAGTGACGAGGTCCCAGTCTATTTCTGGCCCAGACAATACCGTTCCATTGAGATCCATCTCAACCTTGCACTCAGGGGAGACTTCAGTGGCAAATAAACCACAGAATTTATGTTGGAAGGACCTCAGTAGCTACAACCTCGAGTTTCCTGCTTGCTTTTTTCTAACAGATAAATATTAATCAGCCTGCTGGTGCTCACAGCTGCCCTAAGCTTGTACTTTCATAAAGCTCTTACATCACCTACGGCAGGAACAAAGTCCAGCAGCTCTCTCTGCAGGCACAGAAAGTTCATTCACCCGTAAGAACTTATACCCAAGCAATCAGAGCCGTGTGTGCAACTGAACTGACTATGTTAAGAAGATAAATCAGTTATGTTAAATACAGTCAATCTTTAAGGCACACCATTTAAAAAAAAATACCTGCAGGAATACACATGCTAAATTTCCATTTGCAAACTTAAGAAGCTTCTTCTAGATGGTTACAAACAGGATATTTTTTTTTCTTTTTACAATTTGCCAGTGCTTTTACTTTCTAATATCCCATACCCTTTGCTCCCCTTTGGTAATTAGGTTTCTTTCACCCACAAGCAATTGCTCTGCACTGAAGGAATTCAGATTGCTACCTTCCAAATCAAACTTCCCGCCACATTCCAATCTACTAATAAATGTTAGAATAAACACTAATAAATACTGCAGTTGTTTTTTTTTAAATAAAAGGTGCTCCAAGATTGTTAAAGATCAGCCAGGCTTTGACACCTTTGGTCTACTGCGGGGAAACCACTCCACAGGTACATCCAAAGCCTTATGGCAATTCCATGTTGTTTTACCAGCATTCCAGCACCTGCCCTCATTCTCTTCCGTTAGAATACCTCTTGTATTTCTATTCTATACAAAAATGTTGATTGCATTTGTAACCCTGATGCTCTCTGGTGGATTTCCAACGCTCTGAGAGACTCCCACCACTCCTCTACAGACCCCTCAAGCAGCACCCAGATTCTCTACCTTGTTACCGTCCATAAACCCAAGCCTGTATCCATGCTCGAACTGCACATCCTTCTCCTTCTTCTTTTCCTCTTCCTCACGATTGGAATAAAACTCCAGCCGTGTGGCCACAGGGAGGTTATCAGCAATGCTGAAAGCACATATTTCAGATCAAATTTGTCCACAGCACAGAATCCCCAGACACAAACCCCTGCTCCAGGTGACTCACAGGTGGACGTAGTAATCCTCCCTGATCCGCTCGGCGATCAGCTTGCTCTGCTCCACGGTCAGAGTGACCGGCTTGTTGGGAAAGTTGCAAAGAACTTCACATTTCTTCTCCACGTTCATGGAAACCTGGAAAGGTGTATTTACAATTCGATCCCCCCGGAGAACCTCACCTGGAAAACAGGAGAATAGGAGCAGGGTTTAAGGCTGCCAGGCTTCCTGCCACTGATCCTGCCACCCGGTTTGCAGAGCACTGTACAGTTTGGGTCATGAGAGCAAGTCTGCTTCGTTACCACAGATGCAAAGAAAAAATTGGAGGGTAGCTGACTTTGTTGGAAGTACCAAGCACTACGTATGACTGGTTAACTGCTCCCTCCTTCAAATAAGTTGTTTCCTTTTTCCAGCATACAGACATCCCAGTTTGCAAACTGCCAGCGTATAAAGAAATAGAGGGAGCAGGCTCTCCACAAACAGTGTATTAGAGAGGATGCTTGCAATTCCTTTTCCTCCTTTAGATATAATCCCAGCTCGTGAGCAGCAGCCCGTTTGTTGCTGGGAGCATGCTGTTCAGAGGATACGTACCGAGATTCTCAGCCTTGTACGTTATCTTGGTGGGCTGGCAGAAGGGCAACGAGTAGTACTCATACGGTAACTGCGTTCGTGAGCTGGTGAGCTTCACAGCCTGGAGGGAGAAAGGAAGGATTATCCCCATGACAGGGCTCAGTTTCCTGCCCTCTGGTAAACACACCTCTCAGAAGTTCACTTTTGTAAGAAAGGAGACAGATATTCCTCCTGCACAGTTCCTAGTCACACATTCTCTACCCTAGGACTTTGGGTGGCATTTCAATCACAGAGAAACCCTTGAAGAAAGAAGCATGGCAGATTTCTTTTTATTTTTACAAGTTTTTTGACTCGGTGAAGTCCCACAAAACAACAAAGAGCTTGAAATAGATTCAAGAATCAAATTTCATATGAGACTGTAGTTATTTCCTAAAAAAATAAAATTAAAAAAAAATAATCATATTTCACTAGACCTAGAGGTCTGGCCTCCAGCTACACAAAGAGTTGCGCAATTTTTGTCACTGGAAGAAAAGCCAGAGGGCCACCAGATTGGGAAGACAAAGGGCAGTGACAAAACCCAAACGTTTCTGGAGAGTTCCCACAAATCACACGGCACAAGGGAAGCGCAGACAGACACCACGATGGCCAAGGCCACAGTTGCTCAGAAAAACAGGAGTGTTTTGTAGTGCAGCCAAGCTCCTTTATTGGAAGAGCCGCTGGCAAGCACGCTGACTTGCCTTATCACTTGAAGAAGCATTTGGCTGATGAAATCCCTCTGAGACCAGCCCCTCCAATACCCCCTCTTCCAGGAAGCTCACTGTAGCCACAGGCAAATCGCATTTGCTTAAAAATAGCCAAGGTCTGGCAGCCTGCAGCCAGAGAGCAAGTTGTGTTGGGCTTCACGTGGGAGCATCAAACCTCAGCAGCCCCAAGGGTGCTGGATTTTGCTGAGACAAGAGGCCACAGCTTTAGAAAAATAAATGAAAAGGGCTATAAATTGCTGCTGTCTGGAAGCGAGGCCTGGCTTCCTCCTGCACAGAAGCAGTGGTTCCATCATTGACTACCAGCAACGTTGTAGGGGAACAGCTCCGCAGCAAGCCTGGGCTGGAAGGTCCCAACACTCAAGGACAAATGCCTGCTCCTGGAAAGGGCTTAGCATGGATTCCACTTGACTTGAAGACCTTCCATGTGCAAACTGGGTAGAAGAGAGCACTGAAAAAGTCTGACTCGACTGCTGCTTTACCCTACCATCCTCAGGCTCATCCTCCATGAGCATTTTGGGAGCCAGTACGGTGCCCGAAAAAAAAAATCTGGTTAAATTTGCTTCAAAAGTGCAGAAAGAGCACGCTCTGTGGCCAAACAGAGCAACAACTTGAGGACTTTGGGGCAATTGCTGAAGGGATTCGGTAGAAGAAATCAGAAACAAGAAAGAGAATCATGCTGGGAATTGCAGGGTGAGGTGACAACAGTGAGCACTTGTGGGTTGCTTATCCCCAACACCCTACATGAAGGTAAAAAAGAGAAATAATCTGCACCAAAATTTAGTAACAGGATCGATCCCAAAGTTTGACTTGCCTGTCCCAGGTAGCTATGCTGATATAAACAAGGAATAAAAAACTACACAAAACAAACAACCAGATCCAGGTTCCTCCCACCTTTATTTCCACAGGATCATTCCGATGGAAGTTGATAGGAGCCACACCAGGCACATAGAAAGAATCTGTACCACGAAGCCACAACAGCAAGACCAGCAAACACCTTAGCCTTTCCTGCAAGGAGAAGAAATATTAACATACTTTTATATTAACACTAAAATATAGATCTATATAATACTAAAATAGCAAAATAAACACCAGAGAAATATTAGATGTGGGAAAGAACACTGAAAGCATTAACCCCAGACGTTACAAAACCTGTAAGGCCGACAGATTAAAAGCCCAAATTCAGGAAAGCTTTCTTCACTTCGTTTTGTGACTCTCACTGGGTCACTTTCCACTCTGCCTGGTTCTTCACCCGCACTCAGGAAAGCTCTGGCTTTGCTGAGCTGCAGGGAAGATGCGTTTAGCTGTAACGTTTCACTCTGCAGGCTGTCATCTGATTTCTCTACTCCCACCCACCCAGCACACTCATGAGGAGCGGCACAACCCCGTGGAGAACTGGGCACCAAGCCTGGCACGGGATTACCCTGCCCAGCAGCAGCTCTGGGGCTGCCCCACACCGCTGCCCGTGGGGTGGTTCGGCAGGGGCTGGGCACGTCGCCTCTCCTTCCATCCCACTCTTTTCTCCCTGCCCCTCTGGGCCACAACACAGCTCAGCGTCAGGGAAAAAGGAGCTTGCAGGATGGCAAAAACGAGGACAGAGCTTTGGAAGGCGCTCAGAGCCACACGGGCATGTGGAAGATGAAGTTTGCGATGACACCTCTGGCAGAAATCAGGCTCTCCGCACGCAGATGACGATGACTCAGGCAGCACCGAGCAGCAGAAAAGGCAAAGAGGGGGACTGTGGAGAGCGCTGCCAAGAAAAAACATTTGGTGACAAGAAACGGGAACACGGCTACGCAACAGGTGGGGCCGAGTTTTGAAAGTGAAATTCGAAGGAACGTTTCCAACGAGGGCTCCTCTGCAGCCAGCTCTGCCTGGCAGGGCACGTGCGGGGAGAAGCTCGGAGCCTTCCCGAGCAGGATCTGAGCTCCCAGACTGACGGACGAGCTGCTCCTCCAGCAGCCAGGGTGGCAACGCGGGCACGTGCCCAAACACCTGCACAGCTCCCGAGCCTCCCCCGGCAGTCGTTTCATTTCAGACGCCTGCAGGGCAGATCCTCTCCTGCGCAAGATCACAACTCGCAGCCCTGCTTTAGCTGAGTCCCAGAGCCCCGGTGAGGCGCAGACTTCAGACGGCAGGACGCTGCCTTCGTGGCCTTCCCCGACTCTGTACGGTTCAAAAAGCTTGCATGAAAAATCACTCAGGTGGCGGTCTTTATTCTAAGGTGCCAGGGAATTGTACAAGGAAGGAACAGGCAGCACAGCAGACACGCACAACTCCAGACCAGGACAGTCAACCCAGGGAAACGGCCGTGAGAGCAGCCAGCACCTCACCACAGGGCACCACACGAGCACGAGGCCACCCTCAGCAGCGACAGGCACTGCCTCATCCCATCGCATGAAATCCAGCCCTCCCGAAGCCTGGGGACCTCTATCAGTGCTGAAAACATGACGGGCAATCCCCTTCGAAAATCCATCCCTGTGATTAACTTTGGAAGGAAGCACTTCTCAGTCAGGGTGGTTTGACTCGAGCCTTCCTTGCGGCCGTTCTCTCAGTGTTTCTTGTCCTACGCACAGGCAGCAACAGCTCGCACAGAAACCCTTCCAAGAAGCTGTTCATTGATAATTATCAGACTCAGCATTTGCAAACAATTCCTGGACAGTTTCTTTGATTTATCTCATTAAGAAAGATTTAAAAATACTGCCTTTTTTTTTTTTCTTCTAAAGACTCACAGAAGCCTTACCAAACGCTGCCAAAAAAGCGGGGTTGTCACACTACACCCCAGCCGGACCCAGCAGGAGACACCCCCCCAGACACCTTTCAGTGACCACACACGTGCACAGTTTGCAGGCTCTGCCAGTGCCAGAGTCCGAATTCCAAAGTTTCCAAAGTTTCTCTAGGGGAAGGGGCAACCAGGAGCCCGAGGCACCCTGCCAAGGCACTTCAGCATCACCCAGTGCAGCCGGGTGCCCCTGCCTGGTTCCTGGCAGACGTTTTCTAGGTGCTGCCAACACAAAGAAGCCTTCGAGCAGCAAGATCCAGCCCCCTGCAGCCCGGTGACACGCCTGGCACTGTCTGGGCTGGCTCACTGGTTGATAATTCACCCCGGAAGGTGAGAACACAGCAAAGGATTTGCTTAACGGGAAGAAAAGGAAGCAGGAAGCAACAGCAGCGGACACGGTATGAATGAGATGCCAGATAAGGCTGCATCTCCTCCACAGAGGGCACAAGGTACAAACCGAGGGCTGCTAACTTTCGGTTTTGAGGAAAACCGGGGGGAAACGACCTGTGCACAGCCCCTCCGGGCAGATCCACAACGCCCTGAGGACTTCATCCAATTACCGAGACTTTTTGATATAAGATCAGAAAGGAACGAAGGGAATCACCCACTACTACAGGGCAGGAAACACCGACCCACAGACACCAGCACCCCAAGCTCCTCGATCAGCATCAGCTCGGTGATCAGGATGTTGGCTGGGCACAGGCAGCGCCCACCCCTTGCCCTGCCAGCCCGCCACCTCCCCACGGGCTGCCTCCTCAGGGCCGTTAGCACAGGCCCAGCTTTATTATTGCCTGCTGGCACTCAGAGGAGGCACTGAGAGGCTCTGGGAAGGAGCCAGGCGCTGCTTTCACACCCATCTCTCAGAGCCCCTTTGACGCCAGCAGGGCTGCGAGCAGCCTCTGCCCCTCGTATGACAGCAGGACACCGGGAGATCCCCCGGAGAAACCCCTGCAGCTCTCGGAACGAGCTCGGGCCCTGCCTCCTCCCTGCCGGGGACAGATCCAGCACCGCGAAACGCTGCCCAAAACCGAGCACCCCACGCCCTGACCCCTCCGGTTCTCCCCGGGTTTCCCCTCCGGGACTCCCCGCAGCCCGGGGCCGGCCAGCAGCCCCCGTCCTCCCCCCGTAACCCCGCTCCTGAGGCGCCTCCTCCTCGGAAACCTCCCCCGGAGGCTCCGGGGCCGCTCGCTGCTCCCCGGGGCGCTGCCGCCGGGGCCTCCCCTACCGGGCACAACCCCGGGGCACGGCTCGGGACCGGCACCGGGGGTGGAGGAGCGAGAGGCCCGGCTGAGAAGCCGCAGCGGGCCGGGGCAGCCTCCCCCCGCGGTGCCCGGGGCCGCCCGCGGCCTCCCCGCCGAACCGGGCCTGGGCCGGGCCGGGGCCGCACCGGGAGGCTGCGAGGCCTCGGCCCGACCCCGGGCGCTGCGCCGGGGAACCGGCGGGGCTGCAACCGGCTCCGCGTCCCCGTCCCCGTCCCGTTCTGTCCGGTGCCTCCGGTCCCGGTTCTCGCCCCCCCCCCCCCCGTCCCGTCCCGGCCCCGCTCGGTGCCCGCCGCCCCGCTCACCATCGCCGCCGCCATCTTGGATCCACGTGTCGGCGCTGACGTCAGCGGAAGCGGCGAG
The DNA here is from genome assembly GCF_965140915.1 of Aythya marila. Taxonomy (NCBI): domain Eukaryota; kingdom Metazoa; phylum Chordata; class Aves; order Anseriformes; family Anatidae; genus Aythya; species Aythya marila. The sequence continues at coordinate 972,752 of NC_139057.1, forward strand.
CGGTTGGCTGCGGGGCCGGTTGCCATGGCGACAGCGGCCTCGGCGGGCCCGGCCCGGCCAGGCCCGGCCCGGCCTGGAGCCTCCAACAGCGGGGCCCGGCCCGGCGCTAACGGGAACGGCGGCGGGGGGAGGAGGAGGAGGAGGAGGAGAAGGGAGGAACCGGGGCGGTGCTGGGCGTGAGGCGAGGGCCTCGCCGCCATCTTTGCTGAGGGCAGAGCCCCGAGCGCGGGCACCGAGGCCTGGGCGGGCGGCGGGGCTGCGGCACAGCCAGGCCCGGCCCGGCCCTCCCCGGATCGCGGCGCCGCGGGACGGCCCCGGGAGGCACCGGCAGCGGCAGCAACCCCGGGGGAGGCCTTGGCAAGGCCCCGGGGGCTGAGGCTCCGTCTGCAGCCGAGAGGAGGCGCCTCCGGGTTGCGGGGAGAGCTCTGGGCCCGCTGTCACCGGGAGCGCTGCAACGCTGGGGCTGTTAAAACAGTTTATTGAAAAAAAAAGCTTCTCGAAGCTGATGTAAATGCGTACAAAAATGGGGTTTGTCTGTTTAAATGAGGAAAAAATAATCAGTCCTGGAAGGTCGGTGTTGGAAGTAAAGAACGGCCTTTAAAAGCATGACTTCCTCTATTCCTCTTCCCTAAACGCCCCGCCATGAAACACAAAAAACGAACAAAAACATGAAACGAGCGGGGAAGGGACGCGTGGCTCGGGGCTGGCAATGCAAAGCAGAGGGGCTGAGGTCTGACAGCTGTGGGCGAGGCAGAGGTGCTGGAGCAGAGCGGAGCAGCCCCAGAGCAGGGCCCAGGCTCCAGGGAGGGCTCAAGGAGGTTTTTTGGGGGCAGAGCGGCAGGGTTAGACCCAGCACATTGCTAAAAAGCTAAAAGTATATGCGTTTCTACTCCCTGAAACACATGCTGCCCTCCTTGCTGAAGTAGCTCACCGAAATTTGCACGCAACAGATAAGTACCACAAAAAAAAGTACCAAAAAAAAAGTACAAAATAATAATAATAAAAAAAAACAGCAGGGCTTTGGGAGAGGCTCGTTGCAGTAACGCTTCAAGCCGAGCTCCCTGAGACAGAGACGAGCTGAGGTGCCAAAGGGCAGCACCCGGTGGCAATCCCTGGGGATTTCACCCTGGGGATTTCACCAGCACAGGGGCACGGGTGGCTGGGTTGTGCGGGCGGGGGGCACTGCACAGCACACCCAGGACAGGGCAGCTTTTCAGCGAGCACGGTGCAGCACAAGCACCTACTTCTGCAAAACAGCACGATAAGATCTCAGACGGCTCAAAAAACCTATTTCTTTTTTTTTTTCCCTCTGTAGCCGAAGCAGCCGTGGCCACAGCCCTCCTCGCGTGGTGCTCCCACGGGAGCTGGACACCCACCAGCAGGCACGGCCCGGGGGCTGCTGCCCCGCAGTCTGGCACGTGTGGAAGGCACAAGGCACAGCCCTGCCTCGCTCATCCCCGGCCTGGCAGCCCCGGGGGTGGCCGGAGCGCTGCTTCATCGTGCCCTTGCTCCTAACCAAGCCTCCTCAGGAAGTCTTTGGTTTCTGGGCCAGGCCAGCAGACGAGGAAGGTGTGCACAGATCAAGAGCGGGACAGGGGAGAGCAGGGTGCATGTGCTCGCTGCAGGGCTGTCTGTTTTTTTTCCACCAAACTTTCTGCGTTACGGCTGCTGCTGATACTGGCCCTCCGTGGCAGTAAAGAAATCCTCCAAAATACTCTGCGTGTACTCGAAGGTGGGGCGATCCTCCGGCCGGGTCTTCCAGCACCTCAGCATAATGTCGTACAGCTCCTCGGGGCAGTTCTCCGTGCGGGGCATGCGGTAGCCACGCTCCAGGGCCCGGATCACCTCCACGCTCGACATCCCTGGGGAAGTGGAGCAGAACGGGTGAATGTCCCACAGTTGGTCACTGATTTCTTTAAAAGGCAAGGAAGAAATAAAACCCAACGCCTTCCCTTTGGCCGCTGTCACTAGGGAGAAAAGGAGCAGGGGAAGGGGAGCCCCTGCTCCTGTTGAGGGAAAGACGCCAACAACTGGGCTGGTGTGACACTTGCTGCGTGTGGGTTTGTACCCGTTTGAGCAGATCAGATGGGAATTGTAATTGTTTTGTGTAAATTCTCCCCAAATAAAGGCGGCATTTCTCCATCTGCTGTGTCTCTAATGAGCCATTCCTTCCAGCGTCACTGATAAAAACACGTCAGTGCCATGGCAGGGCCCGTCCTTCCCTCACAGCCCTTTAAGCCACCCCACATCCTTCACTGACCGCCTGTGGCAACGCCCTCGTGCAGAATCATTTTCCATTGAAAAAAGGCACCAGAGAATTAGTATACAGTGCAGGGTGGCTCCTCATGATGTCGATTTACAGCTTGTTTGAGCCTTCCCAAAACACCTGGCCCAGCTATCAGCCCTGAGCTCCTGTGCTCCTTCCAAACTCGCTTAATCTGCAGGAAGCAGGGCAGCACGGGTTGGTGGTGTGCACAGATCTGTGTGCTGTCCAGAGACCTTCCAGCTCTGCGCCCAGTGTGAGGTTCAAATCTCCTGCCATTGCCTCTGCTCCCAGTGACCCAACCTCACAGAGAAGCAGATCCCACAGCTGGGGCCCGGAACACGGAGCACGTCTTTTGGCAGCAGATTAGAGGGCGCATTTCGGCTCCATACCTGGGTACGGGATGCGCCCGTAGGTAATGATCTCGGTCAGGAGGATCCCAAAGGACCAGACATCTGATTTTATAGTGAAAGATCCGTAATTGATGGCTTCTGGTGCAGTCCATTTAATGGGAAACTTGGCACCTGGACACAGAGATCCAACGAGAAGCACGAGCTATAACCCAAATGCTGAGAAACTCGTAGTGAAATATGGGGAACAAGAAGCAAACAGGAAGATGTGAAGCAATGCAAATGCGAGGAGCTTCCACTCGTCTGGCCATTTGTGCAGTATGTCCCTCCCTGGGCTCTGGCTGCCAAAGCTGCGCATTTTAAGTGGCTTTAAGGGAATCCCACAACCCTTCAGCATCTCAGAAAGTGGCCAGAATCCCACAGCAGCTCCCCTACCTTCCCGGGCCGTGTACTCGTTGTCTTCAATGACCCTGGCCAGGCCGAAGTCTGCGATCTTGCACACCAGCATTGCTGACACTAGAATATTGGCAGCCCTCAAGTCTCTGTGGATGTAGTTCCTCTTCTCAATAAAAGCCATTCCTTCTGCAATCTGCAAAAAGCAGAAAGAGAAAAAGGCAAGGGGGCTGTCTGAAACAACACAAAAACCCTAAAAGTGGCTGTTGCTGGGAATGGAAAAGAGCTGAATTGCTTCTGGCAGGTACAAGAGAAGCGGGGCCAAAGGCGGCTGAGCCGTGGCAGAGCACGGGGCGGCCACAGTGGAAACGAGATCGGCTGCTGTGTGGGGACCACTCCCAGCACAGGGAAACCCTTGAAAGAAATCAGGGGTTTGGGTGGCCAGGCCAGCGCGACCCATTTAAGGCCACATGTGAGAAAAGCAGCAAGAGCCCGTGTCCGAGGAGCTGACACCGGTCAAGCTGGGCAAGCCACTCTGCCCAGGGGACAAAAATGGACTTCCACTGCTGCAGCTGGAATCCGTCAGCAGCACAGAGCTTCTCTGGGGAGGACAGAAAAGCCCCGTGATGGTCCCTGGGCGAGGACAGGGAGTTGCCTGAGGGCTTTGAGAGCAGCCTGAAGTCAGCCCCATCATTGCACCCGCAAGGCTGGACCGGGGCAAGGTGCAGAGCCCACGAAATACAGAAGTAAAGCGGCACGGCGAGAGCGGAAGGATCACTTCCAGGGCCTCGGGTGGTTTTACTCGCAGTGACTCAGCCCCAGCCCGGGCACTGGGCTCACCGGCTGCTGCCCTCGTGCCGGTGCTGGGGGCTCTGCCCCGGTGCTGCAGCCGGGGACGAGGCACGGAGGGGGGAGCCCACCGGGAGCAGATGGCTGCACGCCTGCCTCGCTGCTCGGCACGGCCCCAGCCGGCTCCAGGAGCCGGAGACCTGGTTCTAAACCTCCTGCTCCTGGGCCCTGCTGTTGCTCAGGTTCCTCCGTGAATTATTTCACCGAGCTCAGCTCCGTGGTCGCTGGCTGCGGCCGCCGGCTGCGAGCGCTGCAGAAGCGGCAGCGACACGACAGTGGTTGCACAAATGATTGCACACGCGAAGCTAGATGTACAGGAGCACACTCAGCTGTACCCAAAATCGGCTCCTGAAAATATCCCCGACACTGTTTTCACTGAGTACCCCTTCCTCTCCACATGCCTTCCCCCAGCCCGTGGCTGGAAGATGATTTTGAGTGTCGTTACTGCCATAAAGCTCCCATAGGCAGTGCCGTGGGGTAAAATAGTATGTTATGTTCTTTGCAGTGCCCTCGTGAAGGCTGTCCCCTGGGCTGCATCGCACCGAGCACTATTTTCGGGGAACTGTCACAGCAGCAGCGATGCACACAAGGCCATAGCTCTGACACTGCTGCTCCCCGGGGAGCCCACGCCAGCCCGAGCCGGGGTGTCCTGGAGGCAGCACCGTGCAAACCTGAGCAGCCCCGGCCCTTCACCCCGTGGCTTCCAAAAAGCAGAGCTGTGCTGCGGGCCCCCAGGGCTGTGGGGTCGCTGGGCAGAGACCCTCGGCCCTAACGGAGGAGCCTTCCCAGCTCCCGAGAGGGTCTGCACTGCTTCGGGGTGCTGGGCACAGCCCGGTGCTGGCTGCAGCTACTGGGTTAACGGGGAGGAAGCACAAACTTCTCCTTTCCTGCACACCTGCTCCCACACTGGGAGCACGCAGCGGGCTGCCTCGCACGGCACCGTGACCCTCACCAGCCCCTTCCCCACGTTTCCCAGCCTGTCCCCGGGGGGCTCTGCAGGCAGCGAGGTCTTCCTGCCTGAGCTGCAAGAGGGCTGCTCTCACGCTGCCCCCCAAATGCCTGGAGAAGAGCTCTGAGGGGGATCTGAGGGGTTTGAGCTCAGTTTGCAAACCCTGGGATGCCAGAAGCTGGCCCCATGTTACAGGAGCTGGAGCAGGGAGCCAGGGAAGGTCTGTGCCCTCCTCACCTGGGCGGAGAAGTCGATCAGCTTCGGCAGAGGCTGCTTGTTCCCCTCCTCACTCTTCAGGAAATCCAGCAAGCTCCCTGAGGGCAGGCAGGGCACGGGGCTCAGCTCGGCCAGGGCTGCGATGCTGCTCCAGGACCCTCTGGGGCTCCCCGGCTCCGAAACCCACCCGCAGGCAGCACCGATCCCATCCTGTCCCCTCCTCCTCCGCCTGTCCCCATCCCTCCTCTCCCAGGGCCGTCCCCACGTCCCCCCCAGAGCCCACGTCCCCCCCGGGGATGGGGAGGGCAGCACCTTTCTCCATGAACTCGGTGATGATGTAGATGGGCTCCTCCTTGGTGACGACGGCGTGCAGCTTCACCAGCTTGTCGTGCTGCAGGGCCTTCATCAGGTTGGCCTCCTCCAGGAAGGCGCTGACGGACATGCTGCCGGGCTTCATGGTCTTCACCGCCACCTTGGTGTGCTTGTTGTAGGTAGCTGGGGAGGGGGGGGGACGCAGGTCGTTCCCCAAGGTGCCCAGCCCTCCCCAGGCACCCCGCACTGGGAGCACTGGGCTGTGGAGCCAAACCCCCCCTCCTGCAGGCAGAGACCTGGAGACCACCCGCAGCCCCGGGCTGTCCCCGCGGGAAGGACGGGGCCACCACTACTTCCCAGTGCCCCTCTCTCCTCCCACCAGTTTTTTCCTCGCTGTCTGCTCACAGGGCTCTCCCCCCAACCCCGCTGCCCCTCCACCTCCTCTCCCACCCCTCGCCCTTCCTCCTTCCCCACCGCCTTCCTCCTCCTCCCAGCCGCCTCCCCGCACTCTCACCCATCCACACTTCTCCAAACTGCCCCGCTCCCAGCTTCTTCTCCAGCTGCAGAGACTCCCGAGGGATTTCCCACGCATCTTTCTCCCAGGGCTTCTGGGGTTTGGGCGTGCAGCAGGGGTAGGTGAGCTTCTGGCACAGCCCGTCGCTTTGCCCTGCCGGGGAGCAGCGAATGCCATCAGCCGGGCTTCGTGCTGCGAAGCGCAGAGCCCACCACGGCCCCCATGGGTGCAGGGCACGACCCGGTGTCAGACACCAGCACCACAGCCTGGGACACGGCACAGCCACGGTTCCAGCCTGGGGATGGGCAATCCTGAGCACTGCAGGAATTTGGGGAACCGCCACCCGCTGCTGTGGCACCGCCAGGAGAAGCCGAACGGCCGCACGGAGCCCGGCGGTGCCGGGCAGGGTCGTGCTGGAGCAACACCCCTGGAGCTCACCCTTGTAGTGCTCGACCAGCTCCTGCAGCGTGTCGAAGCTGCTGCGCGGGGAGACGTAGAAGCCACCGCCGTCCAGCGTCCGGATCTTGTAATGCTTCACGCTGCCTCCCTGCAGGGTGTCCCCGTCCCGCACCGACAAGGAGTAGCAGCCTGCTCGGGGAAGGGCATGGGGCAGTGCCCCCCCTGGCTCCTGGACACCCGTGAGGGGTCCCAGCACCGCCCGGCAGAGCCACTGGAGCAGCTTTGTCCCCTCCTTGCCACCGCCACCCCCTCACCCCCAGCATGAGGCCGGGCTGAGCCCCAAACACCAAAGGCAGCCTCGGAGGGACCGGGCGCATCCCTGGACCCCAGCTCCTGCCTGGCAGCAAAGCAGAGCCCCCTGGGGGGCCCTGAGCCCCTCTCCCAGGCAGATCTGCACAAGGGAAGCCCTCCCAGGGTTGTCCTCACCCTGTGGGGTCCCTCTCAGTACCTTTGTTGGTCTCGCTGTCCCGTATCATGAAGGATCCGACCACGTTCCCAGGGCCCAGCAGCAGCCGCTCCGCGTCCTTCCTGCTGATGCCCTTAAAGAACCACCTGGGGCAGGAGCAGAGCACACAACGACCTCCGTCAGGGACCAGAGAGCCAGGGCGGCGTGGGCTGGGGGGCGTTAGCCCCTGCCACAGGGCAGGGACACGGGGCAGGAGGGGGGACGGCCACAACTGGGCAATGCGGGAGCCGCGGGACGGGCTGGCCCCGGGGGGACGCTCACTCTTCTGTCTCCAGCGAGTCGGCTCGGGCCACGTAGTTGCTGGGGATGAAGCCCTCGTGCCCTGTCACCAGCGACCGTGCCTGCCACCACTCCCCCTTCCTGAGGATAAAGACGGCAGCGGGTCAGTGCTGGGCACCAGCAGCTCCTTCGTGCCAGCGTCGCAGCGCTGGGCTCAGCGGTGAGCGAGCTGACGGTGGGCGGTCACTGGCACGCTACAGCACAGGGCAAAATGGGCAAAGTCCAGAAAAACAGCGAGCAGGGCCACACGAGCCTTCAGGACGCCCTGCGGCAGGGGACACTTACTCCTCCAGGACCTTCAGGCGCTCTCCCTTCTTGAAGCTCAGGTCCCCGGCGTGCAGCGCCTCGTAGTCATAGAGCGCCAGCACCACGCTGTCCCCCGGGCCTGTGGCGAGAGGGGCTCCTGGGGACCCGTCCCTGCGATGGGACCAGGTCCCTGCCACCCCACACCGTGGCTGTGCCGTGCTCGGAGGGAGCCCAGAGCTGCCAGGTCCAGCTGGGCTCCATCCTGGGCTGAGGACCGGCTGCGCACCCCCACAGGACCACACGTACTCACCATCCGCGGGCAGGGGCACGGCACTGCAGGCATTGTGCTGGAAAGGACAACAAACAGAGAGGAGTCACGGGTGGCACAGGCCAGTACCCTGCGGGGGTCTCGGCACTGCACCGGCATCTCCCTGTCTCCCTCCCCACCACCCTCATTTTCCTCTCTCTTTCTCCGTAATCCCTTTATTTCCACCAGACCCTGTGCTCCCACCCCAGCGCCCTCGGCCAGCCCCATGCTCGGTGCTCTCGCAGCTCCAGAGCCCGCACAGGTGGCTCCGGGGCCCTGAGACCCCCCACCCCCAGCGGGGGCACAGCAGCTCCCACTCACGTGCTTGTTGTCAGCCGTGGGGTCCCTCACGTAGCGGCCCGGCTGCAGGCCGGGCTCGAGGTCCGTTTTTATCACCTTGTCTTGGATGTCAGCTTCCTTCGACTTCACGCAACCCATCCTGTCAAGGGGGGCAGGGGAAGTGGAGCCGTTGCGACAGAGCAGAGAGCCCAGCGCCAGCAGCTCCTGCCCACGGCCCCCGCTCCCACGGGTGGGCTCCGCTCCCCCGGCCCCACGCACAGCACCCGCACCCGGTCGGTCGGAGCCGTGGGCAGCCCGGCAGGGGCGTCAAGGGGCGAGAAGGAAAAGGGATCTTGTGGTGTAAAAAAAAAAAAAAGTGTAGAAAAAGTCACTGCAGGAGGTGAATTTGGGACAGGCTGGGTGCCATGGAGCAGCTCCGCAGCTGCTCCCCAAAAAATTTTTCCCTGCCCGGGGTGCTGGGGCTGAGCTCTGCAGTAGGGCAGCGCCGCTCCGGTGTCACCTGGTGCTCGGAGCTCAGCAGGGTTATCAGCACTGTTATTCTTTTTTCTTTTAAAGAAGGGAAATGAAAAGTGGTGCAGCCCAGGACAAGACCACATCCGAGAGAATGGCTGTGCTGTGGGCAGGGCCCCGCCAAGACCTGGGGATGGGTACAGAAGGGTGGCCAGGGCCAGCAGGGGCCTGGGGAGCTCATCCGGGCACTGACCCCACGGGGTGGAAGCCCAGAGAGGCTGGGGAGAAGGCGAGAGGAGACCTGGGTGCTCCTGTGGGCTGACACCCCTCGGTGCAGCCCCCCAAATGCACCCTGCGGGGTGAAGCTGCCACCAACGGGGCAGCCACCAGCCCAGGATGAATCCAAGTGCTCAGCTATCCCCAGCTCCCCCAAGGAAACATCAGCAGGAAAACGTGCTGCCAGAAGCAGCAAGCGTGGGAGAAAACCCCCCAGGACAGACACTTCCCTTTGTCCGGTGGAGACCTCAGCACAGGGGAAAGGAGAAGGGTGCAGGCGGTGACAGCGAAGGAGGAAGCAAACGGCCCCCGCGCTGCAGGGGACGTGCACAGCACTGCCTTGATCCCAGGACACCCTGCACACGGGCACTGGGACCAGTTGCTGGTGAACCCCGAGGTCCCAGCGCTGAGCAGGGCAGCACCAGGCCCCTGGGGAGCCGAGCATCCCGCGGCCCCCAGCCCTGCAGCATCCCGGGTCACTGCCACACGCAGTACCCAAGTGGTGAGGGCTTCCCTGCAGGTTCTGGCAGCACCGGGAGCTGCTCCCTGGCACATCCTGGGTCCCACAGCTGGCCTGGCCGTCCCCGAGCACTGGGGACACTGGGGACACTGGGGACACTGGGGACGGGAAGTGGCGGAGGTGTGAAGGCGTGGGCACACCGCAGCGCAGCCACCCACGGCCCCGTGCCCTCGCTGCTGGGACGGGGGGCGGCGGGGCCCCGGCAGCCCCCCGAGAGCCCCGCATCGGGCGGCACCTCCATGGGGTGCACCCGGGGCACCCCAACACCGCCCCGACCCGACCCTCCCCGCACCCCGCTGTCACCTTCCCACCCCTCCGGACATCGCATCCCCAACCCGGGACCCCCTCCTGGAGCACCCGGGGCCAGACCGGTGGCAGCACGGCACAGGGACCCCCGCAGCACCGGCTGTCCCGGGCAGGGACCGGCCAGTTGGGCAGCCCGGTACCGGTCCCGGGAGCTCCGTGCACCCCTCCACCGCCCCCCCGGGGCTCCGCTCTGACCTCGGTCGCCGTCCCGGGGCACGTCCCGGGGCCCGTCCTGCTCCCGGTCCCGCTCCCGGTCTCGTTCCCGGTCCCGCTCCCGGAGCCGGGGCTGCCGCCGCCGCCGCGCTCAGCTCGGGTGCGCGCCGCGCCCCGCCCCGTCGAGGCCCCGCCCCTCCCGGTGAGGCCACGCCCCTCCCGGTAACGCCCCCGCCCCTCCCGGGTGCAGGCGACCGGAGCGCGACCCCCGCGCTGCGCCCCCGTGGATTAGGGACGGGGACACCCGGTGCGCCCCCCCGGGCCGTGCCGCTCCTCTCCCGGCCCCGGTGTCCCCGGTGTCCCCGGTGTCCCCGGGGCGCGGCCCCTGCTGGGCTCCCGCGCCCCGAGCGCCCCCGAGTGGGCTGGGGGCGACGGCAGCCAGGGGCCGTGAGGCTCCCGGGGCTCCCCCCGTGGCACCGAGCTGTCCCCGCCGTCCAGGATTTGGGTACAGCGCTTTTTGGGGACAGCTCTGCGGGCAGCACGGCCCCTGCTGCTGGCCCTTTTTTCCCCCTGCCCCATCCCGGTCCTGCCGGGGGGGCCCCCAGAGGCGCTGCCCCGGGACAGCAGGACGGTGGCTGCTCCCATCCTGGGCGTTTAATTGCGATCTGCAAAAATTACAGCACGGGGCGCTGCTGGGGGGGCTGCCCTGATTCACCACCAGCACAGCCGAGAGCTGCCAGGGCAGCGCGGAGCCTCGTCCCCTCCCGTGGGGACAAAGTGGGGACAATGCCAGGCGTGGGGCTTCAGCAGCCCCTCACAGATAGTTGTCCTCTTCCTCCTCCTCCTCCTCCTCCTCTTCGTCCCGCGCCAGCGCCTCGATGTCGTGGGTGATGTCGGTGATCATGCGGTTGAAGGACTCGGACTCGGAGCGCAGGGACCAGCTGTCGTAGCTCCGCACGGCCGAGGCCGACGTGTTGCTCATGCTGCGCTTGATGCGGCCGAAGCTGTCGGTGAGGATGCCGCCCTCGCGGATGCCGATGCTCTCCAGGAAGGTCTCGAAGTACCCGATGTCTTGGTCGGGGATGAAGGGCCTCATTCCTGCAGCAGGCGCCGTGAGGCTCGGGGTGACCGTGCCCGGGGGGTGCCAGCACACACCCAGGACCCAGCTCCCCATCCCCAAAAAGACACCCGGACATGGCCAACATGACGCGGTGACCCATCGCTGGGGCTGCTCGGACACCCCAGCAGCTGGGGCGGGCGCCCCTGCACTCACCCAGGAGCAGAAACTTCCTCCGGTCCCCATAGAGGCGCAGGAGGTCGGCGCAGTACTCCTGCACCGGCGTGCCCAGCCGGTACTCGCGGAGCATCAGGGCGAACTGCTGGATCTCCTGGGGTGACAGCTTGTTGCGCAGCTGCGGGGACACGGGGACAGCTCAGGGCTGGGGACAGTGCACGGCCCCGACCTCACCACCCCGCACCCAGCTGGCTGCTCCCCGGCACCCGGAGAGGAGCGGGGCCCCCCCTGCACCCTCACCGTCACCATGTAGTCCTGCAGCTGCTCCAGCCCCGCGCTGCTCTGGTCGCTGCCGCTGCAGGCGGTGGCCAGGCTGTGGTGGGACTGGTGGAAGGAGGGCGAGGAGGCCCCGCTGTAATACGCCTCGAACGTCTCGGAGCCATTGCTGCGGGAGGAGAGGGGTGTGGGGGGGGTCAGCAGGTCCATCGGGCTGGGCTTGGGGGTCTGCAGCCGGGACGGGCACCCAGCATGGGGGCACCCAGGGGAGGCCGGACTCACAAGGAGCTGCAGCAGCTGAAGTCGGCGTCGTAGCCGTACGTCCCGTCCGTGCGGCAGCTCTCACCTGGGGAGGGAGAGCCCAGCTCTGAGAACCAGGGCAGGTCCCCCCCGCGCTGTACCCAAGCCCCCCAGCCCCGTGCAGTCCCACTCAGCATCCCGCACCCCCCCCCAGCCACTCACTCCTGCTGGAGAGCCAGGGCCGCGTGGGCGTGGAGGTGTAGTGGTACCCGGCACGATCCACGCACTCGATGCTCTGGTCCCCGTAGATGATCTGGAAAACCTGGCAGATGAGCGCGCAGGACTCCTCGGCGGCATCCTGCAGGGGATGAAGGGGGGAAGAAGAGAGGGTGGGCACGTGCCGGTGGTGGTGGGCGCATGCCAGGGGGGGTGGGCGCATGCCAGAAGGGTGGGCGCATGCCGGGGCCGCTCACCCTGTTGGGCACGGCGAGGATGACGAGGTTGGAGTAGGCATCAGGGCAGGGCTCCTGGGGGTCCAGGGGGTTGCTGCCGGCGTGCCGCCGCTCCCAGCTGCCGAAACCGGTGCCGCGCTCCCAGCTGCCTCCGGCCGTGCCGGCTCGGCGCCGCTCCCAGCTGCCTCCGCAGGGCTGCCGCCGCTCCCAGCTCCCCGAGGGTCGCCCGCGCTGCCTCCGCTCCCAGCTGCCGCCCCGCCGCCGCTCCAGGCTGCCGCCCTGCCGGCCCTCCTGCCCGCCCCGTGCCGCCCGCCAGTCCAGGCTGCAGATGGTGTGCCGCCGCTCCATCGGGCCCCCCAGACGCCCCGGTTCTGGCCACGCGCCCCCCGGACGCTTCTCGGCCGGGGCTGCCTCCGGCACGCCGACCGGGGTCGCTTCGGGGTGCGCTCCGGCAGGGACCGGGTCCACTCCCAGGCCTGGGGGCAGCGAGGGGGGGACGGGGTGTCAGGGTGGGGGCTGTGATCCCCAACGCACCCGGCTCCCGGTTTGGCCCTGGAGTCCATCCAGGTGGGAAGCAGAGGGGCTGGGGGTGGTGGGGGGATAGGGGAGGCCCAGCGAGCTGGGGGCGGTGGGGCTGGGTGGTGGGGGCTGTGGTGGGGTGGGAGAAGGGGGATTAGGGCACAGCTGAGGCTGGTGGCTGAGCCCAGGGTTGGTGATCACAGCACTGGAGCCCCTGCGCCCCATCTGGATGCACACGGGGGGGCACTTCCATCATCATTTCCCACCACCATGAAATGCAGCTGGTGCTGGGAGCACGGCTCCCACCCCGAGGTGGGGCACACACGGGGTGCTTGGGGTCAGCCGCGTCGCGCTGGGACCCCGGCAGGGCGCCCGCACCCGTTTTGAGGATGAGGAGGTGCAGGGCGTCGTCGCGCAGGTAGGAGGCTGCGGCGATCTCGTGCGTGGGGATGCGCAGGATCAGCTCCTCGTCGTCGCGCCAGGTGAGCAGGAGGCAGCGGGCAGACAGGCTGAGGATGCTGTCCTGCTCCGGCGTCGTCTGCAGGGGCAGCTCCTTCAGCTGCTGTGGGGCAGAGAGCGAGTACGGGGTCGGGGGGGGGCACTGGTGGCACTGGTGGGACGTCCCCGTGGGGTGCCGGGCGCCCTCTTACCCTGGCGGTGTCCAGCAGCTGCAGCACCTCGTCCCGGCTGGAGGGGTTCAGGGATGCTGTCACCCAGGTCAGGTGCCCTAAAAACTGGGGGGGGGGGGGGCAAAGCCCCCAAAGGGTTTTGGGGAGGGCAAGGGGGGAGCCCTGTGGGTGGAAGGCCAGCCCTAAGGGGCACTGGGGCTGGGGCTTTGCGTCCTCCCACCGCCACAGCCTGCACCTCCCTGGGGAGGGGTGGTGGGGAGCCTGCCCCCACCCCAACCTGCTCCCCTTTTCTCCTCGGGGGTTTATCCAGGACAGGAGGGGGCCAGAACCGTGCCAACATCCATGTGTGGGGGCCTCCCGCACGGCAAATGGGGCTGCTGATGTCCCTGGGGGCCCCCCCAGCCCCGTTACCTTCACCTCCTTCTCCACGTAGTCGTGCAGCAGGATCTGGGGGTCTATCAGGTAGTCGGGGGGGTAGAGGGGCACCGAGTGCAGCGGCCGCCGGTAGACGCTGCTGCGGAGAGCCGGCTTGCGAGCCGCCTTGGGGAAAACCAGCCGCTTGATGGGCGACACGAAGCCCTGCCAGGGACAGCGGGGTTTGGGGGGCACGTCACCACGGGGGGGGGGGGACACCCAGCCCCGGCACCGCACGGCTCCTCCTGGCTGGGGTCCCCAAATCTGCGCTGCCCGGGGGCTCGGCCCCAGGGGACAGCAGGTGGGGACCCCCCCAAATCTCCCACCCCTCGCCCCAGGCACCACGAGCGCTGTGGGGCTGCTCCTGGCCGCCCCGCAGCCCCCGAAATGTGCTCACCTTCTTCCCCCTCTTGGCCTCGCAGTCCATGGCGCTGCCGCCGTCCTCCCCGTCCAACGCCTTTGTTGTTTTCCTGTGTCGGAAACTCCACCAGGACGGCTCTGATGTGAGTTCCTGCCCCGCCGGGGGTGCTGGGCTGGGCTGGGCTGGACTGGGACGGGACTGGGAAGGGACTGGGACTGGGATTGGGCTCAGACTGGGACTGGGACTGCGGTGGAACTGGGGCGAGACTGGCACTGGGACTGGCGCTGGTACTGGGACAGGGGTAGGACTGGGTTGGGACCAGGAGTGGGGCTGGGGGTGCCTTGGGACCAGGAGCAGAGCAGCCCCAGCCCCTCGCTGCCCCATGGCCCCACATCAGCCCCCTCTCCATGGCCTCACCGGGGGGCTCCCTGCCCCTCGCTGCCCCTGCCCTGCCCGCGAGCGGCCCTGCCACGGGGAAAAGGCTCCAGCTGGAGCCATGCAGCAGCCCCTAAAACTCCCCAACCCCACAGCTGCCCATGGGGTTTGAGGCTCCCCCGTGGGTCTGGGGGCTGGATGGGGACCAGGGCCTCCAGCAGGGAGGAATTTGGCCTGGGAGAGCTGGGCTGGGGCCGTGTCCAGCAGTTTCCTCCCCGGCAGCACACCGCATCCTGCCCGCGCACCCCTTCCCTGCCGGGGGCCCTGGACCTCCACAGCCATCCTGCCCCATCCCTGATGTCCCCAGCACCCCAGGACGGAGCCCCCCAGCACCCCAATACGGCTGGGCAGAGCCCCCCAGCACCCCGGCACGGCCACGCAGAGCCCAGAGCCACCGGTGGGCACCAGCAAGGAAAAGCTCGGGCAGGCAGGGCTTATTGAAATGAATTTAATATCTCATGTTGCAGCAAAATTAAAAATATACAAAAAGTTTGTGGTATACAAAAAAGTCTCGGGCAGACCCCGGTCTCCTGCTCACCCCCCCCCCTCCCTCCCTGCCCGCGCCGAGGGTCCCGGAGAGGAAGGTGGCACACAGAGTATTTACAGTACGTGACGGCCGGGCTCCCGGTCCCGAGCACCGTGGGGACGTGGCTGAGACCCGCAGGGACGCAGCCCCCAGCAGCCCCCTCCGGGGAGAAAACACCCCCGGCCAAGAGCAGCAGAGCTCAGCCCCGGTCCAAACCACGTCCCCATCCCATTCCCTGAACCCTGAACCCTGGGGCGGCCCCGCTGCCTGCCCCACGCTGCCCACCCCCCCCCCGGGACCAGGACCCCCCTTCCCCAAAGGGAGCCGGAGCAGCCCCGGAGCTGCCCCCACCCCACAGGGCCCAGCTCAGCCCTGGGTTGAGCCCCCTCGGTGCCCCCTTGCCAGGGGGTGCTGATGGCTTGGCACCACCACCAGCACCACCAGCAGCCCCCCCCCGGTGTTGTCTGTTCATCCCCGTTGGCTCGGGGCATGGGGGCTGCGAGCACGGTGCGGGGGGAGCTCCTGCAGCCGCTGCCCTGACCCCAACACGGGAGCAGCCCGGGGCTGAGGGGACCGTGGCTTGAGTGCATAGAAAAATGTCCCTCCGACCCGCGACCCCCCCAGGGAACGAGCACACGGGGTGGGGGGGCGCAGATCACCCCGGGCTGCGTGGCTCCGAACCCTTGGGGGCACGGGCAGGGGGTGCAGGAACTGGCACGGCACCGCTCGAGGGCTCCCAGGGCCGTGGGGCTCCTGGCTGCCCCCGCACCCCAAAAATCCCCCCCAGGGTCCCATCTTCCCTTAGCGCTTCCCTGAGGATAACAGAAGCCTCCTCTGCTGAGAGCCCAGCTGGATGGGGGATTTTTTTGCCCTTTACTGGTGGGAGAGGAGGAGTGCGGGTCCCGGGGGGGGGGGGGCAGCCCGCTGCCCAGACCCAGCGCTGCTCCGTGACCTCCTCCGAAAGGATTTCCGAGGCTTGCAGTTAGCACCAGTTAGCACCAGTGACCCCCCAGCCCGGCCCATCCCAGCCCGCAGTCACCCGGGGGCCTCCGAGCTACGGAGAAATGGGAAACAAAAGCAAGGGGGCACCGGCGGCACCACGCACCCCGCTGCGCCTTGGGGACCCCACAGCACCTTGGGGACCCCACAGCACCTTGGGGACCCCGCTGCAGCCCGGCCACAGGGGCACAGCGGGACAGCTCAGCACCGTGGGACCAGCACAGCTCGGGGACCTGGGGGGGCACCGGGGCTGGAGGAAGGCACCGGGGGGGGCTGTGGGTGCGTGCCGGGGGGCTCTGCGCGTGCTGCGAGCGGTGCACGGCCCGGGGATGCCGGGAGCTCTGCCCTACAGACCCAGCTGCAAACACAGAGGACGGACACACGGACACGGGGGGGGACGGGGGGGTACATTCAGCACAGCCCTTTGGGCTCCCCACGGGAGCAGGGCACACATTCAGAGCCAAAGCCCGGGGCAGCCCCGCTCCTCTGCAGGGGCTGGGGGGCACCGGGGGCATGGGGGGCAGGATCCTGGCTCGGGTGCACACCTCGGAGCTGGGGGGGGCTGATGCTGACGGGGGTGTGGATGGAAATGCTCCTGGCTTGGAAAGGGGGGAGAGAATGGCTGGGGGTGAATCCGGCCTTGGGGAGCCCCCCCGGGAGCGATGCCACCACCTTTCAATGTGTCCCCCCCCCCCCCCGGTGCCAGCCAGGCCCTGCCCCACCAGCGTCAGCGGAGGTAGAAAATGTCACACAAATGTCACCTACCAGGTGAAAACAAACACGATGCGATGAAGCGGTTCCCAGGAGGGTTGGAGGGGACGGAGGGGTGCAGCCACCCCCCCCCCCCCCCCACAGCACCCGGCTGGCATCGGGGGCCTGGCTCAGGGCTGGGGGCTGCGTCCCACATGGAGCGGGGGGCTCCTGGGGCGCAGGCACAGCCAGAGCCCACAGCGGGGGGAACCAAGGGCTGAGATGAAGGGAGACCCCTGGGTCTGGGGGGCTCGGGGAAGTAGGGGACATCGGGGGGTGGCCAGACCCAGCTGTCCCCTGCTCGCTCCCCACCGCCACCTGCTCCCTGGGGGTGACAGGAGCCCCCCACACCCCGGTACAGCCCCTCTCCAGCATCCCCACACCCCCATCCCACCGCCCGTGTCCCCTGCATATCCCCTGCACCATGCCCCGCCGTGCCCAAAGCCCCTCACCGGAGCGGGGCTCCCACCACCCTCCGAGCCCTGGGGTGCCCCACGGTCCCCACCCTGCGCCGCCGACCTGGCCAGCCCGGCCGGGAGCCGGGCGCTGCGGGGCTCAGGCACAGGTGAGGTATTTTGGCAAGGACAAGCCCCCGGCGCAGAGCCGGGTGGGATGAGGAGCGGGGTCACAGGAGGGCGGCGTGGGGAAGGAGGAGGGGGGGATAGCACCAAGGGACCTCACCGGCCCCTGCCCGCGGGGCGCTCGGCGCGGTCACCCCTCGGCGCCGGTGAACCGAAAAGAAAGGCAAAACGCTGCGAAGAGATGGGACAGCCCCGGCTGGAGAGGGTCGGGGGGCACCACGGCGGCCCCCGCGCCCGCCCTACACGGTGGTCTCGTACTCCAGGAGCTCCTGGGAAACGCCGGCGGTGCGGTACTGCAGGCGCGGGGTGGTGGGGGAGGCGTACTCCAGCGCCAGGATGGTTTTCCGCAGGCGCCGGTCGATGAAGTGGGCGTCCCAGGCCGGGTACTTCTTCCTGGGCAGGTCTATGCGGATGACGGGGCCCTCTGTCCGCGGGGCGCGGGCGGCCGGCGGTGTAGGGGCGCAGGGGCGCACCTGAAAGACGGGCACGCAGCTGTCCCGGTCCCCAGGAGCCCCTTCCCGGTCCCCCCCTGTAGTCCGGGGCAGCGAGCGCGGGGGGCTGGTGACGGCGTCCGCGGGGGACCCCGGCGCCGGTGCCGGCTGCTGCCGGAAAATGCAGCCCCCGGCGTGGGGGCCGAACATGGGGCCGTTGGGGTGCAAGAGGCAGTAGTAGATGAACATGAAGAAGATGCCGAGGGCGAAGCTGGAGCTGACCACGCAGACGAGGATTAAGGCGTCGAAGTCGGACGTGGTCTCGCGGTTGTAGTAGAGGAACCAGAGGGCGGTGAGGGCGGCGTTCTCGGACAGCGTGATGATGTAGTAGATGCACATGCGGTAGCGGCTCCGTCCCTCCTTGACGTTGAACCAGCAGAAGATGTAGATGATGCCCACCACCATGTTGTAGATGATCTCCTCCCACTTGGACATGCAGAAGTCCGTCTCGCCCTGGATGATCCAGAAGGTCATGATGCACCAGTGGGTGACGATGAAGATGCCGAAGTAGAGCTGGAACACGGAGGCGAAGAGGGCGAAGGCGATGGCGCGGGCGGCGATGGTGAAGAGGTGCCACAGGATCTGCACGATGGCCCCCTTGTAGGACATGGGCATCTTGTCCTCCCGCGAGTCCCGCAGCACCTTCTGGTAGGAGGCGATCATCCACGCCAGGGAGACGAGCGAGGCCGAGGCCGAGAGCCCTGCGGGCACAGAGCGGGGAGGGGGCGGTGAGAGCGGGGTGGAGGGCGGCACAGGGGACACGGGGCTGGGGTCTGCAGCATCCCGGGCCCCTCCGGCCCTTTTCCCCAGCCGTGGGGGCCGTGTCGGAGGGGGGCTGCCCCTACCTTGCAGCGGCTCGATGCTGTTCTGCTGCACCATGATGCTGAGCTGCAGCACGAGCTGGGGCGCGCTCTTCAGGAAGGTCTCCAGCAGGCGCAGCATGCTGATGTCCGCGCTCTCAAACATCATCCGCCAGTAGAAGTGGCGCCGGCGGTGCTCGGCCTGCCACCGGCTCTGCAGCCCCAGGTACAGCGTGCGGAGGTACCTGCGCGAGTTGGGGGGCAGGGGCGTGAGAACGGCCCCTGCAACCCCCTGTGCCGGGCATGCCCCGGGGATGCCACCACCGTGCTCCGACATCATGTTTCCTCTCTCATCCAAGGCCGTGGAAACGTCCCCGTGCTGCCCCAGGAGGCAGCGGCTCCACACGGGGCCCTGAGGTGCCAGGGCAGGGCACCTCGTGCCAAGCCCCCGCTCCCCTGCGCCCTCTCTCCCCATGCAGGGTCCGTTTCCTACCCCCAGATGGGGCCCTCATCCCGTGGCCCCACTCTTCACCCCCCCAGAACATTCCAGGCACCCCTATCCCAGCCCAAAACCACATCCAGCTATGCCTCAAAATGGATATTTTCATCCAGCCCCCCCCCTCCCCGCCTCCCCCTGCCCCAGGCGGGCGGTGGCAGAGGAAGGAGGGAGCAGGAGGGACCAGCTGGTCGTGCGGGGTGCCCGCGGGGAGCCCCCGTCCGCCTGTGCCGGTGCTGCCTCGGCTCTTGGCAGGGCCGTAGGCTCGGCCCCGGCCATCTGGTGAGCGGCCGGGGGTCAGCGGAGCCGCGCGTGGCACCGACGCACGCAGTGGCTGAGTCACCGGGGACCCCTTCCCGCGGCACTGGGCCAGCTCCAGCAGCCGCAGGGCGCAGGGAAACGCTCCTCGTCCTAAGGAGGGGACACGGGGACGGGCGTGCGGGGTGTCCCCGAGCAGCCGTGCCCGGGCAGAGCCACCTCCGCCGAGCGCGCACAGGTTTGGGGGATTTGGGGGGGGAGACGGATGGCTACGAAAGCAGAAAGATTAAGCGAAAGGAAGTCAGACCGTAAAGCTTCCTCCCAACCTAGTAAAACTGTCACGCAAACTGATGGCCTTTATATCAGATCCATAAAACGCTGCCAGCCGACTCCATTAGCCCGCGAGTGCCGGGAGAAGCCCTGATCCCAGCACTTTCGGCTCATCCATCAGCAGGGAGCAGGCAGGAGCCGGCCCTGCTCCCGTTGTGGGGGTGTCCCGGGGCCGAGCTCCTGAGCCCCTCCTGCGGCCGGTGCGGGGCCGGGGGGCACACAGCCCGGAGACGTGGTGGGGGCCATCAGCTGGCACCACCGCGGCCCCCCCGGCCACCCCGCTGCCGCTGCCATCTGCTCCTGCCCCGGGCAGCCCCACTCAAAGCCATAGCAGGCAGGAGGGGAGGGCAGCACCCCACGGCCCCACAGGGTTGCTCAGCAGGGAGGGGGCACCGGGCATCCACGGGGCATCGCCTCCAGCACCCTGCAGGGCTGCCCCCGCCGTCCTCCCGCCCGGATCACGCGAAGCTGGGGCGGCCCGAGGGCCCCGGTGAGGCTGGGGCTCAGCCGGGCTGATTTCAGGCTTCCCATCTGGCTTCCCCCTCTCTGCAGCCCTGCTCCGTATGGCTCCTGCTGCAGCCTCCTCTCTCTGGAGGGGAGCCCAGCGCCGGGCAGCAGCGGCTGCGTCCTGCTGGGCTGTGCCGTGAGTCGGCACCGGAGGGGGCTCGGGTGGCCAAGCAGAGCGGTGGGGACAGAGGGAGGCCAGGGGAGAAGGAAGCTGGGCTCCACCAGCAGCTCGGGGACACGACCGGTGTCACCAGCAGCCTGTGGTCCCACCAAAACCCTCCCTGCTCAGCGTGCAGGGGACAGCAGAGCCGTGTCCCGGCGTGGTGAGGCTGGAAAAGCACAGACCCACGCCGGGGGAGCACCCTGGCAAGGATCAAAGCCTCTTTCCCACACGATGTCCCCCGCGAGGCTGGTGGAGCCCCCAGGAGCCCGGCACCACCTGCCCCATCCATCCCTCCCCGAGAGCCTCGCAAGGACCTTCCAAGCACTGGCAGCCCCACAAAGACATTTCTGTCAGCAAACGATGTGATTTTGGTACTTCCAGCCCGGTTTCACCACGTGCCAACTGCTGCCAGGTGCTGATCTGCGACCCCGCAGGCTCCTGGTCCCTGCTTTTTTCTTTGCTTTAGTGTAAAAGCGGGGCTGGAAGACGCAGCCTGAGAGGAACAGCACCAGGCCTGGGAACGAAGTCCCACAGTCCCAGCAGAGCCAGGACACCGAGGCAGGAGCCCTGCCCTCTCCCTGTAATCAGTCACCAACCAGGCTCATCATCACCGTGACCCCACTGCCTGCAGCACACAACGGCCCCACACACACAAACCCCACAGCAGCGCCGTCCCTGTGATGCCCAGGGCTCACATCCATCACCAGCACGAAGGCAGCAGCAGGACAGGGAGCCACAACCGTGCACGTCTCCTGCGTGCGCGGTCCCCGGCTGCTCGGCACTCAACAAGTGACCCTCGGCCTCCCCCGCTTTTGGCGGGGCTCAATTATTCTACCGCCTCGCTGTCAGCTCCGTAGAGCTCGTTAAAAGGAGATTTCGTCTCCCATCAAGTTGCCAGAACGAGACGTTGGTTCTTGTTTGTTATGCGCTTGATGGCAGGGTTTGTGTTTCAGCCCCGCGCGCACCGCCAGGTTTTTACGAACCGGGCGCTGCAGCAGCTGCACGAGAAATACGGAATCAATTACTTAAAAAAAAAAAAATAAAAAATCATTTAATTTTCAAAAAACTGATGATGAGGCAGAAACCAACCGAGAGAGCTCTTAGGGCTAATTACTGCCTCCTTTGTATTAAAAAAGCCCAATCTGACAAAAATCTCCACCGAGGGCTGGGGCGGGCGCGGGGCAGCAGCGCCGTTTGCTCGCCCCCAGCCCCGCAGCACAACGCGGGTCCCGGTGGCACAGCTCCAGCCATCGGCCACCCCCGTGCCCCTCATCACCGACCTGGTGCCCACAATTAGCCCCAGGAAATGCCCACAGCTGGGCAACCCCTGCGGCTGCCTCCAGACCTCAAGTGTTGGGAGAAAAGAGGTGCAGGAAGAAAAGCCGGGCCCTGGCACAACCAGTGCCACCAGCCACCGCCCCCAGGTGAAGGAGCCGGAGGGAGCCAGCAGTCCAAGAGCGAGTGATACAGAGTGCAGCTTCCCTGAAAGGTAATTTGGGATGTCATCCCTTGGTTTAAACAAGGAGAGGATTGCTCTCCATTCGAACGCATCACACATCCCTCAAACTCAGGTCGGGGAGAGCCCCGAGTGCCACGGACATCACGCCAACACGTGGAGGAGGGCCCCGTGTCCCTCCTTCCCCGCACATCCCCGGCTGCCAACCCGCGGGGCGATGCGGGGACCAGCCCCTCGCCTGCTCCCGGTGTTGTCCCTGCGATGGAGACCAGGTCCCTGTGGACCTCCCTTCCCCTCGGTATTGCTACACATGGCAAAAAAGCTGCTGACCTGAACGGAGAGGGTAGGAGCTCCTGAGCTGCCAAACCCCAGCAGGCTCCGTCCCATGGGACTGGCACCAGGAGCCCCCTGCCCCTGGCCAGTTCCCCACTGCCCTGCGCTGGGGCTGCCGGCCACGAGCACATGTTCCTGCCACCAAAACGTCTCCAGAGGGCACCCACGGCAGGGCGTTGTGAAGGCACTGATTACAGCTGCCTTCCGCTGATTCTCGCAGCAGCTTTAATTTGGGGTGGTCTCGAGGTCGGTGCTCGTGGCCAGCTCGCCTTCGCACCCGGGCAGCTGCTGTAAATGTGAGCTGGGGGTCCTGCCTGCCTGGGGCGCAGCTGGGGCCGGCGCTGCGCAGCGATCGATCCTGTAGGGTGAGAGCTGCCGAGGGAATCGGGGCTGCCCAGGCCAGGGCCGCGCAGATAAATAAATCAGGGAAGGGGGAGGTGTTTGGCAAAGGGCGCAGCAGGGCCCCGGCGCCCTGGCCAGGGAAAAGCCTTCCCTGCACATGCAGTATTTATTCGGTTATAATTCAGCACTTCTTAAACTGTCACATCCACCTGCAGCGGATCCAACCCCGCTAATGGGTTTAGCGAACTGCATTTAACTGCTCACCCGAGCAAATCCCAAATCCCGAGATTAGGAAGAGCCTCAGCTGCAGCCTGCGCCCGGCATGTCCGGGAGGGTCGGTGCCGAGTTCCCGCTTTAATTGGCTTAAGAGCCTCCACGGCCGACACAAACGGGAGCAAAACCCCAACCCCAGCACGGTCCCGGCAAGCACCCGCAGGGCCCTGGGGCTGCTGCAGGGGGCTCAGCAGCCAGCGGCCCCAGGAGCCCCGTCCTCTCCCTCCCCAGCTCTCCCAGCACACAAAGGCCAACCTTGCACCCATCCTGCCCCCGTGGGGCATTACGGAGCAGGGAGGGGCAGTGCAAGGGGAGGGAAGGGGCAGGAGCCTCCCTGGCACGGTGCGCCGTGGAACAAAGTTGGTGCTCCCTGGAGCATCCCAAGCAAAGCGGCAGGAAAAGCGCGTGCAGACAGCAAGAAGGACGAGAGCAGCCCCTGTACTCGGGTAGCTCGTGAGGGGCAGCAGCAGCGAGGCAGGCCCCGGGGGAGCGTGGCTGGCTCGGGGCATTGTTTCAGGAATTTGCCATTGTCTCCGCGCCCTCCCAGCCCCCCCCCCCAGGAGCCAGCTCCGTTACAGCGCCGAGGAGGAGGAGGGAGCGGCACGGCGCAGGGGAGGAAGGTGCTCAGAGGGAAACCGTCCTGCCAGCAGCCCCCCAGCCCCCCCAGCTCAGAGCTCGCCCTCCCTGCCCAGCCTCAGGCTCGGGAAGGGGCAGGCAGCAGCGATGCAGCCCCCGGGGGAGGCTGGGGCACAAACACCCCCCCTGCACCCCCAGCCGGCTGCAAGCAGGAGCCTGGGGACGCGCCTGGGGGAGGCTCTGAGCCAGGGGTGCTCGGGGCTGCCAGGAGCACCCCAAAACCCCAGGATCCGGCTGTGGGGGTCAGTGGGCCTGTGCCACCAGTGGGGCTGCGGGCTCCCAGTGCCCATGGCCACCCACACCCCCAGCCTGGCTCTGCCGGGGGGTCCCTACCCCCTGCCCCTCCTGCTGTGGCTGCACGGGATCGATCCCATGCCCACCCCAGCTGCCCGGGCCCCTGCTGCACCTCCCCACTCCCACCCACATCCCCCCATGTCCCTGCCCCTCCCTCCAGCCTCCCCCATCCTGGTGACCCCCCCGTGCCAACAGACCTGTCTGAGCTGCAGCAGGTGGATGCAGCCCCCCAGCCCCATCCCAACCCATCCCAACCCATCCCATCCCCACCCCAAATACCCCTGCACCTCCAGACCCACCCCAGCTGCAGCAGGTGGATGCAGCCCTGCAGCCCCATCCCATCCCATCCCATCCCATCCCATCCCATCCCATCCCATCCCATCCCATCCCATCCCATCCCATCCCATCCCACTCCATCCCAGTGACCCCTCCCACCCCAATTCACCCCCTTTTACCTCCAGACATTTCCCAGCTGCAGCAGGTGGATGCAGCCCCTCATCACCATCCCATCCCATCCCATCCCATCCCACTCCACCCCAGTGACCCCCCACCCCACCCAGTGACCCCTCCCACCCCAATCCACCCCTTTTACCTCCAGACCTGCCCCAGCTGCAGCAGGTGGATGCAGCCCCATGCCATCCCATCCCATCCCATCCCATCCCATCCCATCCTATCCCATCCCACCCCACCCCATCCCACTCCACCCCAGTGACCCCCCACCCCACCCAGTGACCCCTCCCACCCCATCCCACCCCCTTTTTACCTCCAGACCTGCCCCAGCTGCAGCAGGTGGATGCAGCCCTGCAGCAGCCAGACGCAGAGGCGGCAGCAGCCGCGGGGGCCGCGGGCGCTGTCCTTGGTGCTGCCGGCGCTGCCCTTGGTGCTGCCGGTGGCGGCGGCGGCGGCGGCGGCGAAGTCGTAGACGAACCACCTGAAGCTGAGCAGCTGCACCACGAGCGAGGGCAGCAGCACGAAGAGCAGCGTCAGCCCGAACCACCAGCGCTGCCCCCGCACGTAGTAGTGGGCCGCCAGCCACAGGTCCGAGGCGCCGTCGGCGAAGCAGACGAGCAGCGCGCCCAGCACCCAGCAGCCGTCCCGCAGCCGGTAGCGCCTCGACGGGGGGGACGCGACCCCCGCCGCCGCCCTGCGGGTCCCCCCTCCGCTTCCTCCTCCTCCTCCTCCTCCTCCTCCTCCGTCTCCGTCTCCGTCTCCGCCGCCGCCCCCGGGGCTCTCCAAGCGCACGGCCGGGCCGCCGCCGCCGCCGCCGCCGTCCGATTTCGCGGCCATGTTGCGGGGAGAGGAGGAGAAAGGAGGGAGCGGGGGAGACTTCCGGGGGGAGGACGGCACCGACGAGCCCGCCCCGGCAGCGCCCGCCCCCGCCGGCCTCGCCCCGAGCCCCGCCGCACCGCTACCGGCACCGGGAACCGGCACCGGGAACCGGCACCGGCACCGCCCCCCTCCGGGATGCTCCCCACCTTGTCTCTCCCTTCCCCTCTCCTCTCCTCTCCTCGGTACGGTACCGGCAGGGTCTCCCCCCCCCCACCTCCCGGTACCCCCGGTCCGGTCCCGGTTCCCCGCCGAGCCCCCGCGGTGCCACCGGGAGCGGCCCCGAGCGCGGCCCAGCCCCCGGGGCCGGCCCCACGGAACGGGGAGGGTCTGGGGGGGGCTGGGCGCACGGGGGTGCGGTGCCGCTGCTGCAGCAGCGCGGGGATGTGGGGACAGGGGGACATGGGGACACCGAGGGGACACCAAGGGGCACAGGGACGTGGGGGCACCAAAGGACATGGGGACACCTCAGGGACATGGGGACATGGGGACAACAAGGGACTCGAGGACACAGGGACACCAAGGGACATGGGAACATGGGGACACCACAGGGATATGAGGACACCAAGGGGACACCAAGGGACTCAGGGACATGGGGACACCAAGGGACATGGGGACACCACAGGGACATGGGGACACCCCATGGACATGGGAACACCACGGGGACACCAAGGGACATGGAAACACCATGAGGACATAGGGACATGGGGACAGCAAA
Organism: Aythya marila; assembly: GCF_965140915.1. Taxonomy (NCBI): domain Eukaryota; kingdom Metazoa; phylum Chordata; class Aves; order Anseriformes; family Anatidae; genus Aythya; species Aythya marila. The sequence goes on from NC_139057.1 coordinate 998,199, forward strand.
GGACATGGTGACACCACAGGGACACCACAAGGACACAGCCACCAAGCTCCTGCCCAAGGCCACCACTCACTCAGTGCGTGCAGCCCCCGAGGCTCACCCCAGCACGGGCGGAGGAACCAAACGTGTGGATGGAGCCTGGGCTATGGTGGGCACGCCGCAGCACGCAGCGAGGGGGAGCCTGATTTATCCCAGAAAACGCAGCCAACTTCCCAAATCCGCCTTGCACAGCGGCGAGGGGATCGGCCCGAAGCTGGGGAGGGTCCGGGTGCCTGGCAGCGGGCTGGGGGAGGACGGCTTCGTCAGCCCGAGGGAGCAGAGTCAGGCCCTCCGCGAGGCTCCCGGTGCTGCATGCATTAGCATGGGTAATGCGACTGAAATGCCTAACCTTGAGCTGCTCCTGACAGATCCCCTCTGCAAACGCCTGCCTGGGGGAGGGGATGCTTCTGCCATCCCGGAGCCAGAAGAAAGGAGCCCGGTGGGGCTGCTCAGCACCAGGGCTCCTCCAAAAGGAGGGCTCCACTGGCCAGAGCCTGCTGCAAGTCGCTGTGATGAGGGGCATCGGAGCGCTGCTGGGCACCCCCAGCCCCGAGGGGTCTGTCCTGGCTGGGTGATGGGACACTGGTGATGGTGGGCACAGCCCCAGGGCAAGGGGATGGGAAAACCAGGGGGAAAAGGAGCTGCCTTCCTCCACAGATCCCAAAACGCCCCCTCCAAGAGTGGAGCTGAATGCCCAAAGTCTGAAAACACGGTGGCTGTGGTTTGATGTCTGATTTATCTTAACAACAGACCCTGGCAGTCACAGGGAAAAATGAGAAAGAAAAAAAAAAAAAAACACTATAAACATCCCCGAAGCCTTCCCATGCAGCTGTCAGCAGGCAGGCAGGGAGGGTTTCTAGCTGCATAAATAAAAGTGCTGCAAGGGAAAAAAAAAAAGGAACACGCTGAAACCCAAACCTTCTCTTTGCACAGCAAAACACGGAGTGATGCAAACCAGCCCGTGGCAGCGGGCGGGTGGCCGCTCGCTCCGGCTGCACGGTTTCCCAGGAGGGCACATAAACATGCAATCAATCCAAATGGGCCTCCGGTCTCCAGGCTGAGTCCAGCTTCCAAGCAAGCGGCTTGCCCGTGGCGCCGGATCCAGGAGGAGGAAGGCCGTGATGATTTGTGGCTGGCTCAGAGCCTGGCTCAGGAGAGGCCCGCAGAGCACGGCTCCTGCAGCCGCTGCTGCCCTGGGGGTCGTTCTCCAGGTGCCCAGGGCTTTGCCGTGCCTCCTGCCGCAGCAGGCTCGGCCGCAGATCCTCTCACGCCTGTGCTGAGCTGTGCCCCCTGCATCCGAACAGCCCTGGTGAAACCCTGCCTGCATTTCGGTGTGTGCTGGCAACCAGCACAGCCTGCCCCAGGGATGGTCACCGAGCGTCCCCCACTGCTGCCAGGACATGGTAGAGCATCCCCATCCCGTCCCAATATCATCCCCATCCCCATCCCATCCCAATATCACCCCATTCCCATCCCCATCTCCATCCCCATCCCCATCTCCATCTCCATCTCCATCTCCATCTCCATCTCCATCCCCATCCCCATCTCCATCTCCATCTCCATCTCCATCCCCATCCCCATCCCCATCCCCATCGGGCTTCTGCTACCCATGGAGCTTTTTGTCACTGCTCTGAGAAGTGCGTGTCCCCGGGAGGTAAATCCATCTCCAGCTCTAGTCATGCTCCCAGCACACACGAAAATCGGGCAGGCTGCCTTCTGATCCCATCAAAGCACTGAGGATCAAATGCTGCCTTCGTGCCAGGCAGAAAGCTGGAGCCGGTCGCTCTGCAGTGTGAGGCTGCAGGGACAGGGCAGGTCCTTGCCCCATGCCCCACGCGTGCCGTGCCCCTCAGCGCCCACACGGCACAGGGACTCTGCAGGAGCAAACGCTGAGGCTGCGGATGGGGAGCAGCTGCCTCCCAACCCAGCCCTGAAATCTCCAGCCGGCAGCCCCCACCAAAGGGAGTGTTTTTCAGCTTTGGCATTTAGCCCCAATCCTGCTGGTTCTTTTGGTTGATGTCAGGAAAAAATCCAAAGCAAGCCTGAATCACTCCCATCCCGGCCAGGATGCTGTGCATAAGTGCTCATTTCCATCACTTCACTGGGAGCCTTCTTATTTTAGCACAGGCTGCCGCAGCCTGAGATCTCTCCAGTTAACTGTAACAAATGACCTTATGCGATTAGGGCCAGTAATCTTCCAATCTGGTTAATCTTCCTCCGGGGATTATTTGCGCACAAAGTGTGGTGACCACCAGCCAGCCACCACCTTGCGCCCCTGTCCCCGTGCCCTGTGGCCACCCTACTGGTGCCCTGCGGTGCTGGGTGCCACCGCACCCACCTCGGGTTATCCCTCAGAGCACGTTTCCACCTCGCAGCCCACCAGGGCTGTGATCTTGGCGCTCCACTCAGCTGTTATCAGCATTTCCACGTGCCCAGCACCGCAGCAATCCAGGCTCCGCAGTGGCACCTCCCAGCACAAAGGACAGCCCTGGCTGTGGATCTGCTGGGCTGGGCTCCGTTCAGGACCACCGGGTCACAGAACCATCGAATACCCCGGGTTGGAAGGGACCCAGCAGGAGTCCTGGCTCTGCACAGGACCACCCAAACCCAGACCCTGCCCAAACGTTCCTTGAACTCCAGCAGCTCGGTGCTGTGTCCTGGGGAGCCCGTTCAGTGCCTGACCACCTCTGGGTGCAGAACCCTGACACCCAGCCGGACCCTTCCACGCCATTCCCTCGGGTCCTGTCCCTTTCTAACAGCTTGATGTCCTCGCCCCGTGGTGCATGCAGTGCTCGAGGCGAGGCTGAGCAGGGCAGGGCCCCTTCCCTCTGCCGGGTTCAGCTTGCAGCAGCAGCAGGGACCTCAGAAGGGTGGGAAGGAGGCGATGGAAGCCCTTGGCCCGGAGCTGCTTGGCTTGGAGATTCCTGGCCCGGAGGGCTGAGGGAGCTGGGGGTGTTCAGCCTGGAGAAGAGGAGGCTCAGGGGTGACCTTATGGCACTCCACAGGTACCTTAAAGGAGGCTGCAGCGAGGTGGCACTGCTCTGTTCTTCCATATGCCCCATGGGCAAGGGGAATGGGCTAAAGTTGCGCCAGGGGAGGTTTAGGTTGGATATTAGGAAAAACTTCCTTATGGAAAGGGTTGTGAGGCACTGGGATGGGCTGCCCAGGGAAGCGGTTGAGGTTAAATACACCCAGGGAGATATTTAAATACCTGGAGATATTTAAATACCGCCTCCAGGTATTTAAATACTGCCTCCAGGTATTTAAATACCACCTCCAGGTATTTCTATACCCCCAGGGAGGTATTTAAGAGACATTTAGATGCAGAGCTCAGTGATAGGGTCCGTGGGGGACTGGTCAGTGCTGGGTCAGAGGCTGGGCCGGGTGATCCCGGAGCCAACCGAGGTGATTCTGAGACTGTCCCCGGCCTGGGGGTGCCGGGCCTGGGCACCCCGGGCCTGGTGACCCCGGGCCTGGTGACCCTGGGCCCCCTCGGCCTGCAGGCCCCGGCCCTGAGGCCCCCGGGCTCCGTTCGCGGCCCGGTGCCGCTGCGGCCGCGCGGGGGCGCGCTGCGGGCCCGGCCCCTCCGGGCGCGGAACTCGGGAACGCGGCCGCGGCCTCCACCGGGCGGGGAGCGGGGACGGAGCAGGGCCGGGACCGGGAGCAGGGCCGGGAGCAGGGCCGGGAGCGGGGCCGCCGGGCATGGCGAGGGACCCGGGCTTCGTCCTGCGCTACCTGGCCGAGGTGGAGGAGCTGGCTGAGGATGTGCTGGCGGCACGGCAGCAGGTACGGCCCGGTACGGCCCGGTACGGCCCGGTGAGGCCCGGTAAGGCCCGGCTGAGGCCTCCTCTGTCCCTCCCGCAGATCGTGGACCTGGACGTGAAACGCAACCGAAACCGCGAGGCCCTGCGGGCGCTGCACAAGGACCCGGAGCCCGAGGGTGAGGCCTGGTCCCGAGCCCTGCCCGGTGTCGGTGGGGAGCACCGGGAGCCCGGCGGTGCTTTGTTGGGGGGAGGCAGTGGGTCTGTGCTGAGCCCCTTCTCGTGTCTCTGTGCCCCGCAGGAAAAGCCATGGTGTGCTTCGGGAACATGTTCGTCGAGCTGCCGAAGGCCCGCACCAAGGAGATGATGCAGAAGGGTACGGAGGCCCCGATAAGGATGGAGATCAGCAGGGCGACGCTTCCCTGCGGTGCTGGGTTCTGGAGGCGCCCCAAAATGCTCACCGAGGCTGGCCACTGCCATCACCCCGCTGCCCTGGGCATGGTCCCAGGGCACATTTTGGCTTGAGGCTGCCAGGGGCTTGGTGCTTTTGGGCATTAGGGGCTGAGGTAGGACCTGGAGGTTCAGGAATGCAGCTCAGGAAGGGCCCCTCCTGCCCCCAGGTCTGCGCTTCAGCACCGAGCATCCCGCAGGTTGTGTGTTGTTCCTATGCGAACCCCAAAGCCCCCACTCCTTCTTACCCCTGTCCCTCTTTTCTCAGATCAGGAGCATCTGGATGAGGAGATAAACAAGCTGCGGAAGGAGCTGCGTGTCAAGGTCAACCGTCTCTACGAGGCTCAAGGTAAATGCTCCTGTTCTTGAGCCCTACAGTGAGCGTCTGAGAGCAGATGTCAGGAGGAGGTTCCAGAACCTCGAGGTCTGGAGGCTCCTGGGGCCCCTTTTCCTCTCACTTAATTTATTTGATAGCAACCCCCTGATTTTCTGCACCTTCTCACAGGTAAAGCTGAGCTGAAGGGATTTAACCTGAACCCCATGACCGCTGAGGAAATGAAACTGATCAATCGCATACTGGAGGGCTGAGGCGGTGGTGCCATCGCTGGGGCTGTTTGCAGACACCACTGGACGTGCTGTGCTCAGGGTGTCACTTGTGGCACTCACACTGTCAGCCGTAGCCTCAAAGATTTCCAGAACGCCTGTGTTGCTGGAGCCTCTCTCAGGTGATGGACTGAGTGGTCATAGGGAAACATTTGAATCCTCAGCTGCAGCTCCTCTGGCTCTAAACCCTTCCTGCTCCTTGCTGGGGGCTGCTCCTTGCTGGCGGAGCACTGCAGAGGCAATGCTGGAACACAGGCGCATTCATGGCCTCTGACAAACACCCTCTTGCAAGTGGGATTATTAAAATCAGAGCTGCGGGACATTCCTAACTGTGCGTGTGTGTTTTCAAATTTTTGTGTGAGAGCTTCTGTAGCTTGGCTTCGGAGCTAGGAACAGGAGTAGGAGGAATTGTAAATCCACAGCGTGCCCAAAGCATAGAAGAGCTGTGTGTGCCCGTGGTATTAAAACAAAGTGAAACTGTGCATCTGAAACATGTCAGGAATCTCCTTAAAGAGGTATAGGGACGGACAGAAGGCAGCATCCTTTTAGTCTCCAAGGGAAAACACATTCTGCTGTCAAGTTGAGAGGCAAGAGAACACAGAAAGTGAGGCTTTCAAGAACAAGATGAAGGGACAAAACGTATGTACATTAACAAAACCCCGCAGCTTAAGGAGGGCTGACCAGGGAGATTCACTGCACCTGGCCAGTTGACATGACCAGTGATTTCTTCAAAGGTTTTAAAATTTGTCTTCCGTTTGTACCCCACTACAAGTTCTTTAAGACCTTAAGTTTTTCAAAAGCTTAATTTAAAAAAAAAAAAAAAAAATCATAATTAGTAATGGTCTATAGTGATTTTTTTTTTTGGTATAGGAAACCATCTGCCCTTTGTTTTCCAAACTTCTGTAAAGACTGTCTTTGATGTAAATTAAGGACTTTAAATGTTGCACTTGTCCATGTTTCACCGTCTCTCCAGCTAGCTCACCTGTCCTGTCAAACCTAACACAAAGTTGGATCTGACTCTGCCCTTGCTCTGTGCCTTCCTGCAGCTTTTGCACAGCCATGTCAAACTTCATGCAGCACCCTTTTCCTGGCTCCGTGACGCACCTTCCAACAGGTCAGAGGTGTGTCCTCCAGGCAGCCCTGCATTGCCTTGTTTAGTTCCACATGCACTTCAAATTAGGCAGAGTTAAAAAAAAAAAATAAATCCTGTCAGACTCACTAAAACTGAGGGATTGCTCATTTTTAAAATTTATAAAGCTGACTACCATTTATTTGATTTAAGTTTTAAAATTCTGCAGCTAACACAACATAGCCTAAGTGTTCAACTGCAAGAAGCAAGGCTGTCCACTTCAGGCTTACGCTTCAGACACATAAATTAAGAGTAACATCAGCTTATTATCTGATCTGTCTTACCAGGAGCTTTTCAGAAAGCTGCATCTCTTCTGGAAGTGAATGGCAGCACCCTGCCAAGTGCCTGTGTTGTAACTACGCTCTTACATAACCTGTGTAGTACAGCCAGGAAATGTCTCCTTAACATGTGATGGCAAGGTTATTTTTACAGTATCATGGCAACAGGTTTTATGGTCTGACATGTTTCCATAGTAGTAGCAGCAGAAGGATCAGGTGCCCGCCTTCCTTAAAAGCTTTGTTTTGCTATGCAGAATGTGTTTAGCTGCTTTATTTTCTCCCAGTCTGTATAGGTTGCAGGTGGTCAGCTGAGAAGCCAGCATCACTTGTGAGTGTCTTGTGTTGGCCATTACGAAATATTTTTTTATTCAAGCCTGTTGCAGCCTCCCAGCTGGGGAACCCTTAGGAAACAAGGTCAGCAACCTTGTGCTGAGGCAGCCATGTCCAGAGAGGGATGGGAACTGCTGCTGCATGATATGAGGAAGAGAGGGAGAGACACCACAGACTTCACCTACGGTGCTCTCCCAAGGCAAGCTTGGTATCGGCCTCATGCTGTCTGCTGTGCAGAAAGAGTCCTGAAAAGCTGCTTCAGTTGTTGCTTCCTGTCATTATAGCAGCCTGCAATGAAAATACCAACAGGGGAGTTGCACATGACCTTACTCTTCATGCCTGTGAAGGGTAAGGTAATTGCTGTACTCGTGTTTTTTTAGTTAGGAACTACAGGCAGTGATGATCGTATGCACACTGAGCACTACAAAGTAAACTTAAGATCCATTAGCCTCTTGGAAGTATGACTTCAGAATCCATGTACTACTTCACAACAGTTAGATACACAGCTAGCTTTAGGGGAGTGCTTGGTAAATGGTTACCACAATCATTGTAGAGCAGTTTTTCTGCGATACTGACACATGAAAAAATTCTGCAGTGACTTCAAACTTGAAAAGCAGGGCTATAAACAAAGTTGTTTCCCCTACGTTTATGTGCTTGTTTTCAACAGCGCTTCTGCAGTCTGGTTGCTTACATCCGCTTTTGGAAAACGTTTGTTCCTTTTAGACCCTTAATCCCAGAGTCCACACTCCCTGTTTTCTTGTTCTCAAGTGAAAGGCGCGTGCTCTCCTCTTAGTGAGGAAAGGATGTGGGCAGGGCACCTGCCAGCGCTGGGTGAGTACGTACCTAGATGTGTGTTTGCCATGAAGTTCCCATTCACCAGGGTACCCAGGTTTCCCTCTCTGCTGACAGGCCCGTCGTTCCATATCAGATCAAAGCCTCCAACACGCTTCTCCTTCCCTGTCAGCCTACAACATCAAATACATGAACTGAAGTACCTGAGTAATGATTATCTGTCTGTGCACGGGAATAAACTCCCTGTCAGAGACAGAGCTGAACAGCTGAAAGCAGTGGACATCTTTCTACTATTAATATCCGAGGTTAGCACAGTTATAAAGTCAATCACAAACTGATGCAAGACAAGCTTCTTGGAACAGATTGCTCCAGAAGCGATAGGTGTGGGAGGCACAATGCAGAAGAAACTGAAAGAGTTCTTGTGCAAGTCCCAGCTCTAACACTGACTTAATTCCCTTTGCAACCCTGGGCTGTTTTGTTTTCCCCACTGAAGTGGCAGCAGGCTTGCTTGCTTTGCTCCGTTTCTGGAAATTTGTTATTTAACAGTTACAAAGCTTAGAGCATTACAATCACTTGCCAAGAACAGACAGGACAGAACCAGACCACCCGTTCCACACATTAATAAAAACCCTTAGAAGGTAATAAGCTTCTTTGCCCACCTGCCTTCCATGTCCACAATATGAAGTGTGTCTTTGAGAAGATGACACTTGAGTTCATAGTCCTCCTGGCTACTGGCAATAAGGGAAGGTGAAGCGTTTACCTCCAGGAGCCAGCTGAGGAGATAAGACAAGAGTAACTTAGGGGGAAACAGGCAGTTTTGTCAGCGGTTCATCTAACAGAAGCGTCCATCCGCAATAACCCTCCTGCCTGCTAGCAGGATAATAAGTGTGAAGCAATAGGAAATCTAACCCCAAATCTCTTTACCGCACACCGAGCCAAAGAACATTCTGAGCTTATTGCAAAGTTTCTATTCCTGTTCTCAATAGTAATAAAGAAAAAATCCCTCTAGCATCCAGAAAGTCATGCAAGTTAAAACCAAACTCTAGATGAAGCAGTAAACACCGAGGGTAATTCACAGAATAAGCACTAACCTGTTTTTGGTGGAAGAATGCAAATGTGTCCTGGGAGCAGTTTGCTAGCACAACAGCATTCAAACAGCTCTCCTACAAGAGCCAAGTAAACGCAGCAAACAGCAGCAGTGGCCTCTAAGCACTGTAACATCAATGGCTTTTATTCCGATTCACCACTTGGATTTGTCTCCCAATGAACTGAAGTCACTCCAGCTGTTTATGTGCATGCTGCCTAAGCAGTAATTCGGTTTTAGGCTATGGACAGAGTAGACTGTACAAATTAGAGCTACCAGGACCACAGCTGAGCTGCATTTACTTGCTCATTCGAGATAAAGCTGTCTCCAGTGGTGCTACGTGAAATATTAGACTGATGCTGACAGGACACGGGGCTGTTACAGGTATGCCAGCTACTGTGTGCTGGCAGAGGAAACAGTTTAAAAAAAAAAATAAAATTAAAGACACTTCATAAGAGAACACCACCAACATAAGTCATATCTCAGGGACATTTCCTTACCTATGGTACCATTTGCATTTTATATGATTAAGGCTGAAAGAATTATCCAATTTCATTGTCATCTCTGAAGTACTACTTGCTGTTTCTATTTTTCTCAGCTCATGTAATGACAAATCAGTTGCACTTTCAGGTTCCTGCTGTTGCAATACTTGGGTTGCGTATGCAGCAGATAAAAACCTGAGAATTTCAGCTGAACGTTTAGTCATATTTTTCACTTAGTGAATAAAAGCTGAATTTAAAAGATATCTCAATAGAGTCAAATTATGTTTTCAGTTTTTTGGGAAGAGGGCTTGTTCAGTTGTTTTAAACATCCTCAGCTCCTGTGAAGCCTCTTCTTCTCCACAGTTAACAAAAGGCATCTCTTCCAGTTGGGGTCTACCTTTTAGCCAGCGTACCACAAACACAAGGGGCACGTTTTAGTGCTAGCAGTCTAATGCTGCTGGCTGGGCGTTTATCATTGCCAACAGGACACTGCTCCTCATGTATATTGCAGCAGAAGAGATGATCGTAACCCTCCCACCTCCAGCAATTGCTGCGATACATTGATACTCTGGGGGAAAACATCACAGAAATAACCAAGTTAGCAGGTTTCCACAATGCAGTGCTAGAGATCCTACAGAAACTCACACGGTGCTGATCCCTTTTAATGCACCCTGACACTCTGAGCAAAACCAGCTGTATTCCTTCTGTATTTCAGCTTCCTGTGCTTAAAATGATTCAAACCCCTCCGTGCTTCACTTGCAGCTCCTGGACTGGCTTGCTTGTAGCCAGCCTGCAAGCAGCTATCTACGCTGAAGACAGAAGCATCTCGAGGTGTCCCCACCACCACAGGGAAAGCAGCTGGCCTGCTACTATAATCCCTTTTATGTTCATTAACACCCTTACGGTTTCAGATTCCGATCGATCAAGATGTCATAGCCATAGAGCTCAAAGCAGTGCTTGTCACTGATAATCACTTTCTGAACACTCTGGAGGCTCTTGATGAAAATGTTGTCCATATCCGCGAAGAGAACTTCCACCGATCCTGCTCCATGCTTGGCAGTCAAGTACTGCCTGAGCTGCTGAATCATCCACTTGCAGCCCTGAGACATCCAAACACAATTACACTAAGCTGTTCCCAATGGGTGAACACACATTTTATCTGCATGATTTTCAGTCATCACTCCATAGTCTCTACAGCCAAGCAAGAATTCTTAGTAAAAACCCAGAGACCAGAAGGCAAGGGCCACTAACCCCACACTGCAGTTAAGCAATTCAAACTTGATTATTGTACAGCTATAAGGGAAGGGGGAAAAAAGTCTCCAGGTCCCCATCAGAAGTTCCCAAACAGCAAATCACCATCTTATCTTCTGTCAGGGTATTGCAGAGACCCTCCTTTCCATACAGATGAGAGATTTGTAAGAGGGAATACACTATAAAAATGGGAAGTTCAACACAATCCTCTATTACTCCCAAATGTCAACCCTCATCTCAGATTCAGTAGGAACCTGACATCTCATTTAAGATTATTTTCTCTTTCAGCTGCCACCTCTTGAGACACAAGGCTTAAGACTGACAGTTGTGTGCAGCAGTGCTAACCTTGTTGTATCACTGAGGTCTTAGAAATGAAGGGCCAAGCGATAAGGTATCTACAGCTCAGAAGAGCTCTGAGCAGAAAGCTATTAAAGTCAAAACCATCAGCCTTGTAGATGAGCAGACGGCTGCAATGCAATAGTTAAAGCAGAACGCTCGCCCAGCCTCTCCCCTATCAATGAAATCACATTTATGGGTGTCTGGAGACAAGGCAGCACATTTAAGTGGCTGCCGCACATGTCCACAGCATGGCAGCTGGCATGATGAGGTCAGCTTGCTCGCATCTGCCAGAAGAGCCCAAATGGCAGGCATCAGGGGAATAGTCTGCAGACAACACACACGTGCTCACCTTCTCGGGATCATAATCACGAGCAGTCTTTTGCACTGCCACATTGGTGAGATGAACATCTGGCATAAAGCAGAGATAAGGATCAAAGACACACAGATGCTGAACCAGTAAATGCTGAATTTTTACTCTACGCCATCCTCCTTTGCCTCAGTACTAATTAATTATCCTCCCTGTCTGTAATCAGAGGCTGCAGCCACCTGAGCTTATATACAGCACTGCATGATATCTTACTAACAATTGCAGGAAAAAATAAAAAAGAGCAGTCACTTTCCAAATAGCACTCTTGAAAGAGTGACTGCCTTGAACAAACCACGTACCTCCTGGCTGGGATGAAGCTCTTCATGTAAGTGTGCCTCCAGACCCCAGTGCACCCCCACCCAAGACTGCTGTACCCCCATCCTGGTACGGCTTTGGGTCGTTCAGAGCATGCTTGAACTCTGCTGACTTTCACTGAGAGATGTGATGGATTTTCCTGTCTCCTAAGCCATCAAATTAAGGTCAGATACCTTTTGGGAAGATGCGTTAATCAAGTAAAAGCTATCAAACTCAATACAGTAACAAGCGTGACACATAGGAAATCAAATAGTGCTATCCCATGAATCACTCTGTCCTTCCATTCTCTGAAGCTAAGGAAGGGGAAAGGCAGCCAAAATTCAACCACTAACAATAAAATCAGGACTGACATTTCAGCATGGGTTCCTAGCTGATTTGTCAAACTGACATTTCCCATGATCTGGTGACACCAGCCTTCCAGTGAAGAAGAGACAGGAGAAACACAATAACAGCAGCAGGACAGGAGAATCCTACAGGTGTCAGAAGTGACAAGGTTCATCTGCTGTATCTAATACCAAGCAGTAAAACTGTACATTTCTTTTCTTACCCCTCCTTACCACACACACGGACAGGTAGGATACAGTGATCATCTATGCTGTTCAGAGTAAATCGTGTATTGGAAAAGCGAGCAAATCCATCTCTGTATAACCAGGCCTTCAGCGGGATGTACTGGGAGAAAAGGAAAGGAACAACTGAGCACTGAGGGAAAAATCCAGTTTTGATGTAAGAATTTAGTAACGGTGGCTTGCACTTACGGATGTCACTAGAACATAAACTCTCAAGTCAAACTTTCGGCCTATGAAGAACAGAAAAATAATGCAATGCAGTTGTCAGTACTGCTACCTACAAGTACCCAATATCAGTTTATATCTAAATAAGCACGCAAAGGTAGAGGACTGAAATTCATACTTTTTTTTTTAGAATCAGAAACATTTATCTAATATTAAGAACACCAGTAGGACCACTATTCCAGGTCAATGACTATTCACAAGTTTCTGGACAAATAATGCAAAGCTTAAGTAAGCATCCCTTTGCATTCTTTTAATGAATATTTGGGCACATGATGATGTAATGATCTGTCTGAGAGCGACAGCACACTTATTCTTAACACTTTGTGTATTGAATTAGTCCCGGTGGCTGTTCACAGAGTCATTTCTACATTCTCACAAGCCTTTCCTCAGCAAGCTAATTAGTTACCACGCCACAGATATCGGTGCTGCAGATTATTTAGTCACATACAGGCCCAGGAACAGGTCACTCCAGGAAGTTAGCCACATATGGTTCAGCACAGAGAACAACCTATGGTGCCCTCTCTGTCCAGGGGGAATCCCGTAGGTTAGGGTAATTTTTCCCCAAACCAGAAAAGCAGAGGCTTGGATGGGCATCTTACCTCCTATTAAGTATGGATTTTCAATATATTGCTGGGCTACGTAAGTTTCTACTTGTGTTTCATCTTTCTGCTCCTCTGTGCGGCCACCATCCTGTGAGAGAAACAACGTGCAGTTTCCCCTTTCAACAAACTGTTTTTCCACCATCTTTCCCCACATACACTCAGTTTTTTTGGATGCTCTGTCTCCATTTAAGAAGTCAGATCCCAGATAAAATATCCAATTATTTGGGAAAACCCACTCTAAGAAGCTTTGCTGTCACTCAAGGGAACAGCGAAGGAATATTGCAGAGGACAGAACAAGTCATTGGCAAAAACAGGAGATGAAAGAATAGCAAAAGAACAAGATTGCCTAAAGAGAAGACAGTTGTTCTCACCTTCTTCCAGTCAACGATATCCTTCAGTTTTCGGAACAGGAAGATTCCTTTACCTTGAGACCTGCCGACCTACAGCATGGAGAGGCAGTTACTTGCTTTCACGTTAGGATTTCCTGCTGTTCCCCAGAGTTTCAACATAGCAGCCCTGCATAACCTGATTCATCATCTGTTTGTATGCAAGCGTATTTATTTAATGTTATGGGGACAGGGAGAAAACGAAGGGATCCAACAACAGCTCTCAAGTGCTAAACGCTCAGATTACAAGTGCTAGGAGAATTCCTGGTGGAAAGGGCAAAGCAGGCAGACAGCCTATGGGGAAGTTCCATAGTAACGAATAAACAACTCTGTCACATGCTTGCAGAAATATAAGTAACACAACATATGTTGTTGGGAATTTTTAAGTCACACTTGAAATTTGTGTATGCTACAGAACTTAATTAAACAGGGAAGTCATGAAAGATGTCAGAGAACTACGGCAAGCAAGAGCAGAACAAACCTGAAGCCAGCCTAGTTTGTGCTATGTATTAAAAGCAAGTGAGAAGTGGTCTGTATAAGCCACCTGAGAAGCAAGACTCCCCAGAACACCTCCAAAGGAAGTCCAGATTCCTGCAGTCCCAGGATCTGGCACCATGCACGTCCTGACCTACGGTACCCAAGCGTGGGAGGAGGCAGGCCAAGACATCACTACGTGGGGCTGCTCAAGAACACAGACCGACAGAACGAGCACCAGAGTTATTTTTTACTTGTTTGTGAGCTTCTGAGGTCAGTCACAAACTATTTCATTTAAGAAGTTGGTAAAATCCCTGTAATCACAGGCTTTTCATATATCCTTGTTTACTGTATGCTGTTTTTTTCACCATTTTAATTGAGGTTGTGGGCATAAAAATCAGCTTAATATAAGGTTTTCCATTGACAATTAACACATCCCCATTTGCAGAGTTGGATAATCACTAGCTGCTATCCTCCTGGCTGTAATTCACATGTTAGTTTGCATAATTACCTCCCATTTTCTTCTCAGAAGCATGCCCTTACTGATGGGTCTGACTCGCAGCTACGGCAAGTTGTCCTGTCCCAACCTTCTTGCCAGACCTACGGCACAAAGCAACGTGCCTGTCCTCTCATAGTCCCACAGATCAGTGTATTTTTAATTACACACCATGGCATGATAGTCATGATATTATATGGCCTGAATCAACTGGCAGAAGCAAGACATTTCTCAGCTTTACATTGAGATTTGTAAAGGAAACAGTACAGTTTTTTCTTGGTTCCCAAGGACGCTGGCTGAATTGGAAGTTGCTTCAATCAGCACAGTTCCACAGAGCCGTAAGTTTTGTGGGACAAATTGGATTCAGAGCACGAGGCTACACTTCAGGTCTCTAACTGCGGAGCATAAAAAAAGCTAATGCCAACCAAATCCACCCCAATTTACACTCCAGGCTGCTCGTGGAGTTTCCTGTCATCCTAAGAACGTTAAGAGATTAAAGTCCACTCAGTAAGTTGCCTGGATTTACAAGGGCTGACATCTAATGTAGTGGGATTTCCTTGAAACCAAACAGATGTTTTCATAGCTCCATCTTTAGGAGCTGCCTTAAAATACTGCTTAACCAGAAGCCCGATTAGACAGCTGCCCTACATACACACACACCTTCTTGTACACCTGCAGCTGAACTGAAATATTTCAGAGCATGAACTTGGCCGTAGCCCCATAGCAACAATCCCTAAGAGCACAATCTGTTCCTACGCACAAAAATCCTGGGCTTTGTACCCTCACCATTGAGTTAACTTTGGCTCTACAAATAAAATGAGCTGTTTTTCAGCTGCTGAAATAAATCGTGACACAAAAAGCAGTGTTTTGGTAGTACGTGTTGGCCAGGAAACTGGACAGAAGTATTGCTGCTCCTAACCACCTTGCTACATGCCATTATTCCTGTGGATTTCCTGCATATTTTCCTCTCCTTCCACAGGATGAAGGCATCCATTCATCACTGTCTCACTTTCCTCAGAGGAACATACACTTACCGGTTTCATTATCCAAGTGGTGCCAGGCTTCTTGCGAAATTCTTCCACAAACAAATGGTACTCTGAAGGCATTTCAAACGTCTTTGGAAAAAAATCACATTTTGCTGCCTCAAGCTTTCCTGCGTCTCTTTCTAACTGCTTCCGAAACCTCTTCAGGTTCTTCACTAAGTAATTCTTCCGACTCAGCTGGGTAGAAAGAGAAATATAAGGTTAGGTTCAACAGATGCTCATGCAGCCTGACTCACTTTCATTGCCCTTGAGATGTTTCTGGTGACATCTGGGGAATCAACTGCACCACATATGCCTCAGGAAAAAAATAAACAAACGTGGAAATCATTGAGAACTGCTTTTGCTTTGTCGCAGAGAAGGCTTGATTTCAATTTTTATTTAATCCCTGCACAAACAGAGAGAAGCTAAACAGAGCAGGTTTTACAACCCATGTTTTACCATTTCTAACGTAACCTTTCAGTGCAGTCAACACACTCATTTCCAGCAGACAGCCCTGTTCAGAACTGCCCACACCGACAGCTGTAACCATGTCTGCAGGCAGGCTTAACCCAAACCACTGCAGCCCCACCGCTCCCCAGATTGCTGCCCCTGTGGCAAGATCAGCTGAGCTGGAAGTGTTTCGGCTCCTGAACTGCTGCAGGTTACAGACAAGTGTTACAAACCACTGCCAGTCCCCATTTATGCTAACACTGGTGAGCATGAAGGCTCAGAACAGATGCACACCCTGCTCAGCAGCCCTTACTGCTGAAATCAAGTCAGCATCCATGAGAGGATGGGGGGCAGACCTCTGAGATGGTAAGTTTTAGCTGCTGCAACTAAATCTGCTCATAAATAGAAATAAGGTTCCCCAAAATACTGCCCTTTTGGAGGACCTGTTGCAATGCACCAGCCTTAGATGTATGTAGGGTAAAAGCTCTCTTTCACTCGGCAGACGAGAACACGTGTGTCCAATCCTAATGCACTAGAGATCCCGCCCGCAAACGTGTCAGGAAACTCACCTACACAGAGGAAGGCATTTCCTATTTTAACTAGATCCCCTACACAACTGGTTTTGTAGTTTTCAAGATTCGTGACCTTGCTGGTGCTTACTAAATTGGGAACAGGGTAAAGTGAAGTGTCAGGATCCTGAGCAAAGCCCTACCTGAGGCAGAGGGATGTTGATACATTCTGAAGGTTTATCAGAGCTGTAAGAGAAGCCAGTTTTCACGGTGGAAAACATTACCAGGTATTTCCAGTCATAACCACTTCTTGTGGAAACTTACAGACAAGTTAAAAATACCTCCTCAAACCCTCCTAGTTTCACTCCACCTCTGAGGGGTTCTTACCTCATAGTGATTGCGAAAGTGGCAGATGCGAACGTGCTCCTCCATGTACGTGTGGTCAAAATTCTCCCGAAGCCAACTGACATCACACCAGAGAAAATCCCACTCCTCCTCGCTGGGGAGGAAGGCCCCATGCAGAAAGCACCGCGCTTACCCGGGGTCACCACCACCCACGGCCACCTCCCCTCCCCGCACCCCCTCCACCAGAGGGGAGCTGCTCGGGCTGGGGGCGTTCTCCTCATCTTTAAAATCAGAAGGGGAGAAATTTTAGGATTCCCCCCCCCCAGGCCTGCCTCAACCTACACAAACCCAGGAGCTGCGGGCACAACCTGGGGAGCGCTATGGGGCCGCTTTGGGCCTGGCACCCAGCATGGCCCAGGCCCCAACTGCCCCGGGGGACCCCCAAATACCCCGGGGGACCCCCAATTGCCCCGGGGGACCCCCAACTGCCCCCGGGGGACCCCCAACTGCCCCCGGGGAGCCGCTGCCGAACGGGAGGCGGCGGGAGGGACCCCCATGGCCGGGGGCAGCGGGGCCAGGCCTCGCTTACTCCTTCGCCTGCTGCCAGCCGGGCCGGCGGCTCAGCACATCCAGGACGGGCCCGGTGAAGCCGCACTTGAAGCGGACACAGGGCCGGGGGCGGCCGGAGGGCGGTGGGGGCGGGAGGGGGGCGGCCCCGGGGGCAGAGCCGCCCGTGCTGCCCGGCCCGGCCCCGCCGCGCTCCGCCGGGCGCTGCTTCGGCTTCTTCGGGGCACGGGGAGCGGCGGCCTGCGGGGAGAGGAGCGGAGAGGAGAGGCGGTGAGAGGCCGAGGAGGAGGAGGAGGAGGAGGAGGAGGAGGAGGAGGAGGAGGAGGAGGAGGAGGAAGGCCGGGGGGGCAGCGGCCTCACCCTCCGCCCCGCCATGGTGCAGGCCCCGCAGGCCGCAGCCGTCGCCATGGCAACCGCAGCGCAGCAGGGGGCGCCCGCGGCCTAGGGCCTGGGGGGGGGGGCCCTTGGGCCTGGGGAGTCCCCCCCGGTCACCCCCAGAGCCCCCCAGTTCCAACCCGTGGGTCCCTAACGCAGCCCCGGGGTCCCCAGGGTGCGGGGTTGGCCTGGCTCCTTGCCCAGCCCAGGGGGAGCGCTGTGGGGTTGTCCCCTTGTTATGGGGTTGTCCCCTGCTGTGGGGTTGTCCCCTGCTATGGGGTTGTCCCCTGCTATGGGGTTGTTCTTTGCTGTGGGGTTGACCCCCGCTGTGAGGTTGTCCCCTGCTGTGAGGTTGTCCCTTGCCATAGGGTTGTCCCCTGTTGTGAGGTTGTCCCCTGCCATGGGGTTGTCCCCCGCCCCAGTGACACCAAGGGGACAGCTGCCACCCCACAGGGCACAGGGGGCAGAGGCTGCAGTGTTCCCATAGGGGCTGGGAGTCCTGCCCGGCTGAGGACGGGGGGCGCAGGCCAGGCTCCAACCTGCTCCTGGTTGTCCTGCAGCCCTGTCAGCGCCCTGCAGGGACGGTGCCAACGCTTCCCAGTGCTCAGGTCACCAAAAGGACCCGGACTTTGCCCTGGTGCGGGTGACGCAGGAGGGAGGGAGGGAGCAGCCCTGGGGTGCTGGCTGGGCACCTGCCAGCTGAACCTGGCCTCTCAGGTGCTGGCAGCCACTGGTGCTGCCCGATCTGTGGGGACAAAAGGGACATTTCCCCCGGGAAGAGAGACATTTCACCTGTGTGCAGGTGGGTACGGAGCTGCCGCCGCTGCCAGCCTGCGGTTCTGCAGCGCAGGAGCTGGGGTCCTGAACCCCCCACGGCAGGCACAGGGAGGGCCGGGCATGCCACCGGGCGCTTGGCTGCGTGGCCAAACAGACTGTCCTTGATGGGGCAGGACAAAGGTTTTGTTCTTCTCTTCACACTGCAGCCTTGTCCGGCCGTGCTGGCAGCGGCGGCCGTCAGCAGACAGCGCGCCCGGCGCTCCCACACCACCGCTCAGAGGTGGAGTTTCTCCTCCTTTGTCTCCTCCCGGTAAGAAGGAGCAGTCGGTGCAAGGGAGGCGGGTGCTGGGGAAGGGCTTCGGCTTTGGCAGGAGCCTCAGGGGAAGCGGCCAAGGTCTCTCCTGTCCGGGAGAGCCCGCTGCTGCCGGGGGATTGGCCTCCGTGTGCTGGAATCGAGCCCCCCGTGACAAGCGGCTGTCCCGCAGGAGCAAGCTCTTCATGACGAAAACCCTCCCAGGGAGCATCCGGAGCAGCTTCGCCTGGGGACAGGGCGGACGGTAGCATCGGGGACAAGGACACCTGCTCCCCGCCCCTCCCGGGGCGCGTACTGCAGACGATGGGAAATGGCATGAGCAAGGTAAAGGGAGCGCCGGGGTGCAGCTCTGCAGGGCCGGGCGCTGCAGGACGGGCTTGCAGTGCTGGAGGTGGGAGATGTCGGTCTGCTTCTGGTTGCTCTGCGATGCCGAGCAGCGTTTCGCGTGCCAGGGAGCCTCCCCGCCGATGCTGAAAGCGGCACCGGGCACGGCTGCCGGAGGAGCTTGTTTTCCTGCAGGCTGAGCAAAATCCGATGAGAAGCAGGCAGAGAGGCCGTGCGGAGCTGCAGCTCGGGCTTACCCCTGGCCACTTCTGCCAGGGCAGGCCGGGTTTGAACAGCACTGCCGGGTTCACGGTGGAGTGTGGAGGACAGGAGGTCACAGCAACCCCTCCGAGGGAGGGAGGAAACTTCCAACACCATTAAAGCAAAGGCACGAGATCCCAAGCACGCGCCAGCAACCCTGTTAGACCCTGAGGGTGGTGTGGTGCCACATCCTGTGCTTGCCAGCGCTGTGCTCTGCACAACAGAGGGCACGGGCACTATTTCCTGCTTGTCTGAGCTTTTCCCAGGTCACAGGTGAACGGAGACATCTTCTTTATGCTTTAAACATCCCCTCCAACCTAAAACCACTCATTACCTGGGACAGTTTTCGGTGTTTTAGACAGAGCTGCAATGCCCCATTTTATTCAGCGAGGAGTGGATCAGAAAGTTACAGGGACAGGAATGTGCCATTATTCATGGCTCAGCGTCCTGCCCCTGGGAGCTGGCCTTGCTAAATGGCTCTTGTGCCATCTCATTTGCCGTGCAGCTGCTGAAAGTTAAAGGCGCCCCGTCGATATAAAATTGATCTAAGATTTAAGGAATCATAAAAAAGATCTTTAAGCTGTTAGAGCAATAGAAATGTTTCCAAACATGAGCAGTGAGATAAGACATTGTGCAAGCACAACTGTATTTGTAGAAATCCTCTCTGCTTGCCCAGGTCCCAGCCCACCAAACACGCAGCAGGGAGAAGCTGGAAGTGAACCTGAGCGCACAGAAGTGTGCCCAGGCTGTTAGTCCTCATTTTCCAAGATGGGAAACAGGAAAATACAAAACAGCTAAGGGTAGGAATGGATGCAGGGTGTCTCACTTCTGTAATCTGCAGTGCTGTTAATAGAGGCATTGTCAAGTAATTATCTTTTCATCACAAGAAGTGAAGTTTTGCAAGGCAATTACATTCAAGGCACAGTGTTCAGAGCAATCTGTCCCAGGCCTGTTAGAAACGGGCTCCCCGTGGAGCACAGGGAGCAGAGCAGAGCTGGGGGCTGTGTGGATCGTGTCATCACTCCCCACTCTGCCAGCGCTGGCCAAGGCTGTCCTGGGTCACGTTCTCCAGGTTCCCTGGGTCTGCTGCTTCCTCGTGCCTCGAGCAGCAGGAGGAGCACAGGTCAGGGGCAGGCTGAGGCTGCCTTAAGGCGTACGCAGCGTGCTGAGCCCAGATAAAAATAGATAATGAGCAAAAAGAGCAATAAATCGCTAAAGAAATTGAGAGTGGAATTGATAAGGGAGCAATAAGAGAGACCGGGCAGCCTTCCCGTGCCTGCAAGGGCCTGGAGCATGAGGCAGGAAAGGCAGAATGGGGCTGCCACTGGTGTGGCCAAAGATCAGCTGGGCTGGATGTCAGGCACTGAGCTGTGCTGCTGTTGCTGCAGGCCTGGAGGCAGCGAGGTGACAGCAGACAGGTCATTTAGCCATTTGTCTTGGTGGCAGTGCTTTTGCCTTTCCTGCTGAGGCTGGGCTGACCAGTGTGAGCCCTTCCACAGGCTCTGCTGGTTTGCCACAGCCCGTGGTGGTGTGGGCTGGAGTGGCTGGAGTCCAGGGGAGGAGAGGCGAGTGGTGAATGCTGCTGGTTCCCTTTGTGTGCTTCGTCCTGGCCTCTGCTGTGCTCGGGCACGGGTGGTGGCAGGGGCAGGGCAAGGAGCCCCAGCGCAGTGGGTACCAGGGACTGCGTTAGCTGCTGATGGACTGACACCTCTTCTCTGTGTCCTGCAGATCCTCCCCGGCCTTTACCTGGGAAACTTCATCGGTAAGCAGAGCCCCACGCCGCGGAGGAGTCCTTGAGCTGGGCAGCTCTGTCTGCCCCAACCCCACAGGCTCGTGCTGCACGGGTGGGCTGAGCTCGGAGGGTCAGCAGCAGCCACATCAGGAAGGTTTAGGGGCTCCCGGGTGCGTGAGTGCACGGCGCTTCCTCTTCCAGCTGAGGGATAAAAGCTGCTCTCCTGTTGCACTCCCCATCATTAGGGTTTGTTTGAGCCCTGCTCAGGATGTCCCTTTACCTAGCAGATGGGCCAACAGTGCCTTCCTCTGCCTCCTCTTCCCATCTCCAGCCTTGCTGTGCTTTCCTGGAGAGGGGAAGAATCAGGAGCTCAGGCCTGGGCAGATGCAGGTGCTGAGCCTGTAAACTAAACAGCATGGAGAGAAGCAGCGGAGAGCTGGAGCTAACTGGATAGGATGATGCCTCACCATCCTGGAATGAGGTTTCCTCTGCTACACGGGCGTGCAGTTTGTGTGAGCAACAGCAAGAGGGGAGGCAGTGGTGGGAATGCAGGGCAGAAACTCTGCCCTTGCTTTGCTTGCCTTATTTCTCTTTAATAGCTTTCCTGAGATCTCAGGAGACTGGAGGAAGAAGCTGAGCAGGGCCATGACCTTGTCAGGAAAGACCCAGCAGCACCTGGGCAGATGCTGTGACACCAACCAGAGCAGGGACAGACAGGTTGGAACTGAAAGCCCTCCTGAAAGCCTCGGCCTCCCCCAACGTTTTAGCAGCGAGTAGGAGGGGGCTGCACACGCTGGGGTGTTTCTCCCAGAGGCTGAGTCGCCCTTCTCGCACCGAATCACTGCTTTAATAGGTTTTCACTGTCAGTCATTCATGACTAAGGACTGGCATCTGCCATGAAAAACCAGCATTTATCAGAGCTCCTGCCTCCCTAACGGCTCTTTTGACAGTTTGATTCCTGCTCTAAGTGCCGAGAACATTTGAAAACACTGGCATGAATTGCTAAGAAAATGTCATTAGAACCAGCGTGACAGTCCTGGCTGGCAGCAGCCTGGCCAGAGCCCGCTCCTCAGCATTGGAAGGGAAACTTCCAGGGGTCAGGGCTGGAGGAGCTGCTGCTGGCTGGGTGCTGTTTGGGAGCCCTGTGGGGAGCGCACCCAGGGGTACCCAGCTCCCGAGCCCTTCCCAGAGGTTACTGCCAGCAACCACTGATGTTTTATCTTGGCCTGATGCCACCGAAGCGTTGCTCTACCAAGAAATTCAGGGTGATGACAGAGATTTAAGGCCCGCTAAATTAAGCTCTGACAGCTCATAGAGACATTGTCTCCGACTGAAAGCATTTTCCAGCCGTAGCGAGGCTTTACAATCGTGTCACTAATTGCTGTCATTCTGCCTGCCAGAGCCGGGTGGGGAGGTGACAGCTGATGTACGAGCCCATGGACAGAGGGTGTGCGCCTCCCTCCCCGCTGCACGCACACACAAGGCACGGACTCTAATGTGAAGCGTGCCTCTTGAGACTCACTTCTATTAAATATTCACATCATGCCATTAGCACATCATGTTTCAGATTCCCGAGCCAAGGTTTCACACCACTCGGAAGTTTAGAAACCCAAAGCTATGAGATGAGAAAATATTAGTACTCATCTCCTGCAGCTTGTGCACGATCAGCTGGTCATGGCATGAAAGGGAAACAGCTACAAAGCTGCTTAGCCAGCAAGATGAGCAGGCTATCCTCACAGCATAATAACTTTGATGCTAGACCAGTGACCAGAATCACAACCAGAGGCTGCTGAAGCATTAGTGAAAAGTAGGTCATTTCCCCAGAAAGTTGAGGGTCCTTGATCTCTGCGCATGCAGCTGCAGAGGGATGCATGCAGAGCGCTCCAAATTGCAGCTCAGTTGTTTTCTGCAGACCCCTCAGATACTAAAAACGAACTCAGACTCAGCCAAGCTCAATGTTGGTATGAAAAGCTGCAGCTCTGATTCTGCAGCCTGTGAGATAAATCGTTGAGGCTGCAGGAGGTCCCATCTCCACGTCGTGGTTGCACGGGAGAGGTGCGGTCTCAGAGCGCGTTCTTTCCGCCCTGGGCTGGTGGACAAGTAGAGGCAAGTGGGAAGCTGCCTGCTTGCACAAGAGAGTGCTTTCCCACGCAGACGTGAATCCAAGCAGAAGCAGCGAGGTCAAGTGCCTTTGGAGGGAGTAGGTCTCTGTTTTGGTGCCCCTGGGTTTGTGTTCCCAGATTTCCAAGAGGCGTTTGCATATTTGCCTGTGGCTGCTCTTCCAAGCGCGTCGATGCGCACGGGAGGGGGGTGTAATGCAGCTGCTCCTCCCGATCACGGCTTCGTGTGCTGGTTTGTCTGCAGGAGGGTGGTGGATGTGCTTGTGGGAGGAGCAGGGTAAGAAACAACTACGTGCCAATATCTACTTTTATCCTGTAGATGCCAAAGACCTGGAGCAGCTCAGCCGGAACAAGATTACCCACATTGTTTCCATCCATGAATCCCCCCAGCCCTTGCTGCAGGTAAGGTCCCGTGCCTGACACCAGCATGCAGGCTGCTGCAGCTCTTCCCACGTTGCAGCACCTCCCTTCAGCTCCGAGCATCCCGTGGCACGTCCACCTCACCCCAGCAGCAGTCCCAGAGGAGCGAGGCAGCCCCTCTGCTCTGGGAAGTTTGCTGGCTCACGATCGTAACCTGGCCTTGAACGCTGATGAGAAACAATTTCCAGCTCTCCAGCTTCATCTTATTTTCCCACCCTCTGCCACAAGCTTCCTCTCTCCCTGCTGCCCTCCCCGATGCACGTACCGAGGGGGAGAGCAGCCCTGCGCGGAGGGAAGCTGTGCTGTGGGAATGAAGCCTGAGGGGAGTGCAGGCGAGCCGATTGCAGGACCCTGGGGGCTGAGTTTCTCCTGTTCTCATGTCTTGCAGGACATCACCTACCTCCGTATTCCCCTGCCAGACACGCCAGAGGCCAACATGTGAGTACTTGGTGAGGCCAGCGCCCAGATGGGGACACGCAGGAGCTCGGTCCTTGCGGGGCAGCCAGTAGGACCCTGAGCCCTTGTGGTGCTGCATCCAACCCCTCAAATGCAGCAACTGCAGCACGTCCCAGCCCTGGGCTGAGGTGACAGGCAGCCTGGCTGCAGTGGGATGCAGAGGAGGAGGGAGCATTCCACCTGGGAGCCTGGGCAGAGCTGCCTGGAGATGGGGGAGAGCAGGGAAGGCACAGATCTGGCCAGGAGCGCTGGCACGGTCAGAGATGTGAGCAGCCGTAGGCTTTTTCTTGGGAAAATAGCCCTGAGCTGCTTGGGTCTCAGCAGCTGGTGGTGGTGTCTGTAAAGCAACAGGCATTTGATTTTTGTTTGTCTTCAGACACTCAGGGCTGCACCACCTGCAGCCTAAAAATCTGGTTCCGCACCTCTGGTCCTTACTCTGTGCTATTTTTCCTGCTAGCAAGAAGCACTTCAAGGAATGCATCAGTTTTATCCACCAGTGTCGCCTGCATGGAGGGAACTGCCTCGTCCACTGGTAAAACTCCTTTTCTCATGCCCAGTGCCACGATCTTCCCAGCACAGCAGGAGGTCTAGCTGCCAGAACCCCCTGCTTCAGCCACAAGTGTCTGCCAAGGGTCCCCGTGTCCATGAATCCACCACCAGGCTCAGCTGCAGCCTCCAAATGAGCAGGATTTGGGGAGTCCTGGGGCTGGAGAACTGCTAGAGAGGGGCAGCTTTTTGCTGTCGTTGAGCAAGTGGGAAGAGAGCTGTTTGGGGCAGGCTTCCAGGCAGCAGCTGATACTTTCACTTCCCCAGGGGAGCGGGGTGTATTTATAGGCACTGAGCGAGAGGACCTTGGAAGGGCTTTGGCTTCCCAGAGAGCAAGATCGCTGAGAAGGGGAACCAAAATAGCTGAGGCACAAGGGGTGGAGGAAGGGGCAGGCACGGGGTCAGGGCAGCAGGCGGGAGGGCACACCACGGGCAGCCTCCCATGTGCTCGTTCCCGTGCCAGCCTGGCCGGGATCTCCCGCAGCACCACCGTCGTCATCGCCTACGTCATGGCCGTGACGGAGCTGAGCTCTCAGGAGGTGCTCGAGGCGATCAGAAGCGTGCGACCCGTCGCCAACCCCAACCCTGGCTTCAGGCAGCAGCTGGAGGAATTCGGCAGCAGCGCAGCCCGCAAGGTGGGGGCACGAGGGGGACGCAGCCTCTGTCACCTGCACAGCCCCGTGGCTCTGCTCCTCCGTGGCGGTGCCGGCTCGTGGGTCTCGGGGCAGGAACGGAGCCCAGGGGCACCAGACTCCTTCCCTGTGCCCCTTGCTTTCAGGCTTGGTCTCGCACTTCGAAATAAGCACGCTGGGATCTTGTTCTTTCCCCAGATCCGCAGGCACCTGAGGCAGAGGTACGGGTCATCCCCTTTCAATGACGAGGAAGAAATCAAGGCCCTGCTGCCGGCGGGGAGAGGAGCACCCAGAGCAGAGGGAGCTCGGCAAGGACTGGTACCGAGAGCCAGGGACATCAAGAGCACCGCTCCCTTTCTGCTGCGGGTGAAGAGGACGTTCTCCTGCATCCCGGCTTGTCTGAAGTGATGGCAGCCAGGGAGGGAGAGCAGCAGAAATCACCTAACGGCCTGGTAAAAACTAAGCTGCAGCACCGCCGGCCTGGAGGGGAAGCGCTGTGCCGCCGAGCCACCCGCAAGCACAGCTCCTTCTCCTCTCCGGGTTCAAGCGTGCCATCTTCTGTCCTGGCTTTCAGCTATCGGGGGAGGGATTCATTTGCACTGCTGCGCTCTGCAGAGCACTGCGGGGGTCAGCCCCTTCGTGCCTGGTGTGGGAGGACATCTGGTGAAAGCAGACGACGGCCCCCCGCTCACCGTGGGCTCTGGCTCCGGGCAGAGCGACAAGACAGGGCTTCCCAGCCACCAGGTGATGCTGGCAGCAGCTTTAGCACTTCAGTACCAGCTGCATGGGCCTCAGGGGCGCACACGGGGTGCAAGGAGAGCTTGCTGACCCCTTGGGGCAGATTTCCCACCAGCAGCAGCAGCAGCAGCAAGCTTCCAGAGCCGAGGTGGCTGCGGGGCAGGGGCACGCGGGTGCCCCGGCGCTCCGGGCCAACCAAGCACAAGCCCCGAGCAAGCAGCGCAGCTTTAGGAGTTCATCGCAGCCCATTCCCACCGGTCCCAGGGCACAATCTTTGAACGGTGGGAAATAAATGTTTAACCTAGCCAGACCTCACTAAAGCGGAGCCTTAAGCCATTTTGCTTAAAGACTTTCTATGTCCTCGTAGTAATAAAGGTCTCTTCTCTGCAGCCTGCCTGGGACGTGGATTGACTCGTGGGTGGTGGCTGGGTCACAACGGGGGGGCTGGGGCAGGAAAATCCTGGCACGGGGAGAGTCCAAAACCCATGGGCAGCACAGGGAAGGGGCGCAGCAGGTGGTGACAGCAGTACAGAGGCCAGCCTGCTGCCTCGCAGGGAGGCTACAATGAGGCAAGGGCCCCCTGCCCTCCTCCCACCCAGCCTGACTTCACAGCCCACATTTGCCAGGGGCTTGAGGCCCCACAGCTACAACCCCACAGCGATGTTTTAGGAACTCCACGTGCAAACAGCACTGGCCATGCCCCAGCAGCACTGCCCTTGGTGGGAAGCCACCCCTGCCACCCCACAGGAGAGCCACTGGGAGCAAACTGCAGGGCACGGGCTGCTCAGATGCCTGCTCCTGAGCAGCTCAGGGCACAGACAGGGCCAGAAACC
Source organism: Aythya marila (assembly GCF_965140915.1). NCBI lineage: Eukaryota > Metazoa > Chordata > Aves > Anseriformes > Anatidae > Aythya > Aythya marila. The sequence goes on from NC_139057.1 coordinate 1,024,585, forward strand.
CCGGTGCCACTGCAGGGCTGTGCTGCTGGGGAGCTCAGGCAGGAGCAGAGGGGCACTCACGTGGATCCTGTTCTGCTGCAGCCTCTTCAATGCCTTCGGCTGGAGCCTGCTGGGAGCTGCGGGGAGGCTGGGTGGTGCAAACCCCGTTCCTCCCCAGCCCCATCCTGCTGACACCTTGTAGTGCAGCACTCACAGGTGGGGATGATGCTGCCCAGCTGGGCCATCAGCATCACCCTGGGGGCTCCCTCATCCCTGCTGTCCCCTTTTCCTTCCCCTTTTCCTAACGGGGACAGCGTTCCTCCCCCCAGCCAGAAAGGGAGATTTGAGCCGTGCTCTGAGTACCAGACGCAGGCTCCCAGGGGGACGGAGCTGCCGGGGAGCGGGGATGGCCTCTGCCCTGGGTGCTTTCAGGAGACAGCGCAGTCGGACAGGACATGGCCATCAATAATTAATGATTGCTCATTTACTGCTGCCTGATGGCTGTGGCTGAAGGCAGGCAGCTGCCGGGTGTCCCCAGGGCCCCTCTGCACCTGCGGGCACCGCGCGGGGCGCACGGGGCTGTGCGGGGAGCAGCGAGGGGCAGCAGGCAGAGGGGCTTTGCCCCTGCTTTTTGGGGGGTGTGCCAAGCAGCGCTGCAGCTTTTGGCACCCCAAACTTCCCATCTTTTTTTCATTAGGATAACTCAGCATCATCCCCCACTGCTTCTGTGCCCTGCAGTCCCCCTCTCCTCTCAGCCCTGCCAGCCCTGGCTGCTTCCCCGCTCCTGGCACCGAGCGAGGTGCTGCAGGGGGGCTCCAGCCCTGGCCCCCAGCGTGCTCCCCCTGCACAGCCGAGCCCTCCTGCCAGCCCCCTGCTGGGACACGCCGCACAGAGGTGTTTACACGCAGCATTTCCTGGTTCACGCTATAAACCCACACCAGGGCTGTGTGCAGAGCAATGGCATCTCCAGGTCCAGCTCCGCCGCACGGCAAAAACATATTTATTTTGGCAGATCCGGTGTGCACAATTGGAAAAAAAAAAAACAAACAGGTAAGGGCAGGGTTAGCTGCGAGTTAATGTTTGACTGCCTTTGAAGCGCATTTCAGCCTGCAAAGTGTGAGGGTTAAGCAGCTTCACCTTCCCTGTGCAGGGAGCAGAACAGCCGGGAAAATGTTTCTGAGCATCTCCCCTGATGGCAGGGTAATTACCTCCCTCTGGTCCTGCATGTCACCACCTCTTAGGAGAGAGTTTCCCAGCTGATCAAGGCTTATCCAGCCGGGCTTTGTGTGGCTGAGGAGTCGGTGGGCTTGGACTAGCTCCTGGTCTTGGGGTTAATCCGTCCAAGCCACTGAAATGAGGCTGTGCAACAGCCCCTTGGCATCGCCTCATCTCCCAAGGCACAAAGGGGAGATGCAAATCCCCCTTCCCTCAGTCCCAGGCCCTTTTCCTGGTAGAAAGCACCCGAATTACCCCAGCCAGGGGGCTGGAGAGGGCCAGGGCACTGCCCCTGCTCCGCTGCTCCTGGCAGGGCCAGCACTGGGGGTGCAGCGTGGGGTCGGGGGCCAGGACAGGGCTGGCGCTCAGCCCGTGCGTCAGAGCCGCCCGTGGAAATCCCCTGCTCGCTGGCGCAGAGACCAGCACGGCTTCCTGCGCCGCTCAGCGTCCCCTCCCCGTGTCCCCAAAACGCTGGCCTGGCCGGAGCAGCACCAAGCTGGGGCCAGTGGGTTCTACCTGCTGCCCCAGCCCCCTCCCCAAAACTACAACCCGCAGCGCTCGGCACCGCTGCCTCCTGCGGGGTGCAGGCAGGGCTCGGGTTAGCCACAGCCCTGAGCGCACAGGGGCAGGGCAGGCAGGGCAGGCAGGGCAGGCAGGGCAGGCAGGCCTTGCTCTGCAGTGGGGAGGCCAAAGGCAGGCTCAGTGAGCAGAAAAACCCTGCCAGCGTGGCCGGCTCGCACGCCCTGCACAGCCCCACGTGCTCTGTGCCACGGGGCCGTGTCCCCGTCCCCACACCCCGCGGGGAAGCCCGGGGCTGGGCGCAGGCAGCAGGGGGAGGCCGGAGCCTGGCACAGTGTCGCCGCTTATTCATTTCGAGGCTTTCAAGCTCAGAGCAGCCTGCTGGCTCTCGGGAGCCTTGTCTGCTTCCTAGCCAAGAGGCAACTTTCTCTGACTCAGAACTGGAAAGGAAACCCACCCGGGCAGCGGGGATGGAGGAGCTGCAGAGGTGGCCGCAGCACCGGGCACGCTGCCCCCCAGCCTGCCCACACGGCTGCCACGCTGGGGTGGGCCAGGGGAGGCTGGGGTGAGATCCCCCCGAAAGAATTTTAGTGGATAAGAGGCTCATGAACACGCGAGAGGAAGCCGGAGGAATTTCAGTAAATAAGCCAGGCTGAGGGACAGGTACTGTGTCTTCCCCTATTCACCTATTGTGCAAAGAAACTGAAACAGGAAATTCTGAGATTTCTCATGAAAAACAGTTCCTGATAGAAACAGGAAACGCATTTCCAGAACCAACTGAAACCGAATCTGCAGTTTAAGCAGAAGCTGAGGAGCTTATGAGTCTGCGCCGAGACGAGAGGTCAACCAGTGGTGAGGAGGAGGACTCGCTCATCTTCATCCCCACGACCCCCGGCGACCACTGCCAGAAAGCGCTGTGCAGGCGTGGATAGGAAGAATCGATGAAAACGAGTCCCTGGAACTAATTTTAATACAAAGCGGGGATAAGTCATGCGTATGTACGGGTGTCTCGAGAAGCTTCATGCCTGTCACTCTTCTCCACAACCAAGGCAAGTGCCGCGTTGGGGCGCACACGACTTTGGTGGGACTCCCCCAGTGCTGAATAAACGTTATGTATTTTACAACCTTACTGACCGTGGAGTTTGCTGTCCACACGCCACCCCTTCCCCTTCCCATGGGGTGGCTGAGCAGGGATCCTGGCCGCAGGGAGGGCCAGGCCCTACTACGGGCAGCGGGGAGCAATGCTCGGGAGCCAGCCAGGGGCAAAGGGGCTGTGTGGGGCCATGTACCCCCGCTCATCCCACCCACATGAGCAAAAAGCCCCCACGAGGCTGCACAAGCTCAGCAAGAAGCACGGTGGCCACGAGCAATGCGCCCATCCATGGGGCCACCGGTGCCAGGAGCCCCCGGGGAAGCGGGCAGGCAGCGTGGGCACGGGATGGGCCAGGCCCCTCCATCCCCGTTCCCATCCTGCTTCCCCCCGGTGCCCCCCGGTTCTTCCCAGTCCCCCCCGGCTCAGCCATGTGCCGAGGGTTCAGAGGTGGATGCAAAAGCCGGGAGAGGGGCGACCCCGGGGGCAGCGTGGGGAGCCCCGAGGGGTCTCGGAGAGGTGCCCCGGTGCCCAGTGCAGCAGCGGGGGACGGCGGGCAGGGCTCCCCGCAGCACGGAGCCCCCAGGCACAGTCCCCGCAGGGGGGGGTCCCCGGTGCCCACCGGTGCCCACGGGTGCCCTCGGTGCCCCCCCCACCCCTCCGGGGCCGGGATCCCGGTGGCGCAGCGGAGGAACCGAAAGCGGCGTCCGGGAAAACGAAAGCGAAAGTCTCCCCGACGCGCCTTCGCTTTCGCCTCCCCGGCGCGCTCCCGAGGGCACCGCGGGGCCGGGCGCGGGGCGCGGGGTTGCGATGGCGGAGCCGGGGTCTCCCATGCGGCTGAAGGAGTGGCTGATCGCCCAAATCGACAGCGGCCGCTACCCGGGGCTGCGCTGGGAGGACGGCCGCAGGACGCTGTTCCGCATCCCCTGGAAGCACGCGGCCAAGCAGGACTACCGGCAGCAGCAGGACGCGGCGCTCTTCAGGGTATGGACCCCCCCCTGGGCACCCCCCGGGCACCCCCGGCTCCGCACCCCAAGGGGCTCCCCCGGCTCCCCGCCGCCCCCTGCCCCACGGTTTTGACCCCCCCCTGGCCGCCCAGCTCAGCCTCGAGGGCTCCCACGCGTGGGCTCCCCCCTCCCCAATCCCCTCCCTCGATCCCTCCTCGGCCCGGGGGTCCGGGCAGCCCCCGCAGCACCGAGCCCACCCCTCCAACCCCCCCTGCCCGCAGGCTTGGGCCGTGTACAAGGGGAAGTACCACGAGGGCACGGACAAGGCCGACCCGTCCACCTGGAAGACGCGGCTCCGCTGCGCCCTCAACAAGAGCACCGACTTCCAGGAGGTGCCCGAGCGCAGCCAGCTCGACATCTCCGAGCCCTACAAGGTGTACCAGATCGTCTCCGACGCCGCCCGCGACGCAGGTACTGCCCCGACACCCTGCTGCCTGCTCAGCCTCGGGGCTCACACCCGGTGCCAGCCCCGTATCCCGCGGGCATCGCCGCCTGGGACCCTTCCTCCCTGCTCCTCTTACTCCCTGCTCCTCTTTCTCCGCGATGCCCTGGGCTGTTCTCGGACAAAGCCCTTCCCGAGGCTGTGCCGTGGCTGCCCGCTGCGGTTCGGGGCTGGGTTTGCTTTCCCTGGGGAGCCAGCACCTCCCCGGGGGCCGTTCCCGCTGTCTGTGGGGCTCAGTGATTTTTTTTTCCTCGCTCCCCACAGAGAATGATGGTGGCCCACAGCCCCCAGCCGGCGAGGACCCGCAGGTGAGCCAGCCCCCACCTAAAAGTGTGCTGACGGGGGGGGTCCAGAGCTGGCTCAGGTGCCCCCGCTGCCAGCCTGGCCCTCACCACCACCTCTCTCGTCCCCAGGGCCGTGCCGCGGGGAGCCCGGCCGAGGAGGGCGTGCGGGGCGCCGGGGGGTCCTGCCACGCGGCTGCGCTCCCCCTGCTCTCTGCCCACCCGGCTGAGCGAGGTGAGAAAAGAGCCCTGAGGGTGGTGGGGGCACACAGGATGGGGCTGGGGCAGGAGGGGATCGCTGCCCCCCCCGGAGGCACCCCGCTTCCCAGAGCCTTGGGACCGTGGGAATGGAGACTGAGGCTGGGGCTCCCCCCCCATGAGTCCCAAAATGAAGCTGCCTGGTTGCGCACTCAGGGGGATTTAACGAGGTGCAGCAGCTGCGGGAAGCCCCCGCCAACCCTGGGGGCTGGGGCTGGGACAGGACCCCCCAGGGGACAGCTGCCCACATCCCTCTGCCATCTCCATCCCAACCCAGGGTACCACATACGGGGAGCCTTCTACGGCTGGAACCCGACCCACGGCCACTTCCTCCCCAGACCCCCGTCCTACCTCCCCGTCGAGGACGTCAACCACTCAGGTAGGAGCTGCCCCGGCCGGGCTGCAGCCCCCGGTGCCCCCCCAACCCTGTGCTAACCCCCCCTTGTACCGTAGACTGCTGGCTCCACGTCCGCCTCTACTACTGCGACGTGCTGGTGAAGGAGCTCACCACCCGCACGGCCGAGGGCTGCCGCATCGCCTCCCGCGCCGAGCCGGCCGCCAGCGAGCGCCTCTACGGCCCCTCGTGCATGGAGCAGATCGAGTTCCCCCCGCCGCGGGCGCTGGGCGGCAGCAGCCGGGTGGCCGGCGTGACCGAGGTGCTGGAGAGGCTCCTGCCCCACCTGGAACGCGGGGTCCTGCTGTGGGTGGCCCCCGAGGGGGTCTTCATGAAGCGCCAGTGCCAGGGCAGGGTGTACTGGAACGGGCCGCTGGCCCCGCACCGGGACTGGCCCAACAAACTGGAGAGGGAGAAGACCTACAAGCTGCTGGACACGCAGCAGTTCCTGCAGCGTAAGTGCCCGCAGCCCCCTGCCACCCTCGGGGACCTCCAGCCCCCCAGGGCGTTGGGGACAGGTCCCGTCCCCGCCACGGCGTCGGGGGGGGGGACCCGTGCGAGCCACCGGTGTCTTGCAGAGCTGCGGAGGTACCTGAGCCAGGGGCAGCCGGCGCCGCAGTACCAGATCCACCTGTGCTTCGGCGAGGAGTACCCCACCAGCGCCAGCCACCACTTCCAGAAGCTCATCATGGCCCACGTGAGTACCCGCGGGGGTGGCGCTCGCCACAACCACGAGCTGGGGGGTTTTTTGAGGGGGGGCAGACCCCATCCTCCCGGCGGCTCTGTGCCTCCGCAGGTGGAGCCGGTGTTCGCGCGGGAGCTCTTCCACCACGCCCAGCGCATCGGCCCCACGCTGCTGCGCGACTGCCCCCAGCCCTGTGCCCCCGGCGCTCCCGGCCACATCGTCCACGTCCTCCAGCAGCTCTGCCAGCCCTGAGCGGGGCAGCCGAGGCACGACGAAGCCTCCACCGTGCTCACGGCTGCGGGGCGAGGTGCTCAGCGTCCCCACGGCTGCGCTCTGGCCCTGGGGACGAGCGGCCTCCAAGCAGCGATGCCACAAGGGGCCGTGCGCGGGGCACTTGGCACGGCGGGGACGGAGGTGGGTGGATGCTGGATGGAGCAGGAGCCGTGTTTTTTCCCTGAGAACTGCTGGGAACCATCTGGGGGGGGTGGCTGGGTGCTTGTTGGGCGCGCAGGGCAGCGGTCCGGGCTGGCGGGGGGACAGCCAGCTCCGTCCTTGCGCTTGGCACCGCGGGGACGCGCTGTTTGTGGTGTGCAGGAATAAAGGTTGTGTTTCCTACTGCAGCCTGGGGCTGGGGCTGTGCCAGCAGCACCGCGGGGTGCCGGGACGAGGCGGGTGCGGGCAGCAGGGGGAGCTGAGCCAGGCACAGCCTCATGGCACAGGGCAGCAGGAGCTGAGCACCCTGCGGGGAGCCACGCTCCCTCGACACCCGTCCTGCCCTCTGGTTCTGGCCCCGTGGTGTGGCCGCAGCAGAGGCAAGGCGCCCGTTAGCTGCCCTTGAAGCGTGGCACCGTGTCCCAAAAGCACGTGCCTCAGTTTCCCCTGGTGCTGGGTGAGGAGCGGGGGTTGTGGCGCACCCTGGAGGCGCTGTCCCCAACCAGCTGGGCACGGTGCAGGGACACGGCGTGGCACGGGGACCTGGCACACTGCAGGGATCCCACACACTGCAGGGATCCCACACATTTCAGGGATCCAGCACCACCCCAGGGGCAGGAGGCAGCCGGGGAGCCGAGGTGCAGCTCACCCCCATCCTACACGCTGCAGCCCCCGCACCCCGCCAGCATCAGCTCCCCGGGGGAACAGCGCCCGGGCAGGATGAGCCCCAGACCCTGGGAACCTCCTGTGGGAAGAGGGGCTGGGGCAGCGGGGCCGTGCCCTGGGGAGGCCGTGGCGGTGCCAACGCGTGGCCGCTGGCTCCTGGCCGCAGGGCTGGCCCTGGCGGCGCGTCCGGCCGCAGAGACCGGCGCTGGACCATGGGGCCCCCGCTCCGCCCTGGGCGGCCCCGCGGTCCCGGAGAGGAGGGGCCCGCCGCCCCCTCGCCGGCGGGGCGCGGGAGGCTGGGCTGCTGCGGGGTTTTAACGGGCTCAGCCGGAGCCGGACGGCAGAAGCAGGAGCAGCAGCAGCAGCAGTAGCAGGACGGCTGCAGCCGGGTGGGAGGATGCAGCCGGACATCCCCGTGGGCAGCGCGGCTCTGCGCGGCCGGCCGGCCCCCGACGGCCCTTTCCCCGGTCCCTCTCCGCCGGCCGTCCCCGAGGCCACCAAGCCGCCCTACAGCTACATCGCCCTCATCACCATGGCCATCCAGAGCACGCCGGAGAAGCGCATCACGCTGAGCGGCATCTACCGCTACATCATGGGCCGCTTCACCTTCTACCGCGAGAACAAGCAGGGCTGGCAGAACAGCATCCGCCACAACCTCTCGCTCAACGAGTGCTTCGTCAAGGTGCCCCGCGACGACAAGAAGCCGGGCAAGGGCAACTACTGGACGCTGGACCCCGACTGCTACAACATGTTCGAGAACGGCAGCTTCTTGCGCCGCCGCCGCCGCTTCACCAGGAAGAGGGGGCTCCGCGACGCGCCGGGCGCCGAGGGGGACGAGGGGCGCAGGAAGCCCCCCAAGCACCGCTCGCGGGGGCCGCCCGCTGCCCTGCCGAGTGAGGAGGGGAAGGCGGAGGGCGGCTTCGCCTCGCCGGTGGCCGCCGGGCGCCTGCTGGGCCCCCCCGAGCTGGCCGAGGGTGCTGGCGGAGGGGTGCCGGGGTGCCCCGAGCCCTGCGCCCGGCGGCCCCCCCCTGGGGCCAGGCAGCCCTGCCTGTACGTGCCGGACGCGCCGCAGCCCAAGGGGTCGTTCTTCGCCAAGGAGCCGTGCTGCCCACCAAACCATGGGGCCCCCCCGGAGAGCCGTCCAGCGGCCCCCCCCCAACCCAAGGAGACTGCCTTTGGGGGGCTCCCGGCGGCTCTGCAGCTGCCCCGGCCAGGTCAGTACCCGGTGCCCGGCGAGCGCCCGGCGCAGCACCGTGCCCTGCTGCCCGCCGAGCCCAGGGACCCCGCGCAGGACTCCCCGGCCCCCACCGCGTCCCCCCGGGGCGAGCTGGAGTGCAAGGAGTCGGCGACCCCCACCTTGGGGCTGGGTCAGCCCTTCGGGCAGGTGCCCCCCATGTTCCCCAGCGCCCTCCTGGGTGCGGGCAAGCCCCCCGCGCCCTGCTTCCTTGACGGCGATGGCTACAAGCAGCCCCCCGTGCCCGTTTTCGGCTCCTTCGGCCGCTCGGGGCCCGAGGCTCTGGGTGGCAGCTACCAGTGCCGGGTGCAGGCGCTGAGCTTCTGCATGAACGAGCGGCCCTGCGGCACGGCGCTGGAGCATCTCCTGGCCACAGCCCCCGCCGCAGCCCCCCCTGCCCCCCGCCAGGCGCCCTTCGGGGCTGCGGGGCCACGGGCGGGCGAGCAGAAGGAGTCGTGGGGCGCGGGGGGCGCGATCCCGCTGCAGGGGGGCAGCGGCTACCCCTTGGGGCTGCCCCACTGCCTCTACAGGACACCCGGCATGTTCTTCTTCGAGTGATGGACTGCTCCCCCTTCCCCCCCCCAGCCTCCCCCGGCACCGTGCGGGGCTCCAGCGGCGGAATAAAGCACGTTCGCCCACGCTGCCTCTGTCATCTCTGCGCCCTGCTCGGGTTGGGGAGCGGGCAGGGGCGCAGCGGGGGCTGCTCTGTTCCCATCCAGGGACACGTGTCCCCGAGGCCACCCACCACGGCTCCCAACCTCATCGGCAAGGGGCAGGGGGACGTGCTGCCCCCCAGGAGTGAGCCCCGTGGCCCCACAAACCCCACACTGCTCGCTTGTGCCCGGCTTTTCACCCCGTGCTGCGTGTGTGGCACCAGTGGTGCCGGCCTCGGTGGGGGACCCACCTGGAGAGCTGCTGGGGGGGTTGTAGGGGCTCTGTGGGACGGGGCGCAGGCGCTTGGCATGGTGTAGGGGGTATGGGGGACCCCGCAGCTCCCCGAGCTGGGGGCTCTGAAGTGCCAGGCTGTGCCGGGGCTGCCCGCGGGCACGGCTGTGGCTGCAGTGGGAACGGCCGAGGAGAACGGCTGCGTGCCGGCAGGATTCCTCCACCCTGAATCATCCCGGGCGGCTGCCGGTGAGGAGGCACCGGCTGAGTCACTGCTCCCACCGACAGGCTGGGCACGGGCTGGGCTCTGCTGGGGTGGGATGGGATGGGGCGGGATGGGGTGGGGTCCCCACGCAGCCCCAGGGCCGGGACGTGGCCACCAGCCCCTCTCCGTGTGCTGGGGTCGGCATCGCCACCTCTCCAGAACGGAGCCGTCCCGCTGCCTTCGCAGCCCCGAGCTGGGTCAGGGCGATGCTGGCCGAGTGGGGACCTGTGCCCGTGCCCCCCACCCCCTGCCCCTGTTAAAGGACCCCCTGGGGGGGGGCAATGCCCCCAGGCTGGGGGATGCAGGTGCATGGGGCTGCCCCGGCTGATCCTGCTCCACCTTGGTGGGGCCGTGGTGGGCACGGGAGGAGGATGCTGGGGGGGGCTCTCCGTGATGTGTGTGGCCAAGACCCCGGCTCCACAAGGCGAGCAGGACACAGCTCGGCCAGGCCCCTGGGGTCTCGGTGAGGGCCGGTGCTGTCGTCACTCAGGGACCAGGAGCACCGGCACCGCGTCAGCCCCGTTATCAGCCCAGACGGCCACTGCCGGGCCATGGCCACATCCCAGCCCCGGGCAGGGCAGGAGGGATTGCTGTTCATCATCGCTGCAGCAGCGACGGTCACTCGTCCCTGGGCTTTGCTTTTTCTCCCTTTTTTTCTAATCTTTTTTCTTTTTTTTTTTTTTTTTTTCCTTCCCTCCCCTGTGGAAAACAATATTTGAGCGCCTAGATCATGCTGGCGTCTCCGGAGCCGTCTGCAGCGAGCGCGGCTGACCTCAGCCCCCTCCTTCGCTCGGTCCCCCGGGGGCGAGGGAGGAAGCGAGCGCCGCGGAGCCGTGCCCAGGGGCCGTCTGGTTCCCACACAGCGCGGCCGGGACGCTCGCCCGCCCGGGCTCCCAGCCTCTGCCTGGGAACGCGCGGCCACGGCCCCCGGGCAGAGCCGGGCGCGGAGCCCGGTGCTGGGAGCACGGCGGGACCCAGCCCATCGCTGCCCCCGGGATGGGGACCCGTCCCCAAGACACACACACGGGGTGCCGAGGTGCCCGGTTCGGTGCTGGGGCTGCAGCAGGATGGGTGCCCCCATAAAAGATGCAGCAGGGTTGGAGCTGGGGTTTGCGGGGACCTGGGAGCGTGGCCCCGAGGGGAGCGGAGCCCCAGCTCTGCTGCCTGCAGCCCCCGGCATCGCTGATCCCTGAGCTCAGCGGGGTGGGACGGGGCAGAGCCCGGCCACCTCCTGTGCCACCACCCGCTTCCAGGGCTCCCTTTGCCCGTCCCGGCCCCGCTCCCCAGCACCAGCCCTGGCCCTGGCCGTGGGCCCGCTCCTCTCCCTGCCCTTCCTCCTCCCCGGCTCGCTGCCGGCTCGCGGTGGGTGGCCTGGCCCCCAGCCCGCGCACCCGCTCCCAGCGTGGGCCATGCCGTGGCCGGGGACCACGCCACAAGGGGTCCTGGTGCAGGATCCCGAGCCCCCAGCTCCAGGAGAGGTCCCAGTGCTGGTGGTGGTGGGTGCTGGTGTGCGGCATCGCCCGCTCGCCCTCTCTCCCCTGGGGCTCAGCCCTGCGCTGCCGGTGGGGCCACGGGGACGAGGAACCCCACGTGAGGAACGGCACCGTGGGCGCATGCAGGACCGGGAGCAGCCCCGTCACCATGCCCACTGCCGTGATGGAGGCACAAAGGGGACCCATGTGGGGTCTTTGGTTGGAGATGGGGCCGAGGAAGCCAAAGCAGGCTGCAGGGAGGGGTCCCCATCACTTCAGCCTAGGGGTGCCGGTGCCCGCGTCTGCCCACACAGCACCGTGCCCCCCGGAGAGGCCACCCCGCACGGTCCCACCCCGGGGCAGCCGTGGCTCAGCCGTGCTCCCGGCCAGGTTGGGAACTGGCACCGGCACCGGGGCCGCCCTGCAGCGGGCTCTGCAGCCCCCGCGGCCCAGGGCAACGCTCGGCTCCTGGGGCCCAGACAGGAAGGAGACGTCACCGCCGCGGAGCGTAACTGGAACCAGATGGGGCCGCGCTGTTTTCCAGGACCGCAGGGTGGTCACCGGCAGGAACTGGTCAAAGGCTGCCGGCAGGAAGCGGGCTGGGAGGGGACGCCCTGGGCCCAGTGGTGACCCTGCCTGCGCTGCCTTAACCGCTTCGGGGCCAGCCGCGGACGGAGGGGCACGGGGTGGACCCCGGAGATGGACCCCGGATGTGTGTGGGGCTGGGGGCTCCGCGTGCAGGCTCAGCGGGACCCCCCCCAGCCTTTGCCTGGGCGGTGCTGCAGCCGTGAGGACACCTCTGTCCTTTTGTCCATCCATCCATCCTCTCCTCCATCCATCCATCCGCCCACCCAATCCCCCTTTCAGCCTCCCAGCCCCGTGTTGAGCTGCAGCCCTCAGCTCCTGGCTGCCCGATGCACACCCCCAGGGGTTTAATGCCCCCCCCCCCCAGCCGGTGCCCAGGGCGCGGGGCTGCTCTCAGACCTGTACATTTATTTACAAGAAGCCGAGCGCGCGGGCAGGGCCCTGCAAGCCATGCTGCGAGCCCGGGCAGGGGTTGGGGCGCCGAGCCCAAAGCCACATCCACCTGCTGCCACCAGCGGGGCTGGGGGGGCTGCTTTCCACCCCCATCCCTGCCCCGGGCCAAGCACCAAGGGCTTCTGCAGCAGCCACGGAGGGCACAGACAGCCCCGCAGCGTGCACAGCCCTCACTCCACGGCACAAAACCAAAGCTGGGGTCGGAGCCCGGTGCCAGCCAGCACGGGGCAAGGCTGGAGGCTGCAAAGCTGGGGGCCGCCGTCCCCTGGCCGTGCTGCGAGGAGGGGGGCTCGGGGGAACGCAGAGCCACAGGGAGAGGGGGCGAGGGCTGGGCGAGGAGCGGGCGCAGCACCCGCTGCCCCGGCACACGGCGGCCCCGGCACGGCCCCGCTGGCGGCCGGCAGTTCCTGTGTGTTGGTGGTCAGCGCTGAAGCAATCCTGCCAGGAGCAGGGGAGGGGGGGGAGCGCAGCCCAGCTGGTCTGCATTAGGGCTGCTCGCCTTTATCTGGCTGAGAAAACGGGGATGGTGGGGGGGGGAAATGCGTGAAGGAGAGGCTGCGCCGCTCCCCCGCTGGCAGAGCGGAGGGCAGGGGTGAGGAGGAGCACACAAAGCCTCCTTCTTCGCTCGCTGGCTCCCAGCTGGGGACGCTCCTGGAAACGTGCTCAGCGCTTCCTCCCTTCCTGTGCGCGCCGCCCTCCCGGCTCCAGCTTCCGCGCGGCGGGGAGGCGATGCCACGGCCCCGGCCCCAGCCCCTGCGCCAAGTCCCCCAGGGGGGGTGTCCGGGTCTGCACCTGCCTTCCGCCCCCCTCCCTGTGCCACAAACCTGCTCCCTCCATCGGAGCAGAGCCCGGCACCGCGCGGGGCAGGTGGGCACCTCGGGAACCGAGAGCTGCGGTGTCTCCAAGCAGAGCGTGCCAACCTCGTGCCCGTGTGGCTGTGAGCGTGCAGGGCCGGCAGCAGCGCTGGCGTCGGGCTGCTCTGAAGTCCCAGAGGAGCAGTTTGAGAGGGGAGCGCTGCTGCGGGCCGGGGAGCGCTGCTACATGGTGCTGCCGTGCCGGGAACGAGCGTGGAAACCACCTCGCAGTCCGTGGAAATGCAGGGGGGAGCATCGGCTCGCTGGGGACGGGGGTGGCTCAAGCCCTGAGAGCCCACAAAAGGTGGCTGTGGGTGAGGAGCCCGCGGGGGTCTGGGTCTCCAGCAGCCCCCCCGGTGCCCGGTGCCGGGGCAGAGCAGCGGCCGCAGGGGCAGGAGCGAGGCGGTGGCTTCGTGGCGAGGCGCAGCGGGGGCTGGAGCTGCCGGCTGATGAGCAGAGCTGGGGCTGCGCGGTGCCTGCGGGGCTGCCCCTGCCCAGATCCTGCTCCTGTTCTGGGGTGAGGCCCCGGCACGGCCCCGGGATGGGGCTCGGCAGCCCCCGAGCCCCCTCTCCGAGTGGTTCCTCTGGGCTCACGGTGCTCAGCCCCCGGCCCACGCTCAGACGCCCAGCGCCGTCAGCGACCCCGAGCTGGTGATCTTCTTGAAGCGGTTGGCAGCACACACCCCGATGAAGTTTTTCTGTAAAAGACAAGAGGAGAGGCACGAGTCCGGCTGCAGACCTCGAGGCTGAACCCGGCGGCACTCCCAGAGCTGCTTCGGGAGCTGGGCCGGGGAGCTGGCAGCCGCCCAGGGCTCCCCCTGCACCAGCTTTCAGGGGAGATTCCTGGGGCAGGGCTAACACCAGCCCCAGGAGCTTCCCTCCCCTCCATCCTGACACTAAAATGCGCTCCTGGGATGGGCTCAGGGGAGTCAAAAAGGCACCGATGTTTGGGGAGATCCCACCCGGGGGGCACCCAAGCTCCCCAAGACAGCAGAGCGGGGCGGTGTTGACCCCTGTCCCGTTCCATCCCATCCCATCCCATCCCATCCCATCCCATCCCATCCCATCCCATCCCATCCCATCCCACCCCACGCACCTTCCAGCGCCGCCGCATGACGTATTTCTTGAGCAGCACCTGGGACTTGAGGCGGCGGTTGCAGCGCTTCGCCTTCTCCGCCAGGTTGTTGAGCCAGGGATGCTGCAGGCACTGCCCCGCGCTCATCCGGCCGCTGGGGGCGAGAGGCCAGCAGGTCACCACGGGTCCCCCCGCAGCCCCTTTCCCCCCTCTGACCCCTTCTTGTGCCATCCAAGAGCCCCCCAACCCCAGAAACCTGTGCCCTGGCCGTCAGCCCTAAGGATGTGCCCAGGGACCGGTGGGACAAGGAGGGACCGTGAGCTGTCCAGCAAATGTCACTCATGGCCAGTGGCCCTGCAGGGACAAGGGGCTGTGCTTGGGGACAGCCAGAGGCCAGGGCAGGGTTTTGGGGACACGGCCAGCCCTGGCACAGGGGGCTGCACCCGGAATGCACGGGCTGGGCAGAGCCAAGAGCGCACAGATGGAAGGTGCCTGCCCTGGGGCCACCACGGCCTCCCCCAGCGTCGCACCTTTTCTCTTTGATGATGAGGTTTGAGACAAAGTCCTTGGCCTCGTCGGAGACGCTCTCGAAGGTCTCCTCGTCGAAGTACCAGTTGGCAGCCAGGACGTTGTTCAGCGTCTCGGTGTCGTTGTCGCCCAGGAAGGGGGAGAGGCCACTGAGGCTGGGGGAGCAGAGGGGGACGGGTGAGCAGGGGGTGCCCTGGGCTGGGGCACCCCAAATTCCCCCTGCACGGGGCTAACCCGGCTCGGGGACTGTCCCCAGAAGGGACCCCGACGTACAGCATGTAGGTGATGACGCCCATGCTCCACATGTCCGTGGAGTAGGAGACCTGCTCGTAGTTGACCACCTCGGGGGAGAGGAACTCGGGGGTGCCAAAGTTCACTTTCAGCTTCTCCTGGGGGTTGTACCTGTGGCCGGGACGGGGGGGTTCAGAGGCAGGGTGACAGGCTGGCTGCCACCACAAGCAGCCGGCCCCGTGCTCCCCGCACACAGAGGTGAAGGTGGGAGCAGAACAGCAGGAGGACGAAGATATGGGGAGAGGGGGAGCACGGCACCTTCGAGCCAGCCCGAAGTCGATGATCTTCACCATGTGCCCGGTGGCAGCGACGCAGAGGATGTTCTCGGGCTGCGGGGACAGGGACCCCCCCAGTCAGAGCCCAGCTCCCGGGGCGAGGGCCCAGAGGGGACGTCCCCCCGTGAAGACCTGCGGCAGATCGGGAGCCCCCAGCGCCCCGGCCCCGCACCTTGAGGTCGAGGTGGAGGACGCGCATGTGGTGCATGAAGCGGATGCCCTCGCAGATCTGCCGGACGAACACCATGCAGTCCACCTCCGTCAGGTGGTAGTCGTCGTCGACGATCCGCTCGAAGAGCTCGCCGCCCTCGATGCTGCACGGGCACGGACGGGGGTCCCCGGGTCACCCGGGGGGTTCCTTCCCCACCCCATCCTCCTGCAGCCCCCCTGGCCTGGGCGCTGAGCCCTGCACCGCGCAGCCCCGGCACTCACAACTCCATGAAGAGGATGATCTCCCGGGGCGTCTCGATGGCATCGTAGAGCTGGATGAGGTTCCTGTGGTTCAGCTGGTTCATCACGTCGATCTCCAGCAGCACCATCTCCTGCAGCAGCAGCCCCCACCGGGGGGTTGGTGTCAGCCCCGGCTGAGCCACCAGCACAGGGCCAGGCTGGGTGACAGCCCCTGGGGAAGGGGGGGACAGCAGCGAGGAGCCCCCCGGTTTGGCACCCTCAAGATTCCCCCGCTCCCGCACCCATCGGTCAGACCTTGTCCTTGGCACCCTGCTTCTTGATGACTTTGGCAGCCAGCTTGAGCCCCGTCTGCTTCTCGGTGCACGTGTGGACTTCACCAAACTTGCCCCTGCGGAACAGGGGAGGCGTCGATGGCACCACGGCCGCCTGGGGACCCCGGCACCCACGGCAGCAGCTCCCCGCAGGCAGGGGCTGGGTGCTGGAGGCTCCCCGGGGACCCATTCGCTGCTCAGAGCTGGGGTAGAGCCAGGAGTCCTCGGTCCCTCCCGCAGCCCGGACCCCTCCTTACCCCCCCAGGATCTCCTTGGAGCTGAGGTTGAACTGGGAGCTGACGCTGGCCGAGCGCAGGGTGACGATGCGGTGCGCGAAGGGCGCGGGCGGCGGGGGGACATCGTCTGCCGAGAGAGAGGAGGGGGTGAAAAGGGAGATGCCCACCGGGGGACCCCGCTGCCGGCACCCCAGGGTGCCCCGTGCTGGGAGCTCATCCCGGTGCTTCCTGCAGGTCAGGGGTCCCCAGCAGCTGCCCAGCACCCCCAGCACTGCCCGCAGCATCGCCCTGCTGCGTGTCACCCTCCTGCCTGTCACCCTGCCGTGTGCCTGGTGGCCACCTGTGGGCCACCAACACGCGTGTCATGCTCGCCCTCTCCAGGCCACGCTGCTGCGTGCCTCCCTCAGCGGCCACCATCCCATTTGGCACCCCTCCGTGCCACCCTGCTGCACGTTTCGCTCACCCCCTCTGTGCCCTGCTCACCCCCGCTCCGGGGCACCCCCCGGACCCACGCTCCCCACTTTGTCAGGAGCTGGCCCCTCAGGGGACCCCCCCAGCGCCCTCCACCTTGACCCCCTTGGCACCCCCAAGGACGGCGGTGCAGGACAGGGGACACGCTGTCCCTCGGCAGCGGCCAGGCGGCGGCTGTCAGTCCTGGGGCAGGACAGGCTCCGCGTCCCGCCGGGCAGCCCCGGGCAGCGCCACGCGTGCCAGGCTGGGCTGGGAGAAGCCTGGGGAGGGGACACGCCGCATTTAGCCCTGTTTACAGTGAAACCGGAGCTCGAAGGCTGCCGGTGGGCCACGAGCCAGGAGCAGGAGCTGGCGGCCCGGGAGGGCAGCGGCGGAGACGTGGCAGACCCCGGGGTTGCTGCCCCGTGAAGGTGGTCCCGGGGTGCCACCGCCACCGGGCTGAGGACAGAGCCCAGAGCAGGGGGCTGGGGGGTGGCGCAGCCTTACCCAGTATCTCAAAAGGGTCTTCCTTCCCAAAATCGGGGGTGAGGTAGGGGCTGGGGGGCGGCTCTGCCTCCGTCAAGGACGGCTGCCCCGCGGCACCGGGGCCGGGCTGCTCGGCGTCCCCGGGAGGCTCCGAACCGGGCTGGGGCTGCCCCATGGCACCGGGCAATGTCCTCTCCTGCGGGGTGCCAGCGCTGCCCGCGGGGTCAGGCTGCTCGGGGGGCCGCAGGTCCCCCTGGGCCGGGGTGGGCTCCCCCAAACCTTCTGTTGCCGGTGCCACCGCGGTCTCCTCCGGTATCATCTCCATCCCGGCCACCTCCAACCCGGGCTGCTCCTCCCTGGAAGCAGGAGCAGGAGGTGAGCAGCGCCCCGAGCCCCGCGCCCGGCCCCCACCTCTGCCCCGTGGGACCCCCTCCGAGGAGGGCTCCAGCTCGCTGGGCAGCCCCCAGGGACCCTTCCCCGGGTACCTTTGGCAGGCGGCCGGGCAGCTCAGGCTCTGCAGCAGAGCCGGGCGCGAGGGCTCGGGGCCCTTGGGTGCCTGCTGTTTGCTGCTCTCCTCCGCACCACCCGCTTTGTCCCCTTCAGCCTGAGCCTCTGCAGGGGCCGGGGTCTCCTCTTTCGTGGGATCCTTGCTCCCATCCTGGGTTGTTTCTGCCGCTGGGGCTTTTTCCTCCTTCGTGTCTTTCTTCTCCCCATCCTGAGCCTTTGCAGGATGCGGTTCCTCCTTCGCAGCAGCCGCGGCGTCTTCCTTGGGAGGCTCTTCTTTGCCTCCATCCTGAGCCTTTGTCACCGCCGTGTTTTTTTCCACCTGTGCAGCCTCCTCCCCTCCATCCTGAGCCTTCGCAGGAGCTGCTGTGGCTTCCTCCTTCGCAGGAGCTTCTTTGCCTCCATCCTGAGCCGCTTTTGCAGCTGGGCTCTTCTCCACCTTTTCCGCTGCCTTCTCCCCATCCCGTGCCTTTGCCACAGCCGGGGCCTCCTCCTGTGTGGGCTCTGCTTTTCCTCCACCCTCAGCCTCTGGATCGCCGGCGGCTTTCTCCTTCGTGGGCTCTTCCTTGCCTCCATCCTGAGCCCCTTCCCCTGCCGGACCCTTCTCCTGTGCAGGCTGTGCCGCGTCCCCTGCCTGCGGCTCTGCTGCAGCCTCAGCCCTCTCCTCGGGGGGCTCCCCCTTCCCTGCACCCTCAGCCTGGGCAGCAGCCGGCTCCTTCCCCTCGGGGGGCTCTGCCGTTCCCCCTTGGGGCTCTCCCCCAGGCTGGCCTTTCTCCTTCACGGGCTCTTCCTTTCCTCCATCCCGAGCCCCAGCAGCAGCCGGACCCTTTTCCTCCGAGGGCTTCGCCTCCCCTCCTGGGGGCTCCTCCTTGGCAGGCTCCTTTCCCCCCTCACCCTGAGCCCCGGCAGCCTCAGCCTTCTCCTTCCCGGGCTCTTCCTGCCCTGCGCCCTGAGCCTGGGCTGGGGGCTCTGTGTCCGGGGGGGCGGCAGGGACAGGAGGGGTCGTGCTGGGCTCAGCTCCGGGGGTGGCCGTGCTCCCAGCCCCCCCGGTGTCAGCCGTGCCACCCGCCACGCCGTCCTGCTCCATGGGCACTCTGCGGCCGGAGGCGGCTGCCCCGGGTCGGCGAGGCTCCTGCGGGAGAAAAGGGGCGAGCTGGAGGCTCCGGGCACAGCGGGGGTCCCGGGGGGGCTCCTATCCCTCCGTCCCGGGGGTTTTCTCGCTGGTGGCACAGGGACGGGCCCCGTGTGGCCCCCCAGGTCCATGCACCGCCCCGTTGTGCCCCGATATTTGCTGTGCAGTGACTGATCGATGGCCTGACCCCGGCACCTGTCGCTGCCACGGCACCGCGCAGGCAGCCGGCACGGCCGGGGTGCCAAACGCAGGCTGCGTCCCCCCCGGGGAGGGACAGGGGACACCGGGTGGCCACACGGGGAGGGGGCGAGGGGAGCATCCCCGGGAGCTGCCGGCAGAGCACGGCCCCGTCTGCCGGGGGGGTCCTGGCAGCTCCCACACCGAGGGGCTGCAGGGGTTCGGGCAGCACCCATGGGTGCCCGTGTGGCAGCACAGCTCCAGGCCGGCAGCAGCAGCCCCCAGCCCAGCACCACGGCTCTGCCCTGGCCCCTGTAATCCTGACCCTTGTGGGAACAATCCCACCGGTAACCGTTCTGGCAGCGGGGCAGCCGCTTACTGGTTTTACTGGGCTCGGAGCTGCAGGCAGGGAGCGGAGTGAGGCTGAGCCGTCCCCGCTCCCCGCAGCCTCAGCTCTCCGGCTTCAGGGTTTGGCTGTCCCCAGGGCCACCCCACTGCCCCCAGCATGGGACCGGTGGCTACAGGGACCCTGAAGGCTGCAGGGACCCCACTGCCCATCCACATAGCCCCCCCCCACAGCCCCTTTACCTGGGGTTCCCAGGGCAGAGGGCAGTCAGGAGAGCAGCATCGGCGCTGTGGCAGCGCCTGGCCGGAGCAGCCCCTTCTATACTGGGTGTAACGGAGCTGGATTAGTGCAGGGAGAGAGGAGTATCCTTTACACCAGCAGGAGCCGTCCCGCGTCGCCTTTCCCAGCACCTGTCGCTGCTGGAGCCCGTTCAAAGGACACGCCACTCCTCGTGCTCCCGCCGGCCGGCACAGGCGGCGAGAGGAGCAGGAGCTGCCCCGGCACGGGCACCGCTCACCGGCACGGCTGGGGGGCACCGGGCGGCCCCGCACTGGTCCCAGTTCCCAGGGCCTTGGCTGTCCCCAGCAGCGTGGCACAGCCCCAGGGGCAGCGGATCCAGGGGGAATTTTGGCTCCCCCAGTGCCACGTGGGCATGGCCAGCGCTGCTGGGGACCCAAAGCAGAAGGGATGTCAGCAGGGAGCCGCGGCACCAACCCCTGTCGCTGCTGCAGCTGCGCTTGGGAACCAGCTGAGAGGCAGAAATGGGAATCAAAATGAATATTTTGGGTATCAGGCAGAGGAAAAAAGGACCCAGAGGTGCTGCTGGGTGGGTCGGGCTGTTGGCAGGCGCACGGGCACCAAGAGACCCTGCCAGAGGCGCACAGAGGGGTTTTGGGGCCTGGAGATGATTCAGCCCCAAAGGCTGCACCATTTTTTTTTGCCTCACGCCCCCAGCCAGCAGAGCCTTGTTTACTTTAAATCGGTGAAACTTAAGGTGAGGAAAGCATTGCTCAAGGGCACGCAGGCTCCGCGCGTCTCTCTCGGGTTTCTGCCTGCCGGGGGTGGAGGTGGTCATTTGAGGTTTAGCAGGAGGAACCCCAGGGTAACAGGACCCAGCCCTCCCCTGCCAGCCCCGCTGGGTGAAAGCACTCCGGTAATACCGACTATTAAAAACCCAGCACAGCGATTTATCACGCAGCGGCCGCAGGGACGCCAGCGCAGCCCGCAGGACGAAGGGCTCGGCCCCTCTCCGCCTGCCTCTGTTGCTCCTTTGAGGGAGGGGGGACACAGCAAAGCTCTCGGCTCGGTGATGGGCAATAAAACAGCGAGAGCAGCCCGCAGCAGGACCAGAGATGCCCCAAGGTGCCCAGGGTCAGGCATCTGCTCCCGGAGCTGCCCCCGGCTCCTGGCTGCCCTCCAGCTCCTCGCCTGCTCCTGGGGGGCACTGCCCAGGGCCAAAAGCGCCGCGGGGATCCCCTGCCACGGCCAAACGCCTCCCCCTGAGCCCCACAGCGGGGGCACCACCACGGTTTGGGGCTCAGCACGGAGCAGGGCACGGGGACGGAGCTGGGCTGGGACCCCCACGGGGTGGCCAGGAGCCACGGCCACCTCGTCCCCAGGGTACCCTGGGGAGGGTGCAGGGAGCCCCCGCAGAGCAGGGGGAAGGGGCTTCGAGTGATGATGGGGGGCAACGAGGGGGGACGGAGCTCCTGCTGAGCTCTGCCTCCTGCAGGAAGGGGTCTCAGCTGCACAGGGATTTCTTCTTGTTAAAGCCTTAAATACAAACCTGGATGGGGAAAGCTCCAGGATCAACCTTTGGAAGGACCTGGCCCATTCCTCTTTCCTAACCAGCTGCGGTGGAAAACCAGAGGTGAAGCCCGAGCTGCCCACTCCCCCCACTGCCCACCCACCCCGCGCTGCTTAACGGAGGAACCGGGGGCCAGGCTGGAGCCCCGGGGCTGTTCCTTTTCCCATTGCACCCAGCCCCGGAGGGGGATGCGGAGCCCTGGGTAGGGCAGGGAGGTGCCCGAGGTGCTCCACCACGGTGTCCCCAGCCCGTGTGGTCCTGGGTTGGGGTGAGACGCAGCGGTGGGGACGGGGTGAAGCCGCAGCCCTGCTCCAGCAGCTGCACGACCCCAGCAAGGTGCTCGGCTGGGAGGCAGAGCGCTGGCAGCAGCCGAAGGAAGTGATTATCTGCGAGAACAAACCTGGAGGGCCGGGGCTTGTTGCTATTTCTGCCTCCAAACCGGCCCCGCTGTCAGGGCTGGGCCCTGGGAATGCTCCTGGCAGGGCCCCATCCCTGCCGTAACCTTTTCCTTTGTGCTCCGGCTGTGAGCAGAACCAGCTGCTTTGTACAACGGAGGCTCTTTTTTTTTTTAAAAAATAAAACTTATTACCTACCTCCATCATCTGAGCAGCACAGGGACTCAGGAAGGGAAGAGCAGCCCCGCTGGGAAGCCTCCAAAGCCCCAGGCTGGGCACGCATCCTGCACGGGAGAGACGTGGCACTTGCTGGGGGCTGCAGGAAGGCTCAGGAAGGAGCTGGTGCTGCCGTGCCCTGCCCCAGTTGTGCTGCTGGATGAGCCCCTCTCCGCCTGCTCCCAAGGGATTTTCCTCCCTGCTCCCCCCAGGAGCGGCCACAGCCCCTGCAGGGGCTCAGTCCCGCCACGCAAGGAGCCCAGGGTGAGGTTTAAGCCAAGAAAAAATGAAATGTGGGTGAAATGTGGGGCTGGAGCTGCTTCCCTGTGGAGCCCGGCTGGTTCTGAAGGCAAACACAGCAGCTCTGGCATCTCCCTCCATGCTCACACCGCCAGCAGCAGGGGTTGCTCTGTAGGACGCAGCCTGGGGCTCCCGAACAGCCCCTGGGCACCCCGCACAGCTCGGATCCGTGCCACCCAGGGCTCTCAGGGAAGGAAGGGCTCCTTCACACCAGGCACCTGGGGGCCACCTCTCCATCATTTCACCACCTCTTTGCCAGCCTTCTCCTCCCTGCCCTCGTGGTAAGAAAGAGCATCCAGTCCTCGGTGAGGGAGCAGCGGGTGCTGTGAGCCCTGGGAGTGCCAAAAGCCACCGAGAGCACCCCCTGGAGACCAGCAGGCTTTCCTCTGCTGCTTTTGGTCTTAAACTCTTGTTAAGAAGCTGCCTGAGGACCAGGTGAGGAAGCAGAGCTCCAAGAGCAGGCACGGCAGAGCTGGGAAGCCAAAAAGGGCTCTTCTAAACCCTAAAAGCGTTCTTTTAAAGGAGGGTGAAGGAAGAGGTGGTTTGGTGCTCTTAAGGGAAAAACATTTGCAGGCAAAGGGAAAGGAGCTGGACAAAGATAATCCTTTCACAAGAAAGAGCCTGCACACCGGGATTTTGCACGCCAGGATTTGGGACACGTTGCCTCAAAAAGCCCCCGGATGACCAGCCCAGAGCTCCAGGGCCCCGCGGAGCACGGAAGCAAACCAGGCACCACGCAGGTTTCCCCGGCTGGGGGGTGTTTTCCCTCCCCATTCAGCAGCTCGAGCCAGAGCCTGCGTTGCCTGCAGCTGGAAAACAGGCTGTCCTGGGGCGAGCTGGCTCGGCATCAAGCACGCCCGTTCCCTAGCTACGTGGTTGTCACAACTGCAGCAGCACACTTTAACCTTTACGCTTTTTCATGGGTAAGGAAGGCTCCGCGCCGGGCCAAGGCCCATGCATGCTCCAGGAAACTCAACACCTCGGCTAAATCGAGAGGCGACGGCCCCACCTGAGCCCCGGCCACACGCTGTAACACAATCCGGGTGCCCCGGCCCCGCGGGGCCAACCCAGACACACGGTCGAGGGCTTAACTGCTTCCATCAGCACTCCGGACTTCCCTGGGCGAGCGGTGATCCTGGGTGCCAGGCACAAGCAAGGTGATGGGGAAAGTCCCGGCAGGCAAAAGAAAACCTTCCCGGAGCAACGCAGCAGCCCCAGGATGTACCAAGCACAGACCCATGGGGATGGAAAGAGCAGGAGTGAGTCCTGCAACCACTCCGCAGAGGGTCAGGGCACCTCTGGTGCCAGGCACGGCTTGTTTGCACCCAGCAGCCCAGTGCCAACAGTCCCCAAGGTACCCCCGTGGAGAAGTGAATGAGAACCGAGGCTCTGAGAGTGTAATCAAGGCTTTTAATAACAATCTCCTTCACCAGCTAACAGCTTCCAGTTCACAGCCACTCTTCAAGATGAAGTCCAGGAAATATCGCGGCTTAACTCCTGTTCTGGTCCGAGTTCAGCAAATTACTTCACAGAAACAGAACTTAGAAGAGCAGAGTTTATAGTAGAAGTGAAGCTGGGTGAAGTTCTACTTGATTATACCTGGTCCCGCTCATCAGCTTTATGAGCAGGCCTTGGTGGCGAGTTTTGAATACATTTAAAAAAAACAAACAAATATTTAAAAAACAAAAGTTACAAAATCCGAAGTTACAAAACACACACGGAAAGAACACAGATTTTACACCACTTTGTCATCCTACCCCAACGCTAAAGGCACGTGCTAGAGCTTGGTTAAATCCTGATCTACTGCTCCGTTGCTGTAACTCGATTCCCCCACTTCCACTCTCGTGGGACAAGCTGTCATCTGCCCATTTCTTTCTTGAAGCCTTAACCAAACCCCTTTGTGACTGACATTCAGCTCCAAGACACCCTTTATTTACACGTTTCCTACATTAAAGCAGTTTTAAGAAGCAAGACAATGCTTCCCCCCAAGCCCAGAGGGCAGCTTACACTAAGCACACACCACCCAGCTTGCGAGAAGCTGCGGGGTGACTGCCACCAGCCCTGCCAGAAGCCCCACACCACACGGGATGGCCCCTTGAGGCCCTCTATCACCAAGTTTGCAGTGTATGGGGAATATAAGAGGCCGTGGCTGCAGGAAGAGGTAATATCTTTTATTAGACCCAATGCTATAGCTGGAAAAAAAAAAAACTGACAAGCTATCAGGCATATGAACCCTTCCTCAAGGCTGAGGCAGGAGCCATGTAAGGCCACCACAGAAATCCAGTTGCTCCATCATTCACAGGTCGATATCTGCTCCAGCTCAGCAGCCTCGTTATCTTGCTTGCCTGTACATTCTTCCACAGCTCAGCAGCATTCAGGCTTTCCTCTGCCTTGCCATGAATATTTACAGCTCCTGCTGCCCACACACGGCCTGCTTCGCGGGAACTGGCATTTAAGGCTGCAGAAGTTTCCTTGACTGCACATTCAAGGTCCCAATTTCTCTGTCTAGCAGATCAGATGGAATAGCTCCACTGAGACAGCAACAAGTTTAAGGCAGACTGAGAAAAAAAATCCACACACCTTTGGTCAGATCCACACAAATCTGAGCAGTTTCCATCAGGAGGAGGATACTTACAAGTTCTTGCTCCTGTCATTCTGGTAAGCTGTATGCCAGCAGGGCTGTCAGTAGCTACTTGTGACAGCCTCTTTGGCCAGGCTGTTGACAGCACCACTCTGACAAAGCTACCCTCAGTTCAGCAACATGGGGCTATTGGCAAAGTCAGTAAAAAAAATAAAATAAATGACTTAAGCCATTCTGTACAACTAAGTCAATCTTTCAGGCTCAATTCTGTCACATACATAAGAAGAGGTCCTCAGGAGAGAAGGAAAAGCTAAAGCTTAGGCTAGAAGGAGCCTTGCCTTTTAGCTCACCGCTTTGAAGCAGCTCTGCTGCTCCACCATCACTCACTTTTTAGTACTGACATGCTCATACAAAATCCCTTGGTCTTGAGTTCCTTAGTCACTCGCTCCCTACCTGCACAGCACTTAAAACTACACAACCAAGCAAGAATCCTCACATCCTTAAGCTTTAAATTTTCTTTTCCTCCTTTTTGAGGCTGGTGTTCTTTCATAGAATATCATAGAACGTTTTGAGTTGGAAGGGACCTTATAGATCACCTAGTTCCAATCCCCCTGCCACGGGCAGGGAAACCTTCCATTAGAAGAGCTGGAGTTTAATATGCTCCTACGAAACACTTTCTCACTGCTGGCAGTAGATTGCAGCTGCTGTAGCCCCCCAGCATTTCACTTTTCAGGGGAATTCCTGCCAAAAAGAAGTCCTCAGGTACAGTAAATGTTCATCTTTCAATTTAGCTCGCAAAGGGCTTTCTGCCTTTTGCATCTCTGAAGATGAGGGAAAAGCCTGCACAGTCTTACAAGTCTCAAAAGCCTATTACAATGCTAAGGGAAGAAATCATTCTTAGTGAAGTTTAATCTAGATTTGATCACCTCTTTAACAATACTGGAAGTTTTGCCCTCTGGCACATTAGAGCATTTGACCTATATTTAGCTCTGCTAGCCACACCAGACTGGCTGGGAGACAATGCGTCTTTAGCCAGGGTAATTGTGCTAGCATGAGCCAGGGAGGCAGCAAACAGTCATTTGCCAGTTAACTGATTCCCCAAATAGAATGACTTCAGCTGTAAAACAGCTGAAGGTTTAATGCTCTAATATACACAGGGAACTACTTTAAAGTGTGGGCAAGATTAATCTTAGCATTCATCTGAACACCAACAAGACAGACCTGCAACATGCTGGCTTGGGGAAGCCTCAAGGTACTCAACACAACTCAAACTTGAGATATACACTAAATGCCTAAGAGACAAATGTGAAATCAAAGCTTCAATGTACAGAGAAGGCAGCTCTTCCAGATGTGCACATCCCTATAGCTTCAGAGTGCCCTTTACAAAAGCCTCTTTTGCAGTAAAGGGATTCAATGTGCTATCAATAGACAGCAATCAGATTATGAATTTTTATTTAGTTCAAGTACACTATGTTTGTACACAATATCAAAAACCTAGTTTAGTCTTTAGAGACCAAGGTGTCTAGATGTGAAAAGAGGCCTTGGAGACTGTATGGCACTCCCTGGATGCTGTGCCTCAGCCACCTGTCTCAGCTGGAGTCAAACCACCCAATATAACAATAACGGAGCCAAGCGTAAGAGTTGAGACTGAGAAGTCACTAAAAACAACTGTTCCCTCTCTGCCTGTCAAGAGCGTGGAGCAGGATGTGCTCTCCCTCCTGCTATCACAGGGATGCACATCAGCAGCGGAACCTATCTGAAAAGTTTGGAGACTTCGGCATCGTTAGCGGCTGGTCGCTGGCCTTCACTTCTACGTTGCGGTATCTGCGTATGGGGTTTGCCTTGTGGACCTGGGAAAACCAAGGACAAAATGAAACAAACGGCTGCAGTTGAGACAAAGCTGAAACATGCAGGTAGGATGCAGGCAGACATCCATCTGCAAGACCACCGCTCTGCCCCAGGCACTGGAGGGAGCCACAAGGAGCTCACAGGACACTTTGTGGGTTTTACGAGGATTATTCTGCTCCAACAGCTAGGTGTTTACAGCTGAGGCAGCTGATGATTTCCAGAGCTTTTTTTTTTTTTTTTAAAAAAAAAAAAAAACTGCTATGACATTAGCAAGGAGTCAGCTTGTGACAGGGAAACTTGAGAATACCGTCTTAAAAGCAGCTCAACATTGACATTAGCTCACTTAGTACATTCACACATCCCTTTGGGTCCCTGTTTAGAAATAGCTCACTTACCAGCTCTTGTCTTAGCTTAGCAACTTCTTCCTTTTCACGCTCTTCTTCTCGCTGTCTGGCCTCTTCTTGAAGTCTCTCCCTTCTGGCTTCTATGTTTGCCAATCGTTTTTCAAATTCCTGTCGCTCCTTAGCTCTTTTTTCTGTTGCCAGCTCAAAACTTTCAGGAACTACAGAACCAGAAAGGCTCTCTAAGGTTAGAAATAGAGGGGATAACATTGGTGCAAAGGCGGTCAGGTAAAGCAGAGCACTACTAGTGTCAAATGGAAGCCTCACTCTGGAGCGCTTCACCTCGTAAGAGTGGTTAGTAGACACAGTTGGGGTTCTGGGGGAAAAGAAAAGCTTACGGCCAAATGCGAGCAGTGTTAATGCAGATGTTACCCTTGCCACAGGTGTCCTCATAGGAGGGAGTAAGCACACAATTGTTAGTACAAACAAGTTTTTAGCTAGCTCCACACAAACTAAGCTGGAGATGCCTTCATCTTATTACAAATGGGAGAAAAAGACTGACAGCTGCTGCAGAAATACCATCTGTCTCTACAGGGAGCTCCTTGCATATTATATACCCTTATCCCAAGCTAGCGCACATCAATCATCTGCCAATTGTAGCATAGCTGTTAAATACAGCTGCTGTGGTAGTGCAGGACAGGGGGGCAGTGGAGAGGAAACCCTTCCACTCCCTGGGGATACAAGCTGGTAGGGAATTAGTTGATTAAGTGCACAGCAATACTGGCTGTGCTGGTAAAGGTGTCAGCAACTCTAAGCATCATTTCGTGACATCAGTTCCGAGTTATCAACCAAGCCCGTGTAGCAAGTACTGTAACTCTACCTGATACTGGCTTATTTTCCTTTTTAGGCACAAAAGGCTCCTGGTGCACCACCACGTTGGGGCGAGCTTTAAAACATGCTGCCTCCTTCTGCCTTTTCAAGTCTTCTTTAAGCTGCACGAGAAGGAAAGCCATCAAGTGCCAGGCATAACAGAAAAAAAAAACATCTTCCCCCACCCAGAATTCAGCTCTCCTGACACTGGAAAAGCCAGTTTGATTTCTGACCAAGTCAGTCACATAGAAAATATTAGCATAGTAAATACTAAAGACAAAACAATGCATTAATTCTTGCCTGCCAGATCCTAATTAAACTTGAGCAGGACTCTTGCTGCAGTTGAGCTCAACTAGCTACATTAAGTCTGTTCATACCTGTTGTTATCTTTGTTGCCCTACCTGCTGTTTCCAGCTCTGTAGCTTAGCAGCTCCCCTTTCATCAATCTGTAGATGGAATGGCTCAGGCTGAGTTGGGGTTTTGACCTTCTTTTCTGGCAGCTTAACACGGTCAAAGTAAGGCAGAGGCAGCGCCTTGAACTTTGGCACCTGAAAGAAAGAGCTTGAAGAGTTCCTTGCCATTTCCTCAAAGGCACGAAGCTTTGGGTGCTTAACAGCCAACAGCAGAAGGCAAGTCCTGCAACACCCTTTCCACTTAAGGAGTGGAATACAAGGTAATTTTTAGCTCTTACCTCTTCCTTCTGCAATTCTTCTATTTTTTTCTCTTTTTGTATTAGCCTCTCTCTGTCACGGGAATCAAAAGAGAAAGGGCAAACTTCCACGTGCCTCTGTTCTGGCATTTTAGGTTTGAAGGGCACTCCGTAATGTGGCATAGGGTTAGCTTTGATCACAGGCATTGCTTCCTTTTCCTAAGGAGATATTGGTGTTAGGATCTGGCACACAGCACTACACTTCAGATTTTTGCAGAAAAAGACTACAATTCCTACCACAAAGACTAGAATTCCTGTAAAATAGTCATAACAGCATCAGTAAAACACCATCTTCTTGCAGTATCCTACCAAGTACCAATAAATTACAGGCAACCCGAACCAGAGACAAGATGTTTCTCTTTCTAAAGAGCTACTACTTCTAGTACTCAACCAAAATTAGACTAATTCTTTAGCCTCCTCTTCACAAGAGGGAAGGGAAGAAAAGCATGAAGTGTTCTGAATCCTGCACCCTACCTTTAGGGTGCTAGAGGTAAGGAAGGTCATGTGCAACATCTGCCCTTCTCAGCAACAAGCAGAGAAGGCCAGTGTCCTTTTTATCATCTAGAGGCCTAAGCAGGGTTTACTTCCCTCATTTGTAGCAGCAACACCTCAGCCTGGTCAGCGGCCTCATGTTTTAAAGAGTTATTTTATTAGAGGATTCATTTTTGCAAAGCAAGAAGCAGCAGCTAAGTCTTTTGCAGGGAATGGCACAGAGAAAGGTGACCAGTGGGGAAATACCCAACAGGAGGACAGGGGTTAGCCAAGGCAGAGCACCAAACCCAGCTGGCCAATACAGGACTGGCTGAGGCAGTCACCGTGGTGGGAGAGGAAGGCTTGACTACAGCATGCTCACAACAATTACCTTCTCTTCATCTCTGTTAGACACTCGGGTTCTGCTTTTCGAGGCAAAGACGGGAGACTTGGGGACTGTAACTGGAAGCACCTTCTTCTCCGGAACACCCTGTTCAGAAAAGTCAGTAAGTGGTTGCCCAAGTCAACAAGAAATGCAGAGAAACCATCTGATATAGCAGTAGGTACAAACTGCAGTTCTTATCTGATGACAGACAACATTTACTGGAAGTTAAATACATAATACAACATAGCTAAGGACATTTTGAAGCTAATTGCCACCTTAGTCTGAATTCCTGGGCATTACTAAACTTCTTACCACAACATCCTCCAGGATTTTAGTTGGACACGGCCTGGAATGGAATTCGAAGTGCTCTTCTTCCTGCTGCTTCTTACTCTCACGCTCCTGAATCCTTTTCTCTATTTCCAAATCAAAGCCAACAGGCTGCGTGAGCTCCTTCACAGGGGGTTTCTTGGGCAGGACTGGTCCACTCTCTAAGATTTTGTGATCAAGCTCTCGTGCTTTGAATTTGTACCTACGCAGAAATAAGAGAGAGTCACCTAAGCATTTTATGTGGCAAGGTACAGCTTCTAGCTACTGGCTTCTCACAATATAGGACAGCAAGAGTCAGGTACAGAAGCAGTTGTGTTGCATTGCGTGCAGCTCTTGTTAGTGTTCCTGAGAAGCGGCATTTCAGATGTTATTTGCAGTGCAATTCTTAGGAGACTAGAGTCAACCTTTACTTACTGTTGAATTTTCTCTATTTCCTCTGCTTCCAGCTCCGCTGCACTCTTGCAGGTGACAGGTCTGAAGCGATGCTTTGTTTGAAGCAATGGCGTTTTAGGGTTTGTAAGCCGAGCCTTCACTGGCTTTCTTGAGACCGGGCCTAGAAATTCAAGGTACAAAGACGAGCAGTTAATGGCAAGGTCTGCAACAGACAGATTATTTGCTCAGCACAGCAACCAAAGCATCTTTTTCTACTACCACCTCTGTAGATAGCTTGCTGGCTGGACATAGCTGAGACTGCTCACCTTCCTCAGATTTCCTGCTCCTCAAATGGTAACGAGAGGGTGTGCGTCTCTGGAATGCTTCGACCTGCTCAGCAAGCGACACATATTCTGACGTGGTTTCTTCAAGTTTTCTTTTGTTTCCTTGGGACAGATTGAAGGGTTTGGGGACAGTGGGTCCCTTTGGCAGTCGCGCCTGAAAACAAAAAAAGTCATTATGGCCATTTAACAGAAGGATGCTTCGATAACACTTCCTTTCCTCACTAATACACATTATCTGTCCCTTCACCATAAAAAGAAGGCAATGCTTCGCATTAGATAGATGTGACTCAACTGTCTGAACTTGCACGTGACTAGTCCTATCAAGAAACTGTATGAGGTAGGAGACTGAATGAAGCGTGTGTGATGACCAGTAGATCTGACATTAAAGAGACTGTTTTTTTCCCCCCAGAAGTGTCCTTTAGTATCTTATGGCAGAGCAGACACGCAGTAATCTAAGTTACATATGCACAACACTCGCCTCTCCTATGTACCTACCAGCTAAGAGGGCTGCCAGCAGCACGTGCTAAAGGAGAAAGGTGGTGGTGTGAAGAATCAGTCAGCTGACTGCTGGCAATACTGGTTCTTACCGGAGAAGGAGGGTGCTTCCTCAGCACTGCTGCAAAATCCACTTCCTTGTACTCGTTCTCAGGCTGGCTTTCCCCATGTTGTTTAATTCTATTATCCGTGCAGAAGTGAAAGTCAATTGGCTTTGTTACTTGACCAACAGTTCTCTTCACAGGTTGTCCTAGGGAAGAACGAGCATGTAAGTTCTGGAAGTGTTTTAGAGTAGGATCAGGGGAGGACTTTGGGGAAAAGAGGCATTTATTTCTAATAACTCCAGCAGTTTCTGGAGAACTCATCTATAATATTTTAAGACATGACAAAATAAAACTACTTCCAGGCAGTTTATTGGCAGGTCTACGTTAGAAGAGCTCACCTGCTCCAGCAATAGCTGCTTTCAGGGACTCCTCGTTCTTCTTCCGCAGCTCCATAACCTCCCGCTGCAACTGCTGCATCTTTTCCAACTCCTGCTCTTCTGTACTCTTCAGCTTGCCAGCAAGATTGGTCCTCCTGCAGAAGCACATTAAGGACTGAGATGTGCCTTCCTGCTTCACTGCTTATTGGCGTATAAGAACATACTTGTTTCTGACTTCACTGCAGAAGCATCACTTTATAAAAATATATTCCTCAGAACAGATCTGTTGGGATTTTGTTTCCTCAGGGAAGCTGGCAGTAACGGCCGTCCTACATATCCAGTTGTTGTATGCATGCTTAGTCAGAGAGGAGAACTTTTTCCTCAAATCAAGAGGAAAAGTTCTTCTTTGCACAAGTTGAAGTGCATTTCATCCTAATATTGTTGCCTTGATTTAGTGTTTACTAAACGCAACACCATCACATGCTAAATTGACATGGAAAACATTCTAGCCAGGGCTGTCAGCTAAAGCACCCACCACCAGCAAAGACAAGCTTCAGTCACCAAAAAGGTACTTACTTTAACATCGTTGGTGTGGAGGGCATGGTCAGTTTGCTTTTCCCTCTTCCTGGGGAACGGTCAGGAGGATGCAATGGCTCTTTCTTTGGGGATGCTTCTGTCAGCTTCTCTTTGCTGCCAGAGCTAGGGTATGAAATTACAAAAAAATCACTCAACTGCTGTGCTCTAAGTGAAAGCTCACCTGCAGCTCTCACCACCGTGCATAACATCCCAACACCTGGTGAATTCTAAGGTATGCCAGACTGGCCTTACCTCGCCCCGGGCCCAGGTAAGGATCGTCTAGCTTTCCCTGGTACACTAAGGCTGTAGAAGGGAAGATTAATTGCTGAGTTTGGGAACTTCAGCTTTTTCCTCAGAGGGTAGGAATACTATAGTTCATCCATGTACAACAGTATTTGAAAGATTGCCTTTTTTAATAAAATTCCTGACCTTAAGCTTATCACTGTACAACATCTTAGTGGTCAAGCTAGTTTGAGAAATGTTTTAGCTGCAACTCCTCCTGATCCTGATGACCTCCTGATGGACAAGTTAAGCCTGATTTAAGCTAGCTGACAGACACTGAGTATGTAATAAGAAGCTTCAGAAACCCAAGCCTGTTCCATTCACACCTCCACACAGAGCACTGCCTTCATCTCTTACAGCCACTTTCTCTCGTTTATGAAACCAGTATCTGGAATCAGGATGAGGTCAGCTGCCTCTAAACCTTCTGCACTGTTCTCTGTGAGAACCCTTCAGCAAAATGGAAAGCCTTTCAAAAAAAGGGTGGTATCCCCCTCCTCAGCCCCCAACAGAAGGGCTCTGACATACATTCTCATTTTTTTCAGGGGTGGAACCTCTTCCTTGTTAGCCAATGCAGTAGCATTTTTGTCCGCTTTGACCCGTGCTGGCTGTTTGCGCTGCTGTGTTCTTCTCTGCTTCGTAACTGGTCTCCTGCCCGCTCTGGAGTGGAACAGAAAATGGAGTTTAGCCTTCCCACGGGGTCTGAGAGGGCACAATCAGTGCAACACTGCCACAGCATTATCCAGCCCCAATGTGCTCTATGCGAGCTGCGTGCTTAACCTAAAAATCCAAATGCAGCACGAATTCCTTCAGCTTTACAATCCAGAAGCTTAATGTTCTTTGGTGTGTGAGTGTAGAGAGCCCCTTGCATTCATATCAAGAATGAGTTCTGCCCTACTCAGATATAAACAAGGAAACTTTATAAGCCGCTTCAGCTCCAGTTTCAGATATCCTCACATTCCAGAAGCTCCCAGTGCTACCAAGTCTCATTTGAGAAGTATGTGAGACGCTGCATTACATTTCCACCCCTCGAGATTGCCCCTCCTGATTAGCAAGCAGCTCAGCTGTACCAATACATGACCGGTGCTGGGGAGCTCCAGCCCTTTAGGATGACCCCAAAACAGCTGGAACTGCACACATTGAGAGTGAGGACCTGCTTAGGTACACCACCAACCCGCAGACAAAGCGAACACCAGTATTTCACCTTTGAGATGCCTTTGCAGGAGCAGCAGCTCTCCAGCTTGTCAGGGACCCAGCAATATTCTGAGGAACCACACTGGACTGCACGTTTTCTGCCTTATCATCCTCTTCACCGCAGTTTTCAGCTGAAAAGTGACAGAGGTCAGCTCAGATATATGCAAAGACACGTGCTAACATGAAGCTGCAAGGGACCTTTGCTGGACAACAGGATAAGATGGTCCCAAAAGAGCCAGACTGAGGCCTTTTCACTACCCTAGTGAAAACCAAGTCAAGTTTACCCCCTCCTACCCATCCCCTGCCAGCTTACCCATTGTTATTTCTTGTGATGTGGCAGAAGAACAAACAGTATCAGGCTTCGACAAAGTAGGGCTGCTCTGCAAGATCTTGGCCTGATTTTCTGCAGGAGGGATATTCTCCAGGTTTGCTTGTTGGTCTGCAAGGAAAGAGTTTATAACATCGTAACGGCATCCAGAGGTATTGTTAACGAAGTCATCCATCAAATTACAGATCACAATCAAAGTTTAAATACAGAACCAGAACCCAAGCACGATGAATGATGCAGTCAACAATTTGACTAACCCACTGGCACAGAAGCCAAGCTCTCGACCAAAGAGAAGTCAAATCGAGGAGCTGCAGACAACTTACCAAACCAGGAGTCTGCATTGTAGCCGTCATCCTCGCTCAACGTCGCAAAGTTGATGCAAGGGTTTGGGACGTCGAAGGAATAGCGAGACTCTGGGTGAGACATCTTCGCCTCCACGCTGTCCCTGGGAGTCCTCCGCTCGCACCGTTAGTCCTTCAGAGAACGAGCACTGGTGAGCTGCTGCACCAAACCCCAGCAGAGGTGTCAGCCACCCACCCCGTTCTCCACCTCTTTCCCTCTCCGTTGTTTCTAGAGACAGACACCGAGACAGCCTTTGGCACGTTCTCCTGTACCACAGGAGGATTCACAGCCTTTGGAAGGGCTCACAAGCAATGCAGGTTCAAAACCCTCAAAAGGCCACATCTCAAAGGCTTCCTTTGTGCCTGTAGGTGCTAGAAGTGCATTTTCAGAAGGAAGCAAACCACAAAACCTTTCCAAGTGACTGATTTGCCCTTCCCTCCCCGAGGGCACGCAGCAAAGAGGAGTTCTTACTGTTACAGCCCAGATTTATAGAGCAAGCGCCCGACAATTCCAGAGCACTGCGATGCTCGTTCTCCCTCAGAGGGCTACAGACAAGAACTAATAACACCAGCACGCTCCTCTGAGGAGAATATCCCTTTCCAAAACAGAAGAGTTCTGCGTAGCATTGTTACCAGCAGCAGGAAGGCAGCAGCACGGGGTGCTTGGCGAGTCCCCGGGCACTGCCCCGAGAGGGCGGCCAGGCTATAAACAAACCGCGTGCTGCGGGAGTGTCAAGAACAGTCCCTGCAGTTAATTAGTGGAGCACTGACAGCAGAAGGAATCCCTGTGTCAACAGGTGCTATTAAACACGAGGGAACAGGAACAAAGCCAGCAGCTCCGTTATAAATCTGCAAACTGCAACAAAACCTTCCTGCAAAGGTGTTTTCGGGATGCCTCACGCAGCCGCAAGGCAGAGCCCAGGAGGACATTATACAACTCTCCCATGGGAGATCACCTGGACGCTGCTTTTTTGAGTTTAAACAACTCTAAAGCAGCACATTTGTGATCCACCAAGTCTGAGATCTCTGCCATGGATCCAGGCAGAGCATGGGTCAACTTGGACGGTGTGCTCCGTAAATAAAAACACGTTTAGGAGTAAATCCAAGCAGCGTTTGGGAGGCACTGCTGCTGGTTCCAGCCATCAGCCCTACCTCCTCCTGAAGGGCCCTGCAGAGAAGCCCCCGGAGCCCCAGCCCAGCAGTGCTGCTGGTGGGGGCAGAAGGCCACCACGCCAGCATCATCCACACGGCTGAAGATGGCAGAGCAAGACCCAGAGAAGGCAAACAGAAGAATCGGAGCCAAAACCAACTGCAAGCGAGCTCAAGACACGGCTGGAATCGGATGCTTTCCTAGCACCCTCAATCAAGATAAGGTTTCTGTCAACACCATCCACTTTTTTTAAAATCAAATGCGTCATCTGCATTCTGCCCTCGCCCTGCCCAGCCAGCCCGCCAAGCCGAGCTCCGGGCATCGTGTTTCACAGCGCCTCGTATCACTGCTGCAGAGCTGAAACCGCTTCACGTCACCCAAAGCACTCCAAGTTCTCAGCGTGTAAAGCCCCCGTCCTGCCCTGGGCAGCCCGAGAGGGATGTCTGCTGCTGAGCCCCTCGGACTGGGCTGAGGAGGCGGCCACGAAATCAGCAGGAGCGCAGCAGGAGCACGCTTCCACACAGCACGTTGCTTGTGGGGTGGTGGGAGTTATCCCGAATGAACCCCACAGCCTGCTTCAGCCAGAGGAACTCACAGCATCCCCTCTGCACCTCCCTACCTGTCCCCCAGCTCCTGCGGGGAAGGAGAATCGCTGGGAAGCAGCAGGGGGCTGGGAGGCAGCTCAGTGCTCAGCCGGTGATTTATTGCTGACGCACTCACTGCTACGGAGCCTGACATAAAAAAAAGACTTGGCCAAGTTCAGCTCATGGTCTGCTGCCTTAACGCATTCAAAACCACCTGATTGTAATTCGATTGCAGGATCACCAACATCTCAGTCTTTGCTTTGAAGGCAGGAGGCAGAACTCTGCCCTCCGCTGCAGGGCTCTTCCATGGGAAGCCAGGTGCAAACATTTCTCCTCATTAATAGGAAATTATTAGGAAATTAATAGGAAATCCTGCATTAAACCATGCCACAAGGAAGGGAACCCTGCTCCCCACATCCCTCACCTTTCGTGTTGACACCAGCACTCACAGAGCAGGGAGCCCACGGCCCCCTCCTGCAGCTGGACCAAGAGGAGCTCGGAGGAGGCAGCACCAGGTCCCCTGGCTTTAAGAAAAGCCCAAATTAACGTGAAGAAAGCGGCCACAGACACAGCCCCTTGGGCAGTGCCCAGCCCCGGGCTCCCCACACAGAGAGTTTCCTTTGAGTAACTCCCCGGCACGTTCCAGAGGAGTGCCTTGGCCTGGTTTAAGTCAGTTGGCTTTGAGCAAGGATTGAGCTGAACTGGGACGAGCATTCCTAGCCCAGAATAAGCCTGATCCAACAGCAGGCACAGGAGGAATTTTGGAATAACTTCACACCTCGCTCCAATCCAAATGAGCTTGAAAACACTGACGTGATTCCACCCAGGTCTGCTCGGCCTCTTTGTTTCAGTGCAGTAGCCAAATTCCTGCCAAAAACATCTCAGCTGGACAAGGCCTGAGAGGAACAACTCCAACAAGACCCAGCACAGTCCTGGCCTAGCTGCAACACGAGGAACTCGGCACCAAGCACATGGTGAGGGAATGCTTCAGCACAGTTATCATCTAACCAAAAGAGCCTCTTACTTTAGAGCAGCAGCCCAGTGGTCATCGAGAAACTGTGACAGCACTGCTGGGGACAAAGGAGCCTCCCAGCCCTCGTGTCAGAGAGGAAGCAGAGCTGCAGGGGAAAAAAATGGATGTCTGGAGGAGAGTACAAAGAAGATCAGTGTTGGGGGAACAGCAAGGGACTGAGGGAAGAAGGGAAGAGCTGTTCTTGCAGTGTAATTGGATGTGCCCCTGGTCAACCACCGCACCACCACGTTCTGCAGGAGCTTCACGAGCTACAGATGTTATTTATAAAGCCTACCAGGTTTGGAAAGGGGAAAAAATAGCACAAAAAAAGGACATCCTGAGTTCTGTCAGGAGATGGAGCTGAAGCCAGGGGAACTGCGTGCCTGGAGACCCAAGAGGAACGAGCAAGAGTGACCAAGAGAAGGTCCCTCAGGGCCAAGGGAGCTGCACAACGCCCTGCTGCAGCGATTCCACTGCCTCCTGACACTGCCTGCCGTGTGAGCGAGGGATGCTGCACCAAGGCAGCTCGTTTAGTTCAGCCCAGCAGCTTCTCCGCCCTCCTGCAGCACCAGCCTTTCCTCCCCTCGCACAGAGCGGATGATCCGAAGCTCCCAGGTGCTTTTTGCTGGCTGATACACAAAGAGGCCTGTTATGAAGGGCTGCAGGCTGCCCCTCCGGAGACACGGCCCTGCCAAAGCCTCGTGGAAGCTATCCCACCCCGAAGCTGCCACGTGAGCTTCTCCTGCACGACGCCAGCAGCATCCTCGCTTCTTCCCCAGCGGGGTTAAGCGAGTGCTTGTAACCATTCAGGATCTGCAGCTTTCTCTTTCTTCTCTTTTTCTTCTCTCCCAGCGCTCACTGATGTTTCTGCAGCACAGAACCGATGCTAAATTCATCACCCCAGGTACAAGGCTCCCACCCCACCCTGCAGTGCCCAAACCCAGGCTGTCAGACCAAAAACACCCAGGCAGGAGAGGAGCTCGCAGCGCTCCCCGGACCACCCTGAGCCACCAACTTTTCCTACAACAAAGGAGGAGCGAGGAGAGGAGCCAGGAGCCGGCGCTGCAGCTCCCCACGAGCAGCCTCTACCCCCCCCAGCCCACAACGAACACCCCCGACACCTCCCCGGGCGCACCGAGCTCTAAAGGCGCAGGGCACGGGGCTCTACCGGGCACCGCAGGCTGCTTCCAGCCGGTGCAGCCTCGGCTCGTTATTACCGGCACTGAGGCTCCGCGCTCGCCCGAGGCCTCCGTTCCCGGTCCCGGGGCTCGCCTCGGCCCCACCGGCCCAGCTCAGGGACCCCACGGGGAACCACCGGGGCTCCCGGCCCCGTTCCCCCCTCAGCACCGGGGCGCTCCCAGTCCCGGTCCAGGCGGCGGCAGTGCCGAAATCGAGGCCTGGGGGCCGCGGTACCGAGGCCTGAGCCCGGAACAGGGCCCGGGACCAACGGGGGCAGCGACCGGGGCACCGGGACCGGACCGGGACAGCACCGGGGAGCGGGGGGAGACAACCGGAGGTCAGGGGAGCCCCTTCCCGAGGTTCCCAGAGGTGCCGAAGCCGCCCCGGCCCCGCCGGGCCCCCCCCGGCCGCCACTCACCTCAGCGCCGCGGCCTCCCTGCGCGGCGCCCCCGCCCGCCGCCGTTAACGGATTTCAAACGGGGCTCGGCCATCCGAACCAGCCAATCAGCGCCCGCCGCACGGCCTCGCCGCGCGCCGATTGGGCGATCCGCCGCCAGGCTGCGGGAGGACCCGGATGTGCCGGCCCGCCGCGCGGAGGGTGACGGGAAACGTAGGGCCCAAACCCACAGGGTAGTATGCGGGGAGCCGGAAGCAAACTACAACTCCCATAATGCACAGGGATATGAAGTTTAACCAATCCGGAGGGGGAGTGCTTTGAGTGATGTCCTGAGGCAGCCAATCAGCTGCTGGGGGGCGGGTCTCTCGGCCAGGCGCCTCTCGGGGCCCGCGGCCGCCCTCTGCGGGCTCGGCAGGGCCCGGGGCGCCCGTACCGCGGCACCGAGCGCGGCGGGGCCGGGGCTGTGCCGCGAGAACCTGCCCGGTAGGAGCGGGGGCTGCTCCGTTGTGAGCCCAGCTGTGCCCGTGGAGCCGCCGGGACTCAGCCAGCTCCTTGCCACGCGAGCCGAGGCAGCCGGGCCTCCCGCCCCCGGGGAGGAACCGAGCATGGCCTCCCGCCGCCCGGGGGAGCCCCCTCGGACCCGTGGCTGCGGTGCTACGGAGGCCACGCAGGGCATCGAGGGCCGGCAGAGCCACGCGGCCTCCTCCCGCCGCCTCAGCCCCAGCATCCCTCACCGGGGCAGGGGCTTGGGGCCACCTCGGGCCGCGTCAGGGCCCGAACGGTGCTCGGGGAGCTGCGGGGGGCACGGCAGAGGCGCTGCGGGGCGACCGGGGCCGAGTCCCGGTACAGCGGCACCACCGCCCCGCCGCCAGCAGGGGGCGCTCCAACCCCGCCCTCCCCCGGCTCCTCCGCGCCTGCGCAGTGCCGCGCCCGCCCCGCCCCTCCCTCCCCCTCCCCTCTGGGCGCATGCGCGCTGCTCCACACCGGGCCTCACGGCGCCGCGCGCATGCGCACCGCCCCCGCCCGCCCCCTCCCGCCCCGTCGCACCCCCCCGGCCGCCGGGCGGTGATGAGGAGCGGGGCCGGGCGCTGCTGAGCGGGCCGAGGCCCGGCGGGGGCTCCCGGCGGCTCCCCGGATCGCTCCCGGCCCGGAGCCTGCGGCGGGCGCTGAGGTGAGGGGCGGAGCGGGGCGGGCCGTGAGCGACAAGCGGCTCAGCCAATGGGAGCGGCCGAGCGCGGGGCACGCCCACACGGGGAGATGCTGGCGGCTGATTGGCTGCGGGGAGGGGTGGGGGGGGCGGGACTTTGCGGCCGGCCTCGTGTGGGGGCCCCGTGAGCGCCCCGGGACCGGGGTACGGGGGGGGGGGGGGGGGCACGGAGAGGGCTAATCCTAATCCCAATCTTAATCCTAATCCCAGTCCTAATCCTAATCTCAATCCTAATTCCAATCCCTAATAACTATCCCAATTCCTATTCCTAATTCCAATCCTAATCCCATGCCCAGCCCTAATCCGAGTTCTAATCCCATCCCTAATCCCAATCCTAATCCCAATCCTAATCCTAATCCCATCCCTAATCCCAATCCCAGTCCTAATTCCAATCCCTAATTCCAATCCCAACCCTATTCCTAACTCCCATCCCAATTCCAACCCCAATTCCAATCCCAATCCCATTCCCATCCCTAATCCCCTCCCTAATCCCAATCCCAATCCCCTCCTTGTATTCCCAGGCCCTTGGGGACTCCCCATCGCCCCCCCCAGCCCTCCCCACCCCCTCATCACCAGCCCAGTGCCCACCGGAGCCGTTCCCCGAGTCCAGGCCCAGCCCCGTGCTCACCCCCATCCCTCCGTTCACCCCCCGGTGCCCGGTTTCCATCCTGTCAGCCCCGGATCCCAGCCACCCGGTGACACCCCCGGCCCCACACGCACCGGGCGGTACCGGGCTGAGCCCTGCCCGGCGCTGAGTCACGGCCCCGCGTTGGGCAGGAGGCTCCTGGCTCCTTCCTACCCCCCCCAAACATCTCATTGCAGCCCCGCCACGGGGATCCACCGGGACACCGAGCCCCGGGGAGGCTGACGGGGTTTGGGGGAGCTCGGGGAGGGGGGCACCGGAGAGGGCACGGAGCCTCCTGGCAGCCCCACGTTGCTCTGATCCAAACCCTCTCGAACGCAGCCGGTCCCGACGCCGAGCCGAGCTGAGATTTGCCAGCCCTGAGGTTTTTTTTTGGCTTTCCTCTTTCCTCCCGGGGGTGAGTACGGCAGCACCGCCGCGTCCTGCCCCGGTTTGGGGTCCCTGCGAGGAGGGAGACCCGGGGGGGGGGGGGGGGGGGGGGGAGCTGGGAGAAACCAGTACGGGAGAAATACCTGGAACTGGGGGCACTGGGGGGGGTGTGCAGGGGCACCTGGGGCCTTTGCAGGAGAAGCCCAGCGCTCAGAATTTCCCCTTGGAGACCCCCCCGAGGGTGCAAATAACCCCTCAAAAAAATAAAAAACCTCGCGGTTTCTGGTAGCAGGAAGCATTTAGCAGAGCTCCCTGGGGGGGGGGGGGGGGGGTTCTCTTCCTGCCTTATTCCTAGGGAGGCGTTTTAATGCTGCACTGACAGCCCCACAGCGTGGTCCCCATCTGTGACCCCCCCCAAATCCCTCCTCCCCCCGCACCCACAGCACCCACCCTCCCCGGGAGCCCCCCCCCTCATTCTCACCTGCAGCTTTTTAGGGGACGCTTTGCCCCCCCCCCCCCCCCTTTATCCCCCTATCCCTTCCCTTTATGGGGTCAGAGGGACGCTGCCCTTTCGGGGCATGGCAGCGGGATGGGGATGGGGACGGGGACGGGCACCGGGGGGGGGCTGCACCGAGCCGTTAAGGCAGCACCGTTGGGCAATCCTTGGAGGGGGGGGGGGGGCAAAGAACCGGGCCCTTTAACGGGCGGGGCCGGGGGCGGCGCTGCCTCCACCTCCGCGGAGCTCCGGGGCTGGCGGAGCGGGACCGGGACCGGGGCCGCCCGCAGCTCCCGCGCAGCCGCCCGCACCCGGTGAGCCCCGGGGGTTTCGGGGACAGGGGGGAGGCTGGGGAGGGTCCCGGGGTGGTTTTGGGGTGGTTTTGGGGCGGTTTTAGGGCTGGGCGTGGAGCTGGGCGGCGATACGGGGCTCGGGGCTGCCTCCTTAACCATTTCTCTGCTCCTTAACCATTTCTCTGCTCCTTAACCATTTTTCTGCCTTCTTCCCCCCGGCGTGTGGCCCTGCGAAGGTCGGATGCTTCCCGCACCCTCCCGAGGGGGCTGATCCAGGCGCTGGTGCTGTGCTCCGGACCATGGACTCAGTGGGGGCGAGCCAGGTGTGAAAATGTCCAGCGGCAACCGGGAGCTGGTGATCGACTTCGTCGCCTACAAGCTGTCGCAGAAGGGCTACAGCTGGAGCCAGCTGGAGGAAGAAGAGGATGAGAACAGGACTGAGCTGGGGGCCGAGGCCGAGGCGGTGCTCAACGGGAGCCCCTCCTGGCACCCGCCCGCCGGCCAGGTAGTGAACGGCGCCGCCGTGCACCGGAGCGGCCTGGAGGTCCACGAGCTCGTCGAGTCGGCCGCCGTCCGGCAGGCTCTGCGAGAAGCCGGGGACGAATTCGAGCTGAGGTACCGCCGGGCTTTCAGCGACCTCACCTCCCAGCTCCACATCACCCCCGGCACGGCTTACCAGAGCTTCGAGCAGGTGGTGAACGAACTCTTCCGCGATGGGGTGAACTGGGGGCGCATCGTGGCCTTCTTCTCCTTCGGAGGGGCGCTGTGCGTGGAGAGCGTGGACAAGGAGATGAGGGTCCTGGTGGGGCGCATCGTGGCCTGGATGACCACCTACCTGAGCGACCACCTCGACCCCTGGATCCAGGAGAACGGCGGATGGGTAAGGGCTGCTCGCCGTGCTGGTGGTGGTGGTGGTGGGGGGGGGGGGCTCCCTGCGGTGTCTGCTAGCGCCTGCCCCGAGGCGTTTTGGGGTGAGCAGTGGCTGCACAACCCTTCCCCTCGCCGTCCCTAGAGCTCTGTCACAAGAGCGACGCGACGGAACAAAGAGTTCGTGCTCAGCTCCGTCCTTCCTCATCCTTTTTCCCCCCCCCCCTCCTCCTCCTCCCCGGGCTGTTACATAAGAGACCCATTTTCCGAGAGCCTTTGGAGCAGCCTCCCGTCAGCCCGGCTCCTTCTTCACGCAGCAGCCCTTGCTCTCGGGCTGTGGCATTTCACAGCGGGGAGCGCCGCTTCCTCCTCCTCCTCCTCCTCCTCTTCTTCCTCCTCCTCCTCCTCCTCCCTGAGCTGCTCCGGGCTGGCCTGCTGGGGCACCAGCCACTTCTCCATTCTGCAGACGAGCCCTTCCTCGGCTTCCACTGCGGTCGTGGTGAAGCCAAACCCCTCGGCAGCTCCCCGGGGGTGGCTCTGGGGCAGCTCCACGGGGGCTGGGGGGGGATTTTGAGGCACGGCCCCGTGCCCAGGACGGGATCTGCTGCATCCCCAGCTGCTCCTCGCCCCGCTGGGAGCGATGCTCCCGGCTGCCCCAGCAGGTGAGGCGTCGCTGTGAACGGGCAGCGTTCCCGAGATGCCTCCTGCGGCTTCCCGGGGCTGCCAGCGGGAGGTGCAGGGCCTGCAGGTGTCGGGGTTGGCTCCTGGATTCCTCCTCTGCACCTCAGGGATTCCCTCAGAGTAACCCTCAGTGGTTGTAGGGCTCAGGCTCAGTTGGTGGCACCTAAATGATGAGGAATCGGTCAGGAATCGGTGAGGAATCGCCCCCTGCGTGCCAGGAGCTGAGGTCTTTCAGCCCCTTTCATCCCCGTGCTGCAAGGAGGGGGCAGGAGCCCTGCAGCCCCGCTCCCCTTTGTAGCATCGGGGGACCCCAGGAGCCCCTCGGGGGCTCCCCAAATCCCCCCTGCCGACCCCCGGGAGCACCCAGGGCGGAGCGGGGAGCACCCAGGGCGCAGGAATTCCTGGAATGTGGCCGGCCTGGGGCACTGCCTGGGTGGGGCTGCTCAGGCAGCCCTGGGAGGAGGTTTCGATTCACAACCTGGGAGCTTCTACACTCCTCTGGCTGCCTGGATCTGGGCTGGATCTGGCCCCTTAGTGCTCTGCAGATAACCCCCCCCCCCAGGCCAAACGCCGCCCAGCTCCTTCCCCCTCCCTCCTTCCCTCCCTCCCTCCCATCTTGGGCTTTTAAAGCCTCAGATTAGGCTTGGAATTGAGCGATCCAATCGAGGTTTCCAAGCTGGTGTGGCCGTTGCTGTTAGTGACACACAGCCCGGGCTGTATCCTGGAGACCCGGGCGATAATGCAATCTGATTTTTTGTAAATGAACTCTCCGGGGGATTTAGATTAAATCACTGGTGGAAAATCACCGCTCGCTCCCTGCTCCTGCTCCTGCTCGCAGGGGGGGGGGAATGAGACACCTCCTCCCCCTCCTCCCCGCCCCCAACCCACTATGGCAGTTAAAGACTCCTCGCTTTTCTTTTTTTTTTGTGTGCGTCTGCCTCGAAATTCATTGTTTGTAGCAAATATTTGCTCAACAGATTGCGGGAGGGTCAGGACTGCTCCTCTCTTCAGCCGCCCGCCCGCTCGGGCTTTGAAGATGCCCGCCTGGATCCCTCCCGGGGGGTGTCCGGGGGATGCTTGCTGGGCTCTCCGGGCCTCCAGCTGTAGGAACGAGCTGTGGTTTGGGAGCATGCACCTCCTGGGGGACGTGCAGGCTTGATTTGGGGAGCTCAGAGCTGGAGAAAGCATTTTTTGAGGGAGGAGGGATGGTAAAACTCCGTGCAGGGCACTAACGGGGGGGTGTTTGGTCGTGGTGTCTGGCCCAGCTTTGGGTTCCCCCTCTCCCCGCAGCCTGGCACCGGGAAAGGGAACGCGAGGAGAAGCCGAGGGGGGTTCACGGGCAGCCCCGTTTGCTGTCAGCACTGAGCAGGACGCTTTCTGCAGGCAGATACTTTGACCTGGAGCGCGTCCTGCTGGCTGTAAACCTTCAACAGGAAGGGCTGGAGGCGATGGGAGGCGTCACGGGGTGTGGGGAGCCCCGGGGAGAGGGGGAGGCAGGGACCCGAGGTGCTTGGGGGTGGCAGGCAGCGCCGTGCCGGCTGCTTCGTGTGCTCGAGGAAGGGAGCTGGGCAGGAATCTGCCAGCCCTGGGCGTCCTCCTGGCTTTGCCTTTCCCTCTGGGCTGCGTCTCCCTTCAGAGCAGGGCTCAGAGCTGGAGTTTGGGGTCCTTGGGGTGGGTCTGCGAACACACAGCGAGGGCTTTGCGCTTTGCAGAGCCTGTGGGGGAGCCCAGAGCGAAGGCTTTGCATCAGGCCAGCACTGAAAGCCTGCAGGACCCCCACGGGCAGCCTGTAAGGCCCAAATCCCCACGGGCTGGGCTGGCCGAGGGGCAGGGACCCCTTGGGGGGGTCCCCGGGGCTGTCCCTGGGTGCCCCAAGCCGCTGGTGGTCCCGCGTGCCGGGCTGGACGCGTCGCGGTGCTCCACGGCGAGCTGGAAG
This sequence comes from Aythya marila, assembly GCF_965140915.1. NCBI lineage: Eukaryota > Metazoa > Chordata > Aves > Anseriformes > Anatidae > Aythya > Aythya marila. The sequence goes on from NC_139057.1 coordinate 1,068,937, forward strand.
CTGGTGGATCTGTCCGGGGAAAACCCTTTGAAGATGTCAATGCAGCCAGCTCCCGTTCTATCTTTTTAACTTTTTTTTTTTATTATTTATTATTATTTTTTTTGGTGAATGGTAGGAAATGACTCAGAGCGTGTCATCTGACAGAGCACAGCTGGGATCTCGGCCCGTGCTCTCTCGCTCCGGCCCTCTCCGCGGTTTCAGGTTGAGAGCTGGACCTCAGCTGCCAGCCCCGAGCAGGGTTTTGTGGCCCTCTGCGGCCGGCCCGGCTACAGGCACCCGGCTCCCCCCTGCACCCACCTCCTGCTGCTGAGCCTTCTGCACCCCGACATCTCCTCAGCCCCAGCTCGTCGGGCTGGGCACGTGGGAGTTTGAACCGCGGGCAGGAGCCCCGGCACGGCTGTGCCCTGTGCTCCGTGGGGCACGCAGCCACCTCCAGCTGCCCCCGAGGTGTCCCCTGTCACCACCCGGGCGTTCCCACACAGCTTTTGGGGTGTCCGGGCACCGCTGCACCCCTCTGAGCTCTCTGGCTGCAGCCGGAGGTGCCCGGTGCCTTCTGCTTTGCGCCGTGCTTGTCTCACAGCCCGCACCCTGCACCGTGCCCTTGATGTCTCCACAAATTTGGGATGCCGCCAGCTGCTGGAGGTCCCTGCAGATCTCTGGCATTCTCCCGGGGCTGCCCTGGGAACCGGGAGGCTTTTCTGCAGCCCTCCAGGAAATGCCATTGCCGTGACTTCCAGCGCCGCTTCCTGCCCGGCCGCGGCCGCATTCCTGCCGCTAGGCCACGCGGCGCACGGAAGGCCGAGTTCCCAGAGCTCTGCCTCTCGCCCCGTGTGCTTCTTCCTCCTCCTGCAGGGCCCGGGCTCTTCTCCTCGCTGCTCCTGGCCCCGTGCTGGGGTTTGGTTGCTCTCCTGGGAGGCAGCGCGGAGCTGCGGGGCTGGGAGTGCGAGCGCAGCAGCAGCGCTGGGGGGGGGTGGCGGCGTTTCCTCTCCTCCCAGGGGTGGCTGTGGGAACTGGGGCTCGTGAAGCCTTTTGAGGTGCTTTAATCCCAAAAATGGTGGTTATAAAACACCTGCCACAGCCCCAGCAAACTGCTCTGTGCTCACAGCTGCTCGGGGTAGCATCAGTCCTGATCATCCTGCTCCCCTTCAGAGGGAGCTGGGTCCCTCCCCGGGTGCTGCCGGGTCCCTGTCCGATTTTGGGTGCCTTATATCACATCCTGGAGAAGGAGCAGGGAGCTGCAGGGTGCTCTCGGCCCTGCAGAGCTGCAGCTCCCTGCTCCTGGGTGAGAAGGACGCGAGGCTCCTCGTGACCCCTCGGCTCTTGGGGGCTGAGCCAAGCGCCGAGGGATCGGCCGCGCTCTCCGGCACAGCGCTGCGTGGCAGGGGAGGGGATCACAGGATCACAGGATCACAATTTGAGGGGTCGGAAGGGGCAGGGGGAGGCAGCTCTCTGCCTGCTGACCCCGCAGCCAGCGAGGGCGATTCCCTCCCGGCTGACTCAGGGCGAAGGCACCTGCCCTGTGCCCTATTTGGGGCCGTGGTGTCCCCCGCCCTCCTGAAGGGATGTCACCAAAAACACCATTGTTCCCAGGAACTGATAACAACGGAGGCATGAAAGGGAAGCCCTCTGTGCCAGGGGCACTCCTTGGCTGGCTGCCCTGTCCTTGGACAGGGGGGAAACCCAGCTCCTGCTCCCCATCCCCACCCGGGGGGACCCTGCAGGGAGGTGGCTGCGGCTGCAGGAGCTCCGAGTCCCCCCCGGGGACACCCAGGACGGGGGTTCGGGGTCTGGTTTGTAGCCCTGTGCGAGATTTTCCCCTCGGGGGGCTGCGGGGTGGCCCCGGGGGGTTGTTGGGGGCGCTCAGCTGGGGACAGGGGTCACGCTCTGCGGCACGGGGCCAGGGCAGCGGGGGCTGAGCCGTTAGCAGATGGCTCTGGGTTGGGGTTACGGGGAGCAGGTGTGGGTTTCGGGAGGCGGCCCTTTGAGAGAGAGAGAGAGAGAGAGAGAGAGCTGGCAGTTGTGAACCCAGGAGGCCGAGCCGCCCGGCTGGGGAGCCGTGACCTAGTTGCGCCGTCAGAGCGCTCGGCTTTTCGGTGTTTTTTAGGCCTTTTTGTGTGTTTTATCCGCGCCTTTTAATTTCGCCGGCAAATAAAAAAGGCGCAGGAGGCCGAGCGGTGCCGGGAAGGGCTGGCTCTGGGTGCGAGCACCCCACGCAGCTCCTGGGGGCAGCCAGCATCCCCTCGGACACCAGCTCACGTGTAGCGGCCCCGTGCCGCCTCCCAGGATCTCAGTAAGGGAAACCCAGGCTCAGCTGCCTGCCTGCGGGGCAGCCACGACGTGGAAAATGAAGCAGAGAGCTCCCCGCGGCCACCGGGACCACGTGAGGGCTGTGCCGTGCCCTGCCGAGGGGAGCAGAGGGCTGGATCCTCCATCACCTCTCCACCAGGAGCTGATCTGGTCGCTGTCCCTGCAGCTGTGTGCCCCGTGGCAGGGCGAGTGGCTGCGTTGGAGCAGGGTGAAGTTTCGGGGGGCTTTTGGGGTGCGATTCCCCCCGGGGGGGAGCTGCTGGAGCTCCTGGCATTATTCTCATCCTGCTCAGTGCCGCGTCCTGGCGGTGCCCGCAGGCTCAGCTCCTGCTTTAAGCAGATCCCATTAGCAGCAGGCTGCTGACGGCAGCTCGCCGGGGTCACCCTTGGGACGAGGAGCCCCGGGGCAGGGAGGACGGGCTCCCCATGGGCTGCTTGATCCGGGTTGGGGTCCTGCTGGCTGCTGCCAGCCCCCTGCTCCCAGGGTGGCACCAAAAACCCCAAAGTGTGGCCACTTGGCAGCACGAGGGGGCTCTGAGGACCGAGGCTTCCCGGGGGCAGCACCCTGTGCCCACACGGAGGCCACTGCAGGAGCTGGTGGTGACCTGGTGGCTGCTCCCCAAAGGAGAAGGGAGCAATTTGGGGGCTTTCTGCCCCTCTGCAGGGCCACGAGGCCGTCCCAGTCTGGTCCATGTGCAGCTAATGCCGTGCTTTGTTCATCCCCAGGCGCTGCTGGGCCCAGCTGCACCTCGCTGTGCTTCTGTCACAGCCTGGGCTGGCAAAACCCGGGCTCCTACGGGCGCCGTGCGTGGCTGCTGCACGTGCCCCTCGTGGCCAGCTGGCTCCAAGCCTGGGCCAGCACCAGGAAGCAGAGGGTGGCCCGGGGCAGCTCCCGGGCGGTGCGTGAGGTAGGTGCTGAGAAAATGAGGGGCTGCTGCCTCCGAGTCAGCACCCGCAGCAGCCCCGTGACGCGCCAGCTCACAGGCGTTGCGCTCGCCGGCGAGCTGCTGGCTGTCATTAGGGCAGCTGACCTCATTTGGAAGCTTCCAGCGCACCAGCCGGTGATGATTTCACGGCTGGGGGAGCCCAGAGTGGGACACGAAGTCCCCTTCTCCTCCTGCACCGCCCCGAGACGTTCCCTGCCTCGGCTCCCTCCTCGCCTCCTTCCCCCTCGGCTCAGCACGGAGCCGGCTGCAAGCGAGGGCACGGCCGGCGTCGGTGGAGATTTCACGGGGGCTGACGGGAAGTGAAAACAGAATGAGCACATCTTCCTCCCCTTCCTGCCCCTCCGCCCTTTCCCCTTTTTCATTCAGGGCCGTGCAGTCGCTGCAGCCTGGCCCCAGTTGGCAACTGGGGACCTTGATGGGCGTTCGCCGGGGTGCTGGGGACGGAGGCAGGGACCCAGGGACCCGACACCCCAGGGAGCAATCCTGCTCCCAGCCCTGCTCAGGAGAGGTCTGGTAACGTTTACACACCCCAGGAGGAGATTTGGAGCAGGGTTTGGTGTGCTTAAAGGCTGTGAGGCTCACACCCAGCCCTGGCTGGGAGCTGGGCTCTGCACCCGGGCACGCCTGAGCTCCGAGCATCGTCCCCTTGGTGCAGTTCCCCCCAGAGCTCCAAGGTGCTGCGACGCTGGGGAGGAGCAGTGAGGAGACCCCAGGAGCAGTGAGGAGACCCCAGGAGCAGTGAGGAGACCCCAGAGGTCTCCAAATCACTCGGGCTCAGCAGTGTGAAATTACAACGAGAGCTCCCCCTGCCCCCCGAGCTCGCCCCCCGCACAAAAGGCAGGGGCTGTGCTGCCCGTGGGGGCTCAGACACCATCTGTCCGCCGGGGAGAGGCAGCAGAGCGGCCGCCTTTCCTCCTCCTGTGCCCCTTAATGCCCTTGGGATAACAAATCCCCAGCCCAGCAGGTGCTAATCCCCCGAGTGGATCCGGCTGGGCCCACGTGGACGGGTCCCAGATGGGGGCCTCGGTGTGGGGCCGGGGTTGCGGCACCTCTGGGAGCCCCCAGCTTGGTTTTGGGGTTCTGGGAGCGGCTCTGATGAGAGCTGGTGGTGCTGAGCCCTGCGGGGTTATTGCAGGATCCCCGGAGCCGGGGTGAGAGGAGGCTGTGCTGGTGAGGGTTTCTGCAGCTCTGTTGGGCTGCGGGCTAACCCCGGGCACCCCTGCGCTTGGTGTGGGGCTGGGCAGGGAGGAGAAGCAGGGCTGGGCCTTTTTAATGACCCCGTGGGATTTTTAATGACCCCTTTTGGAGTTGATGGCCGCATCCAGGAGAGGCAGCACCCAGGGGAGCAGAGCGGGGTGCGGCAAGCCCGGCCTTTGCCGTGGAGACGTGCAGCTGCCTCCCCGAGGTCCCTGTTAGCATCACACAGCTGGCTCCGGGTCCCTGCTGCCCCTTCTCCACCCCGTTGGCCCCATATCCCACCCCGTTGGCCCCATATCCCGTCCCCAACCTGCCCAGGGACCAGCACGGCCTCAGCACCGCAGCTCGGAGCGGTGCCGGGGCTCCTGTTGTGCTCCAGGGGCTGGCCCCGCTGCCCTCCTGAGGGTCCTGGCGTGAGACCCCACAGGTTTAGGGCCACCCACACGCACAGCAGCCGGGGTTTGTGCCCCCAGGGGGGGGTGAGCAGGGCACTGGGGACAATTCGGAGCCGTGCAGGGACCCGCCGAGCTGTGGGCACGGGATCCTCTGGCAGCGCTCGTGTTTTTGGTTCTTCCAAAAGATCTCGGCTCTGCGTTCCCCCACACACACCCCGCTGCTTCCTTCACCTGCACGCCTGGGAGCAGCACGGCCGTGTCCCCGGGGAGGTTTTGGGGAGCTGGCTCCTTTCTGGTGGGGCACAGCGAGATATTGGGGTGGGAAACAAAACCCTTTGGGACGTGCTGAGCTGCCTGCGTGGGTGCCTGTCCCCAAAACGCGCTCCCCGAGCGGGTGGCAGAGGCGGCGTGGGGCCGGGGCGCACGGCAGCAGGGTGTGCTCTCCTCCCCGTGCCCGTGAGCCATGCCCCTGGGCACAGCCCCACTCGTGTTTTCAGCTCCTCAGAGCCCCGTGCTGGTGTCCCGGTGCCTCCCCCTCCTGCACGAGGGGTGCTCGGGGTGCCCAAATCGCTGCCGCCCCCCTCCTCTGCCTCACAGGAGAGCAGATGGGGATGAACTGCTCGCATCTGCTCCCTTCACCTGCCTCGGCGCCCGGCCTTATTTGCTCAATCCCCCTTCCCAAAGCCTCGCAGCTTCTCTTGAAAGAGGAACCCGGGGCTGCGGCGGCTGGGTCGGGGTCCAGGCGGTGCCGCTGGACGGAGGCAGCTGGCAGGGAGGGGGGTGCAGGAGGCTGAAACCTTGGAGCTTCCCCTCCTGCTTTCAGGGAGGTGCCACCAGCACCGTTTGCGGCCAGCCCTCGCTGCTCTCATCGCCCCGAGACACCTCGGGGCCGCTGGCACAACGGGGTGAGAGCCTGGGAGCACCCTAGGGTGCTTGGGTGCCCTGCAACCTCGCGTCCTGCCCCGGAACAAGGCAGGGAGAGGCCACGGGCACAGCCTCCTGCTGCTTCCTCCCCGCCTGGCCAGGGCATCCTCCTCTGTGCTGTCAGCAGGGAGGGGATGTGCCGGGGCTGGTGGCAGAACACCCTGTCCTTTGGGGCGGCCCCGGGGCGATGGAGACACTGACGTGCCGCGGAGCAACTCAGGAATTCCAAATATTTCCTCCCAGATAAAGGTGACCCCGGGAGGGGGGTGTGGGGGGGAGGCCAGAAATATCAGGACGTGCCTGGGCAAGCCTGGGAGCCCGAATCTGGGGCAAAACGGGTGGAATCGGGACCGGGCACGCTGCACGGGAGCTGCAGGGCGAGGGGGGAAGCACCAGGCTGCCTCCCCTAGCCCCCAACCCGCTCCTTGGGATCCTGCTCATGGGGTGGTTCCCTGCGGGGCTGCTCCCTTCCCAGGGAAGGAGAGGGGCTCCCTCCCTCCCTCCCTTCGGCTCCTCTCCGCCTGTAGCAGCCGATAGCTCCCTGCTGGCCGCCTGCATTTATCTCTGGCTCAGCAAACACTTCCTTTTCTTAGAAACGGAGGGCTCCGAACGGGCTTCTTGGAACCGCCGTTCCCCAAGCTCCTGGGGCACGTAGAGCGCAGGAGAGGTGGCACGGAGGGACGAGGCGCTGCCCCCACGGCTCCTCTCCTGGCCCCCCCAGGACCCCAGGGACCCCCTGCTCTCCTTTGGGGACCCCCTGCTCTCCTCCGGGGACCCCCTGCTCTCCTCCAGAAACCTCAGCCCCGTGGGAGGGATGGGGGCACTTTTAGGAAGGGTCTGGCAGGAGCGGGGATGTTTGAGCCCACCAAAGCTCTCCGGGAGCGTCAGGAGCAGGGGATGCTCCTGGGTTTTTCGGGAGATGCTCCTGGGCTCTGCTCCCCTCCACGAGGGAGGATTTATCCCTAAAGGGGGAGCAGGGCCAGGCGGGTGCCCAGCTCCTGGCAGGGGGGCTTTTTTGCCTCCTGCCACGCTGCTGCTCGTCACCACCTAGCAGCAGAGGGCTTTCCCGTGCCCTAATTAAACACCACCCCCTCCCCTCCCCTTGGCTTTGGGCTCGCCTCCCGCAGCGCGGTTTTGGCCGTTTCGTTTCCGTGGCCTCCCTCCCGGGCAGGACATCACCTCCGTGAGGCTGTCTGCACCCCAAAAACGGGGCCAGGATGCACCACAACGCCTGCACGGGGTCTGGGCCAAGCAGTCAGCCCCTGGGGAGCACCGGGAACCCCTGGGGGGTTTCTGTGCCCCGGGACAAGGCTCTGGGCAGCAGCCCCCCCCCGGTGTCACTGCCCCGTGGCTCTGCTGGCAGTGGCACAGCCAAGCAGGAGGTGGAGGGCAGCCAGGGGGGGCCATGAGATGCTGGGGGCAACCTTTGGGTTTCCTGGCAGGTCCCAAAAGTCATCAGCCCCCTGCCGAGGCACCGTGCGCCTTGCTGGGAGTGTGTGGCACGGTGAGGGGGGTGCCCCGCGAGCCGCAGCCCCCCCAGGGGGGTGTGCTGGGTTATCCTGGGAAGGGATCTCCGTGCCAAGACGTGGCAGCAAGGCAGCTCCAGCCCGGCTTATCTCTGCTTTCCCAGAGCAGGCGGCTCACTGGAACTGCGGCCACTTATCGGGGAGCACGGCTCGAGGCCGGACCCCGGCTCTGGAGCTTCAAGGAGCCCCCCTTGAAGCTCCAGAAAGGTGCTTGAAGGTGCTGGGTGCTGGGAATTTGGCTTTTCTCGGGCAGGAGCGGCTGCTGTTCCTGGCCGGGCTCCTGCTCGGCCCCCGTTCAACCCCGGGAGCTCGGGCAGTGTCAGAGCAGCGACACAAATCCCAGCCCAAAAAAAAAGCAGAGCGTGCACCAGCACCGTGCTGCTGCTCCCTCGGACCACAGCAGCAGGATTCAGCCCGGCCTTCCTCCTGCTGCGATGCTCTCGGTGGTGCTTTGATCCTAATTTTAGAGAGCCCCGAGCATGTGGGGCGCTCCCTGCCCTCGTGGGGTCCTTCTTCCCAATCCTTCCTGGCACCAGCTCCTCTTTTGCCTGCTCCTGTGCTTCCCCCCCTGCCCAAACTGCGTGGTTCAGAGCAGGGAACCTTGAGGCGCCCACCACCGGGAGCCCTCCTGCTCCTTCCTCCCCATCCCCAGGCTGTGTCCCAGCCCTGGGGGGGGCTCTGCAGGACCCCTGGCACTGCCCCCAGCTGCTCCCCAGTCCCGTGGGGAGAAATGAGAGGAGCAGGCACGAGGCGAGCACCCTCTGTGCCGGGGGGGAGCCGCCCCACTGCTCGCTCCCTGCTGCGCTCCCTCCCCGCGCTCACCGCTCTCCTTTTTTTTTTCTTTTTTTCCCCCTATTTCCAGGAGCGCTTTGTGGACCTCTACGGGAACGATGCTGCTGCGGAGATGAGGAAAGGCCAAGAAACCTTCAACAAATGGCTCCTGACCGGGGCCACGGTGGCCGGAGTGCTCCTGCTGGGATCCCTGCTGAGCCGCAAGTGACCCCCGGCCCCGGGGGGCGGCTGCGCCTTCACCGCCACAGCCACTACACGGGCTCCCGAGCAACCCCCCCCCCCCGGGGGCAGCCCCTGCTCCTCACCTCGCGCCTCCAGCTCCTTTTCTCCCAGCTCCTCTAGATTTGACCGTTCCGTTGTGTTTTCGGGGCGCCGAGGCCACGGCAGCGCCTTCAGCCGCCAGCTCCCCGGCACCGGGGAGATCCGGGCAGCCTCGGGGTAAGGGGGGGTGTGTGTGTGTGTGGGGGGGGAAGGTGCTGGCTAGAAGGCGCCCCAGCCCTGCAGGGTCCCTTTAGATGACTTTGAAGAGAATAAACAGACTTATTTTTGCATGTGTGGGTGCGTGCGTGTGTGTAGATGTGTCGCTAAGATAAGGATCCCCCCAGCCAGAGCCAGGGGCTGGGGGCGTGCTCCCAGGGGATGGGGGGGGGGGGCACAGAGCTGAGACCCTCCCCGTCCCCTCGCCCAGGACGGTGCCAGGAGGAGGCTGAGGCTGAAGCTGAGGGTGGGGGGCTCCGAGCTCGCCCACCAGCCCCCTGCTACCCCCCCCGGGAGCTGAGGCCACCCCATGGGTGCTGAGGGTGGTGCGCCAGGGGGAAGGGGCCTTCCTCTCCTCCCCCCCCTCCTCCTCCTCCTCCTCCTCCTCCTCCTCCTCCTCCTTTTCCCTCCTCTCCCTCCGCTCGGGGTTGCTGTGTGGCTCTGCATGCCCCCCGTTGTCCCCCCCCCCCCCATGTCCTTCCCTCCCCACTTGTCCCCGCTCTTCGCTTTGGGGCCAGGACGGAGGCAGGCGAGGGGGCAGAGTGCTTTGCCCCCCCCCAGCAGAGCAGGGACACACGAGGGGCTGCAGCACCCCAGCACCTTCCAGCACCTTCCAGCACCTTCCAGCACCTTCCAGCACGCAGGAACAGAGCGGGGAGGCGAAAGGGGCAGGGGGAGCAGGACCCCATAGTGGGGGGGGGCTGCCGGGACAGGACCCGTGGCGGGGAAGGGGCTGCAGCAGGCGAGGCCCCGGGAGCAGCAGCCACGGGATCAACGTGGGATCCAGTGCCTGGGATCCAGTGCCTGGGATCCAGTTTATGGGATCCAGCGTTGCCCCCCCGGTGGCTGCCAGTCCCCGTAGGGCAGGCAGAGGGGTCCGAGCCCCCCCCGGCGTGGCTGTGACGGGTGCGAGAGGTGCGAGAGGTGCCCGAGGTGCCCGGCTTCCCCCCCACACCCCCTGCGCTGCTCCCACCCCGAAGCATCCCCTGGTTTTTGGGATGGCAGCGGGGCCGTCCCCTTGGGGTTGGGGGGGGGCTGCTCCGTGCGCGTGGCGCCCCGCGCTCTGCTGTACATATCCGAGTAGTTTTTAATTCCTTTGTGAATACTCTTAATGCTATTTTTGTTATCTGTACGTCTGTATTTATGTCTGGTGCCGTGCTCCGCGGAGACCCCCCGGGGCGGGCTGGGGTCGGAGGCCGGGCTCCTCCGCTGTAAGGGAGCACCCGAGAGAGTGGGGTGAGAGCAGCAGGGGTGAGGGGGGGGACACGACCCTTTTCTGGGACCCCCCTCGCCCCCTGATTTCCCCCCCCCCGGCCGCCTGCTCAGGATCCGCTCCCCGCGCGCCGCAGGGCGAGCGCCGAACGCTTCGGTGTGCAGGTGGAGGTGAGGCCACAAATAAACTCTGTCGGTGGAGCCGCTGCTGCTGTGCTGTGGTTTTTTTTTGGGGGGGTGCCACGCTGCGGGGGTCTTCGGGGGAGGCTGAGCAGGAGTCGGGACCCTCCTGTCCCCCCCTATCCCCCCCTGTCCCCTCCTGTCCCCTCCTGGGGGTCACGGCTGTCCAAGGGGGCCGGGATGGTGCTGGGCAGGGTCGGGGGGGGGCCAGCTCCCCATCCCTGTGGTTCCACCAGGACAACCCCATGCCCGTCCCGTTCATTTCTCGCTGGGACCGGGCTCCTGCGCCCGTCCTCGCCCCAAATCTTCGCTCCTGTGCCCATCCCCGTTTGGGGACATGGGGCCAGGGCGCTGCGCCAGGCTCCGGGCTGGGGCAGGCGTTGGTTTTGGGGGTGGACACGGGAAGGGGACCCCCCCCGGGCTCAGCATGGCAGGCAGAGGGTTGGGGTGCTGTGGCTGGGCTGGGAGGGTTTGGAGCCCCCATCCCACAGCAGAACCCCCCCCACCCTGCACCACTGTCCCTGGGGGGGGCTCATCCTGGGGAAAGGTTGGGCACGGGGACAAGGACAAGGACAGGGACAAGGACAAGGACAGGGACAGGGACAAGGACAAGGAGAAGGACAGGGACACCCCCTCTGAGGATTCTGCAAGCCCTGGTTTTTTTTTGGGGGGGGGGTTTGAGCCCGGCCCCCTCCCGCTGCCCCCAGCTCTGGCTCCTGCTGCCGGTGCGGCGGAGCCGTGGCCACGGGCTCCATCCCGCGGGCGAGACGGGAGCTGCGGGTGCCGGGACACCGGGGGGGGGGTGCGGGACCCCAGGCCCTGACACCCCCCTGCCCTGACACCCCCCAGCCCGTGGGGTGGCCGCGACCCCCCCCCAAGGCACTGCAGAAGCCCCCCGGGGATGTCCCCACGTGGAGCTGGGGGACAGGGACACGGCTGGGGGGGCTGGGGGGGGCTCCAGGTTGAGCCATGGGTGGGGTGAAATCCCTGCTGGACCCCCCCCCAAAATGGGGACGGGGATGGGGACGGGGATGGGGTCCGCGGGTCCCCGGCAGCAGCGGGTCTCAGGGCTCGTACTGCAGGTCCGTGGCGAGGAGCAGGAAGCCCTGGGTGGAAAACGGGGTGAGATTTTGGGGGGGGGGACACACGGTGACACCGGGGGTGAGGGGACGGGGGTGGCACCCACCTCGTGCAGCGAGAGGCGCGGGTGCACCAGGCTGAGGCCGCGGGGGGTGGGCAGCGGGACCCCCGACCGGAGACGCTCTGGGGGGGGACAGCGGGGCCGTGAGCGGGACGGACCCAAAACAGAGCCAAAACAGACCCAAAACAGACCCAAAACAGACCCAAAACGGACCCAAAACGGACCCGAAACAGACCCAAAACAGACCCAAAATGGACCCAAAACAGACCCAAAACAGAGCCAAAACAGACCCAAAACGGACCCGAAACAGACCCAAAACAGACCCAAAATGGACCCAAAACAGACCCAAAACAGACCCAAAACGGACCCAAAACAGACCCAAAACAGACCCAAAACAGACCCGGGACAGCCCAGGGGGGCATCCAGGGTTTGGTGGGGGCGGTGAGGGGGGGTCACACTCACTGTTCGCCCAGGGCACCCCGAAAAGCCACAGCCCGAATTTCAGCACGTTCTCCAGCTTCTTCACCTGCGGCACACGGCGAGCCCTGAGCCTGGGGGGGGGGCTTGCACCGAGCTGTGCCCCCCCCCCCAGCCCCCAGCCCCCAGCCCCCTGCTCCCGGCTGTGCTGGGGTCCCCCCCGCTCCCCTATAGCCCCCCTGTAGCCCCCCGTGGTTGCTCACCTGCAGCGGCCCCACCTGCGAGGTCACCTGCGCCACGCTGAGGCTGGAGGAGAGATTGGGGTCAGCAGCGGGCAATGGGGTGGGGGCTGTGTCCCTGTGTCCCCCCCCCCATAGGGCAGGGAGGGGATGGGATGAAGCCAGCAGGGCCGGGAGCCCCAACCCCACAGCGGCTCCAGCTCAGGACCCGAGCACGGATGAGAGCCGGGGGCAGGAGGAAACGGCCCCAGGGAGGGAAATGGTCAGAGGGGGAGGATGGGGGGGGCTTCGTGGGGGTGTCCCGGGGGGCACGGACCCAGCGTGGGGCTGGGGTCTCACCTCGTCAGCCGCACGGTGCCCCCCAGCCTGTTCCCAGTGATGCTCGGCTTCCCCGTCACGTTGGCGTCCTGCAGCGAGAGGGGACGTTGGGGAGAGCGGGGCAGTGCCTCCAGCACCCCACAGGGCCCCAGTAAGACCCCAGTAAGGCCCCAGTAAGACCCCAGCCCCCCCGGGGCCATGCACTCACGATGTCCAGCAGGAAGACGGGCAGGCGGGTGGCGTTGGGCAGCACCACAAAGGCCTCGGCGGAGCCGTAGAGGGTCCCGTGCAGGGCGTCGGGGTGGCAGGAGAGCAGGGGCTGCCGGCGGGCAGAGAGCTGCAGCTCCATGGGCAGGTCGGGGAAAAGCTCCTGCAGCTGGGGGGGGGCGAGGGCAGGGCTGGCACCGAGCCCCCACAGGCACCCAGCACCACCCTGACCCCATCAGCACCCTGCCCTGGGGGCGCAACGCTCCATCCTGCCCCCAATCACCCCCCCCGTGCCCCGTCCCTGCACCCCCTCCGATGTCTCCCCTGCCTCCATCTCCTCCCACCCCTCTCATGCCCTCCCCATCCCATCCCAAGTTCCTGACCCCATATCCGAACCCTCCCGCAGCCCACCCCGTGTCCCCTTTTCCCCCCCTTCACCACCCACCTGCTGGGAGAAGCCCCCCAAGCTCTTGGTGCTCAGCTGGATGGGGAAGCGCCGCGGGAGCTGGAAGGCAGCAGAGGGGCCGGGTGCTGGTTGAGCGGGGTGGGGGAGGCCACGGGACCCCCTCCCCAGCCAGGGTTTTGCGGGGCAGCAGCGCCGTGCGGTGCCGGAGCCCCCCCCGTACCGCCTCGCCGGAGATGTTCCTGCGCAGGGCCCCGGCCGTGAAGTACACGAAGGCGGCGGAGTTGGCCACGAATTCGGTGAGGGCGAGCAGCACCATGGGCTCGCGCGCCTCGGGCAGCCCCACGGGTTTGGGAGAGAAGGGGCTCTGCCAGCGCCTGCCCACCCCGAAGAACTCGCCCTGCGTGGACAGACGGATGGACAGATGGACATCGGGATCAGTCTGGACCCCCCCCTCCCCAAGAACTTTCCCCCCCGGGGTTGGCACCACCTTGAGGCTGACGTCCCCGTGCTCCGCGGTGATGTCCGGGCGGCCCAGCAAGGAGAGGTCGATGGCAGCGAAGGGGTCGAGCTGGGGGGACACTGCAGGTGGCAGGGACGTGTTGGGGATGGGATGGGACGTCCTCCTGCCACCCCAGCCCCACAGACACGGGGCTGAAGGGGTCCCACAGACCCCTCCGGGCACCATCCCCCAGCCCTGCTCCCCCAGCTCCCACCTCTCATGCGCTTTAGGGAAGCCTCCATCCTGCTGATGCTCTTCTCAAGCTCGACGCAGAGCTGGAAGCAGAGCCGGGCATCAGGGAGCAGCCCCAAAATGGGGTCCCCGAGCTCCTGGCTGGGCTGGGGGGGGCACAGAGCCGGAGCCACCAGCAGCAGCAGGGCAGCGCTCACCTGCTTGTTCAGCTGCTGCCGCAGGGTCCTTTGGAACAGCGGCACCAGGAGGTTGTAGAGCCAGCTGAGGGGCACAGAGCAGGGAGGAGGGTCCTCAGCTCACCCCCAACCTCTCCAACACCCCCACCCTCACCCCAGGGATACGGGGGGCATCCCCGTGATGGCAGCAGGGCGCCCGGCGTCACCTCTGTCCCCGGTGAAACTCCAGGTGCAGGTCGGTGCCGCGGGCATCGCAGCCGGCGGCCCACACGGCGGGGCGGCCGCCCTCGTCCACGCTCAGCCCCAGCACCACTGCCACGGCCAGGTCGGCCACGCGAAGCTGCACCACGCCGCTGTCCTGGCTGGGGGACGCGGGGGGTGAGCACGGGGCCAGGGAGGGGGACCCCCATCCTCGTCCCCGCGCCCAAAGCGGGTGAGGACTCACAAGGTGCCCAGCTGCGCGCTCCAGTCGGCGCTGAGCTGGATGCGGGCGCCCTGCACCGCCAGCCGCACGCCCACGTCCTCGGCGAAGCCCACGGAGGAGTCGTTCATCTGCAGGTCCTGGATGTGGATCCTGGGCACAACGGGCAGCCGGGGAGCATGGCAGGGCGCAGAGGGGACGGGAACGGGGATTGGGACAGGGATGGGGACAGGGATGGGATGGGATGGGGATGGGGATGGGATGGGGATGGGGATGGGGATGGGGATGGGGATGGGGATGGGGATGGGGATGGGGATGGGGATGGGGATGGGGATGGGGATGGGGATGGGGATGGGGATGGGGATGGGGCTGCAGTGGTGGCTCTTACCGGGGCACGCTGTACTGGATCTCCCCCAGCAAGGGGGGCTGGTAGGAGCCCTGCAGGTTCAGCTCGTGCTCCTTCTGCAGCTGTGACCGCAGCAGCTCCAGCCCAAAGTGCCGGCCTGGGGCAGGGCAGGGAGGCTCAGGGCTGGTGCCAGAGCACCCAGGGGTGCTGCTGGGCTCAGGCCATCCCCGGGATCTGGACGTGGTCCCTGGGGTGCCCCACAAGTCCCCCTTTTTCCCCTTCCCACCCCAGGCACCCACCGTACTCCAGGGCCCTCTGGGTCACCCGGCCCTTGATGCCAGGGCTGGAGCCGGTGGCAGGCGAGCAGGCGGCCGGCAGGAGCAGGAGGCAGAGCAGCGCCAGGGCCGAGCCCCTCGGTGGGCATCTGGGAGCCGAGAGCCCCCCCTCAGCCCTGGGGCAGCTGCAGGACCTGGGGGCTGGAGCAGAGGACATGGCTGAGCCCCCGACCCGCTCCCCGGCCTTATATCGGGGCGCCCCGGGGCTGACATCAGCTCCCCGTGCGCACGCCGGGGACACCGCGGTGCGCCGGCCGCTGAAAGCCCGACCTTGCCCAACGCGTGAGTCAGAGGGGAAGCCGTTCCCCCGCTGTTCCCCGTCCTGGGAGCGCAGGAAGGAGAGGGTCCCCCCACGGCGTCACAGCCGGCCGCAGGTTGCGTGGGACCGGGGACACCTCTGCCCTCGTGTCCCGGTGGTAAGTGGGGGGTTTGGTGGTGCCACGGCCCCCCCCCCGGGGCTCCCGCTGTGCCCAGCAGCAGTGCGAGGGGACAGGAGGATGGCAGAGCAAGGGGATGGGGTGAAAAGGAGCAGGGGGATGTGGCAGGGCTGTGGCAGGGGAGGGGGCTCAGCCCACGTGGGGATGTTCCCAGTTTGGGGCCATGTGGGGTCACCCAAAGGCTCCGGGGGGGTAGGGGAGCGCTGGGGACACGGCCGGACCACAGAGTGACGAGAAGCCAGGGGCAGGCAGAGCACGAGCAGAACTCTGCGGTCCCTCCGAAAGCCCCGTCCAGCAGGAAGGAGCCGTGCGGGCAGACGGCGGCCCCTGGGCTGGGGAAAACCCCCCCTGGGTCCGGGCAGCGGCTGCCTGGGGAGCGGGGCCGTGGGTGCTCAGCTGCCTGCCTGGGGACAGCCCATGGCCAGGGTCCCATCCCAGCCCCACGAGGGACACGGGACCCTCGGCCAGCCCCGCTGCATGACCACAGCCCCACACAGCGCACCTCATGGCCCCCTCAGGACCCCACTTGCCCCAGACCCCACGGCAGCAGCGATGTCCCCAGCGCCCAGCAGCGTCCCAAAGGCCAGCCCAGCCACCAGCCCCGTGCCCACCCCGACCCCTCCACCCGTGGGTGCCCCATCCCGGGCCCATCCTCACCGTGGCAGGCGGTGGCGGTGCCCCCCGGCGCGGGGGCCGTGGGTCCCATCGCGGGTCCCGTTTCCATCATCTCCCCCAGGGCTGCGAGTGGCAGCAGGGCCCCGTGCCGCCAGTGGCCATCCCGGGGCAGCCAGGCTGGTCGGACCAGAACCTCACCCAGGTCCCCGTGTCCCTAATCCCTTCCGGGATGAGTCAGGTCCCCGCCGCAGCACCCAGGGATTTGTTGGGGCGCGGGTGCCCGCAGGGACCCGGCCTTCCCCGGGGCTTTCCTGCAGATCCTGGCACGGCCGCATCCGGCACACGGGCACGTGGCAGAGCTCAGCCCAGCCCCACAAGTCCCATCCTCGGCTCTCCGAGCGTCCCCAGAGGTGCCACAGCCCCCATACACGGACCCATGGGGTGGAGGACAGCGGTGTCGTGGGGCGAGGGCACCGGGATGGGGTGGGAGCAGAGATGTGGGGCAGCGGGACACGGTGCCACGCGGGGAGCCCTGCTCCCCTGGGTGCCACGCACAAAGCCCAGCTCCCAAAGGTGCCATGCGTGAAGCCCTGATCCCCAGGGTGCCACGCAGGGATCCCTGCTCCCTAGGGTGCCACGCACAAAGCTCTGCTCCCTGGGGTGCCACGCACAGAGCCCTGCTCCCCAAGGTGCCACGCATGAAGCCCTGATCCTCAGGGTGCCACGCAGGGATCCCTGCTCCCTAGGGTGCCATGCGCAGAGCCCTGCTCCCCTGGGTGTCCCCCCACACACAGCCCTTGTCCCCAGGGTGCCATGCAGGAATCCCTGCTCCCCGGGGTGTCCCACACAGAGCCCAGCTCCCTGGGGTGTCCCACACAGAGCCCTGCACCCCAGGGTGCCACGCACAGCGCCCAGCTCCCCGTGGCTCCATCCCCGTGCCCCGCACCCCTTGGCACGGCTGCGGCGGCTCTGCTGGAGCCCGGCACGGCCCCGCTGCCCCTTGCAGCCCCCAAAATCCCCCCAATAAAGCCGGGCCGGGCCGTGCCCCCCCCTCCCCGGGCCCGGCCGTGCAGTGCGGGCAGACACCGGGAGGGGGACCCAGCGGCACGGCCACGGCAGCGCCGCGCTCCCGGGGCTGGGACGGAGCCTGGAGGGGCCGGGGCGGCGATGGAGGGGGCCGGGGGTGCTGGGGGGGGGGGTCCTGGTGGGTGCTGGAGGGGAGCCAGGGGATGTCGGGGGGGGTGCTGGGCCGGTGGATGGGTTCATCCAGTGGGGTCCGCAGCCCCCGGCACCCCCCCGGTGCGTCCCTGCTGCTGCCCCAGCCGGGACAGGGCCGGGGGGGGGGGCTGAGCCGAGCCGTGCCCGTGCCGTGCCCCCTGGCACCCTGCAGACCCCCCCCCCAAAGGAAGGGGAACCCTGCGGGACCCCCACCTCAGCCGGGAGCCCCCCAGCCCGGCCAGCCCCGGACCCTCTGCCCCCATCTGCCCCCATCCCCGGGCACGCAGCACCCGGGGGGGGCTGTGTCAGGGGTGGGGGCGCAGGCAGAGCCCCCAGACCCCGCTTTGTCCCCCCAGCCCCCCGGGAAGGGCCGGGCACGGTGGCTCCAGCCCCGAGGGGGGCTCCTGAGTCACGGGGCAGCCTCCTGGGTCCTGGGGCACCCACAGCTGGGGGGGTTGCACAACCCCGGCCACGAAACTTCCTTCTGCTGCTGGGGGCTGCTCCGTGTCCCCAGGGCTGCTCCATGTCCCCAGGGCTCCTCTGTGTCCCCAGGGCTGGCACCAGCACCCTGGGGCCCGCAGGAGCTGCAGCTCCGGGCAGCCCACGGTGGGGACTGTCCCTCAGGGTAGCCCACGGGGGGGGCTGTCCCACGCCGTGTCCCCTGCCCAGTCACGGTGTGTGAGTTATGGGAGGCCACGGGCAGCCCTGCGGGGAAGTGGGGCGAGGGCAGGCCCCGGAGATGTCCCTGGGCAGCTCACCCCATGGCACCCACCCCTGGAGACACGTCCCAGCACTGGGGGGGAAGCAGCTGCCCCCCTGCGCCTGCCCAGGGGTCCCCTCTCAGCCTCAAACCATACCACAGCCTGGGGAGCTGGAGCAGGCTGTGCCCCCCCCCAGTCCCTGCTGGGGGGCAGCAAGGACACAGCCCCCATGGGCAGGGTGCTGGGATGGGGATGTGCCACTTGCAGCCCCCCCCCCGCCACATAAACTCACTGCAGGGATCCCCAACCAGCCCCGTCCCTGCCTTCTGAGCCCCCCCATGCCCTAGAGGGGGGTGTGAGGAGACCCCCCCAGAGCTCCCAGCCCCAGAGGGGGGGCACAGGGAGATGGCAGGGCATAGCCACCCCCGGGTGTGCCTCCCCCCGGGGCTCAATGCCCACTGCCCCGTGCTGGGGGGGGTCACTCACACACAGCCTCTGCCCCACAGCACCCCAGTACCACCAGTAGAGGGGCCAGCCCAACTGGGACCCCCCTCACTACACCCCCCTAGCCCAGGACGGGCTCCTATGGGACTCCTGATGCGTGCCCAGGCTCTGGGGGCAAGCCAGGAGGGATCCACCCGCCCCCCCCCCCAAAAAAAAAAAAAAAAGCCCCGTGCAATGCAGCCACGAAGAAGACGCGTGCCTGGTAATCAGGGCTTGTTTAATAACAAAACTCCAGCTATTGTAGAACAATATTCTCCAGCATCATTGTAATATACAATACAGGGAATGCTCTCAGCAATCTGAGAAGGTTACGATCCGAAGCCCCCGGGTTGGGGGGGTGTGGTGGGGGGGCCCTGGCTGCAGCCCCGCAGCTTTGGGCCCCATCCGTGCCCGGGGGTCTCATCCGGAGCGCGGCGCTGGGGGGGGGTCCCGGTAGGTCCGTGGAGGTCTCAGCGGCACAGGATGCGGTCGGCAGCGGGCATGCACGGAGCCTGCGGGAACGGGAACGGAGAGGGCGGTCAGTGCTGCTCGGGGACCGGGGGGGGGAAAAACAAGGGGGTGACGGTGTGGGGGGGGCGCCCAGGGACCAGGGGGGGTGGTGGAGGGGCCGTCCCGGGAAAGGGGGCAGCGGAGGGGGGCGGCCGGGGGGAGAAGGGGGAAAAGGGGGAAAAGGGCCCGGGGGGAGAAGGGGGAAAAGGGGGAAAAAGGGGAAAAAGGGCCCGGGGGGAGAAGGGGGACCCCGGGGCCGGGCAGGGCTCGGGGCAGCCCCGGCACCGCACTCACCTCGGGGGGCTCGGCGGCGTTGGGGGGCCGGGGGGGCCCGGGCTGCAGCGCGAGCTGCAGGTCCCAGATGTAGTCGATGACATGCTGCAGCAGCTCCACCTTGGACACCCTCCGGTGCCGGGGCAGGGTGGGCACCAGCGCCCGCAGGCGCGAGTAGCAGCCCTTCATGTCGTACAGCAGCGCGGCCGCCGCTTGCTCAGCCGCGATCGCTCCCGGCCCCGGCCCCGGCCCGCAGCGGGCGGCTTCCCCGGGCCTCACCGCCTTCAGCGCCCCGCCGGGACCGGCGGGCAGCGGGGACGGGGCGACGGCGGCGACCTTCATGGCGAGCGGGCGGGCGGCGGAGCGGAGCGCGGCGCGGCGGGCGGCGCTAGGACCCTGCGGGCGGCCGTGGGAGCGCTGCGCCCCGCCGCGCCGCGCCGCGCCAATTATAGAGCGCCGCCGAAGGGGGGCGGGGCCGCGGGGAGAGAGGCAGCCAATGGCGATGCAGAAGGGGCGGGGCCGGCGGCGGCCGCCCCATTCATGCGCCCCGAAGGGCAGAGCCTTAAAGGGGCCGCA